>NW_028242183.1:600000-1006000 GCF_964263255.1 Lissotriton vulgaris | reverse complement strand
CTCTATGGGTTCGACCTTTGCTCCTAGCATTGCTTGCATTTACATGGCGGCTTTTGAGGACCAGTTCATCTATCCCGACTCTAACCCCTTCCGACAACATCTCACACTATGGCGTCGGTACATCGACGACATTCTGATACTATGGAAGGGTGACCGAGAGAGTTGTAATCAGTTCTGCACCTGGATTAACCTACAGAATCCCTACCTGAAATTCACTGGGACTATGTCAGAGACAGCTTTACCCTTCCTTGACCTCACGATACGGCTGGGACCAGCCGGTCTGAGTACCATTCTGTTTCGTAAAGAGACGGACAGAAACAGCCTCCTTCTGTTTAACAGTCATCACCCCAGAGCACTACGCGAAAATCTTCCCTTCGGTCAATTCTTGAGGATACGTAGGAATTGCTCCTCAAGGGACGATTACAGACAGGAAGCTAATACCTTACAAAGTAAGCTGCTCGACAGAGGGTACCCCACCAAATTGATACGAGACTCTAGTAAGAGAGCCCTTAACAACCATAGGGATGCCCTCCTAGAAGTACACCAAAAAGAACGCGACAATCTTATAACATGTGTCACTAGTTTCACCAGGAATTCAAACTTCATTAAGAAAACAGTGAACAAGCACTGGGGCATCCTCAATTCAGGGGGTACTGATTTACCCAAGCCTAGGTTTGCATTTAAACGAACAACAAACCTCAAAGACTCCCTGATACATACACGTCCTAAGAAATCATCTGTTGCTGGACAACGCACATTATGGGACCTTCCACCCGTGGTTGGACATTACCCGTGCGGAGGCTGTGCCGTTTGTCCCCAATCTAGACAGTGTAAAGAAATCACATTAACAGACTCTTTCACTTGGAAACTGAATAGACATACTAACTGTAACAGCTCCAAGTGTGTCTATCTCCTTATCTGCCCTTGTGACAAATTCTACGTCGGGATGACCATGAGACAGGTCAAATTGAGAATAACGGAGCATAAAAGCAACATACGATGTTCCAAAACTCATACGAGAATGTATGAACATTACAAACAACATAATCACCCGGCCGACAGCATCCAATGGCTAGTGCTTGAGTCCCAACCAGCCATGACTAGACAAGCTTTGTTCAGGCTTGAACAGAGATGGGTGCATCGTCTCCAGCTAGATACAATTGGGCTGAATGACGCTATTCCCTGGGCGAGTGTCTCGAGGTAGATACCCTCTACTCCAATACCAGTCCACCCCTACTGTAATGGTATCACATCCTAGACATTCCTCTCCTGCCATAAACCCCTGACTAATGGTGCTACATAACCTATAGCCCAACTCCTTACCCCTTACTATTTCTGCCATCCCAGTCCACCTTGATCCCTCTTATACAGCACACCTTCTGTTCATTACTCCACGGACTGACTGGGTTTAGTCACGCAGTCTCGGCAGCATACAGTCATTACAGACAGTGTCCTGACATCTTGTGTAGACTACGACACTATATGCGTTAACATTCGCACCATTACACTCCCTATGGTCACTTCATGAATACTCACTTAGGCATTTCCTGTAACGTTCCCCCCTCTGGTCTAATTACACCTGCCTCCCTGAGCTATTGATCTCGAAGCCATTCGCGATCTGTGAAAGCATGTTTTGCCACTCCCAAGATGGCCCCTTCACTGAACCATCCGAGCATCTAGCCCTGCCCATTGTTCCAGACCGGGTACAGCGCATGCGCGTAGCGCAATCTCAATGCGCCGTCATCCCCATACCGGGTACTGCGCATGCGCGTGACGCAACCTAGATGCGCCTTCATCCCCTTAAAACGGCGGACACCGGTAGAAACCTCCACCAGCAGCTCCGCACCCTGACCAGGTGCCGCGAGCGTGAGGGGTAGGTGTTCCGCCGTTCCAGTGTCTACTCAAAGGTAAGCTCAACTCGAGACCGTTAAAGCCCCAGCGTCATCATGGAGCGTGGTTGACGGGACAATATCGGGCCGAGTTGCTAGACCACCGCCTGGACCCGCTATAGATCACCTGGCTGATTGGAAGCCTTACCGGAGGCCCACTATGCAGAGTGTAGTTAATCTAGCTTGCCCCGCCTGACCACTCATCTGACCCGCCCCCAGTTCGCCGGGTCTCCATCTATATAGAAACATGGGAAGGCTGTTGTTGTACATAAGCCTCCCGGGAGTCCCCCGGAGCGTATCTCTTAGCACAATATGTTAGAGCATCATACTGTGGCCCACTCGACCATGCACCCGCCCCCATCTCGCCTGATCAATGGCTGAAGGGGCTGAGGGCTGCACTTCACCTGCCTCACTGTCCCATGCGACAATGGATAGGAGTAGTGTTTAATTTAATTTATTTTACTTGCCTAACATCAATTGATTAGTACTGCTACCCAGGGAGCCACAGCCAATGGGGACTATCCCGCCCAGCCATTCTCTCTCTCCCTCACCCGATTATGAATTGCTGCAGGGAGAGTGTCCTACGCGCTATCTGGGGCCGCTATTGCCAATACTAAGTGTACCACCATTCACATCCACTTTACACTTCAACCTTACCTGTCTCAGTTACCAGCTACCTATTTTTACATCCAATAGGTGTATCCAATCCTTATTACGCTGGCCTCACGGGAGCTTGCTGCGGGGCCTATTCTTAATCCCCTTAGGGTAAGAACTTGACCAATGCTGCACGCCTACTGTTGTTTCCGGAGGGGCGGGTTGTTATCCTGAAAGCTTCGGTTATATACCACAGTTTGTTTTAAAAACACACAATGAAAATTCCCCAATTGTGATATCTGGGTGGTGTATACTCCCTTTCCACACCACCCCCCTTCACTTCTCACAGTGTGGAGCCTGTGTCACAAGAGTCACGCTGCACGATTTGAACATTGAGTCACTATATTGCATTTGACTTGAGCTGTTCTCTTTGTTTTTATATTTTGTTCCCCTACCTCTAGGTCGCCTAAATAGAGCAGGACCCCTTGGCCCTCTTGTCCTCCGACCCAGCGAGGTTGTATTTGCTTTCTTTATATAGATTGAGCATTGAGTTCAATTTTTTTTGTGTAGTACTTTATTTTAGGTCCTGACGAATCGCCTTTCGGCGAGAAACATGTTGACCACACTAGGGGGTTGAGTTATTGTTCTGTACACCTTTACGGTCTCTAAACTCCCCTCCCACCCCTTTTAACTAAGGAATCAGCCACGTTATTAAAGTTGCAAGTGGACTGATTACCTTTTTTATCGCCTTCACTCACCACTGCACTGACTACACCTTCTTTTCATCCTCACCCACATCCACCATCGGCAAGGAACTAAAAGAACCCCGTCAAAAGAGTACCTTTGGGGACTCCGTCAGATATTGCAGCGCCGGTCTGACGAGGGGCAGTGAGCCGATGATGACACCGGACACCCTCTAGTAAGGGTGTGTTTCACGCTTATTACTTTGGGTGTGTGAGGCTCTCTAAGTTCCGACTAGGGAACCCTTTCTTCGCAGCCACGGTATTCATAATACCAACTCCTTGCTCCACACGGTTTAACGCCCCCTGGGGAACTTTGTACTCTGCTGTTAGCTCTACTTTAGGACATGTACACTGGACCCCATTAAATATCGTCCTCTCCTGTTCCCCTTTTGTTAAAAAAAAAAAAAAAAAAGATCGTGAAGCTATACCTTTCGAAATCGACATTTCTTTGTGGATCGAACTTATCCGTCAGGCATTTTATTAACTTGTCATAGGTGTTGACATCCGCAGTTGGCAGTGTCACCAGCAGGTCCTCGACCTCATCGCCCACTAGATGTAGAAACAGTCCTCGTTTCTTGGCTTCTGTGACGTCTGTTGCGTCGACATAGTTTTCAAAGCGCCTGAGCCATTTCTCCCACCTTATCCCTGTCTGCGGTTCAGATAAGCTGAATGGCAGCGGTCTTCTGTATTGCGCGCTTGGTTTCGGATCTGCCATTTGTTTTCTTTCTCTCCTCTTGTTTACTGTTCTCTTTTGTCACTTTGTCCTCTGTATTTCCTTGTTGCACTTCGTCACTTCTGTGACTTCCTTAGCCTTGTTTCCTCTTTCTTGTCTTTCCTGTCCCTGGTCTTTTACTCTTCTTTTCCTCTTCACTGGTCTTTTTCTTTGTTATTTGTTCATGTGCTCTTTTCTGCTTTCTTTTGCCTTTGCCAGTGCCTCTATTTCCTTTTTTTACTTTCAGGTGTTTTGCCTTTGTCATTTGCTCTTCTGCACTTTTTTTTGCTTCCTTTTACCTTTGCCAGTGCTTTTTAATTGCTTTCCTGTTCTTTCAGGTGCTTCTTTTGTTGTTTTCGCGCTGTGCCTGGCCTTAAAATGGCCGCCGCGCCCGTTCTGTGCTCCTATTGGCTCCTAGCGCCTGGCCCCAATATGGCCGCCGAGACTATCGCGAGAGCTCGCGCTGGCTTTCGGTTTTCTTCTCTGTTCGCGCTCTTTTTGCTGGGCGCTTACCGGGGCAGATGTTTCTTCCTGTGCGGCGATCAGGGTGGGCTCCATGCGGCGATCGGGGTGGGCTCCCACGTCGCTGCAGACACTCCTGCGATGCTTCGGTCTTCTTCTTGACCCCGATGCGATCCAGGGTGGGCTCCTGGCCTCGCGTTACCACTCCTGCATGCCGGTCCTCGATCCTCCTTCGTCGCCAGTTGTCGCGTTGGCAGGCACAGGAACCAAGCAAGAGACGGTATGGGTGGTCAGCGTCGTTCTTTATTTGTTTGCAGATAGGTACATGTATATCGCGCTATGCATGGGCTGCGCTCCTGGTCCCCTGACCTCTCACGCCCAGGTCCTGCGTGGTACTGCCCTCTGACCCCTTCCCCTGACCGGATGTGGTGTCCGGTGTCCCTGTCCCCCTGACCCTGAGCCCCAGGGTCCTAGTGCCGTCATGTGGGCACGACAACACCTATAGGCAGTAGCGTGCAAGAGAGGGAGTACACTATACATAAATCTATACCACCGACCTCAACACCAGCAGAAGAATGGCACCAGCAAATTGAACCGTAAAAGTCATGCTGTGACTAAGACTCTATAAGTGTTTAATAAATCAACAGGTAATAACATTTAACTTGAGCACTACACCCGGCCGTAACACAGTTATACTTTGGAGCATGACATCTTTGCTTAAAACGAATTTACTAGTTGCTTGTATCAGCTTTGTTTTCTAAAATTGCTTTTAATCTGTAAAATCATGCCAACAGGGGGCACGGCCTGCCTTTGAGCTGCAGTTCTTGTGAAGTGCCTGTCCGCCTTGCATAATTGTCAGACCACTATCGTTTAGTGGGCGAGAAGTCATTTTAATACTGACAGAGACGATCAAAAAAGTTGTGTTTGGCAGAATGCAATGGAGATCAGACAACTATTGGTGTGCGTTATGCTGCGGTAACTTTTCGGTCCTTGTTTTCCAGTGGTGCCACCAAATAACAACGACCCTGCGTTCATTAAACAAATAATTGACTAGCAAAACAAATACAGTTCACAAGTCACTCCAACAGTAGGCGATACTACGTGGTGAGCAACCCTCAGTGATCGTTTACCTTGATTTTCATTCAGGTTTGCTCTGTGGGCTTTTTTGAAGACACAGTCGGCACACAAATGGAAGTAAATACCACAACGTGTTAGGTTTTCACAGCCTGTATTTCATATCATTTTCCTTAGGTCTGGCGTTGGCCAAGACCTTGTGTTTATAAAAAAAAATATCTGTACAATATGCTTATTTAAAGGGAATCTCGATCAACTTTCTTCATCCATTGACATGGTGTTATTCACATTTTGCTTCCGCCCACTACAGCATACAGTATGGGGGGAAGGGGACCATATCTGCCAGGTTTTCACTCCGCTTAAGTGTGACATTTACAGGTTTTCAGTGTATTCGAGCGACATTTCACTGCCTTATGTGTGCACTTTGAGCGACACTTCATAGCGAGGTCAAGAAAGCAGTTGTTTACATTAAATAAGGTAATACAAGTAAGGTGCCATTTTGTTGTAAAACGTAACAAACTTGAATAGTATTGAAACAAATGCCATGCTCATGAAGCTTGCAATCACTAACTATCCCTATCCCTACTGGGTGTAGGTAGGGCATTTATTGCCTATGCTACACAAATGTTCTTTCCACTTTGTAAATCTGGGCTCGGTGCTGATGAAGGATTTATTAAACTACCACTGATGATTAGTGATACTGTGTGAACAATAAATCCACATAGCAGCAGTTAGTGACAGCCTGCAGAAACAGACCTCAACATTTGCAGATGTGAATCATTATGCTTATACTTTTAATGCCTCATTTTTGTATTTTAAGCACCTTAGGTGTCTCCTCCTCGAAGAATTGAGCCAAGTAAGTGAAGCAGTTTTTGTTTGTGGCTGTGACAAGCCTAGGGCTTCATTTCAGGGAGTGTGTTAATAGGAAATCATGGGAAATCTTCTTTCATGCAGGTTTCTTTTTTCTATAATTACTTCTTGTAATAATTATTTTGACGAAGGACGAAGAATGTACCTCAAAACAAATACACAGCACTGCTCTGTGGCACATGATTCATTTTTACAGACCTTTTTATTATTGCGGCTCCAAGTTCTCGTTGTCCTAATGGGTGTAATTTCTGATATTAATATGTGTCCCTCATCTTAATTGCTTGATTTTGCTGGCGAGAAAGGGTCACTCATAGTCGTTGAATGTCACTCATAATTGCACTAAAATTATGAAAATGTCACACATAACCAATCTGAAACCTTGGAAGCTATGTACAGTTACTGTTACCAATGGTTCTAGGAATGATAATGACGTCTGTGATTTGTGAATAATGGTTGAATATCACATAGAGTGATGCTAATAATCTGTGGTAAATGACTGTATATTCTGATCGGCTGTACATAAGACTATTGTATTTCGTATAATATGCCTGTATGGAAAAGAGTTATTATCATAAATGCCAAATAATTATTTATACCAAAAAAACATACAACAGTGCTTTCTCGCAGGTTTCAACCTAAAATTATCAAATAAATTATCTGCTTATCAAACCAGAAAAAAGTGATCCACCATTACCAATGTGTACTTCAAATTGCCACCTTTATTCTGTACAGGACCAAAAATATCCACTCTGCTTCTTTCCCACGGAATTTGTGGAGCCTCAATGGGATGTAAGGGAGGCTTGAAAGTTATCAACGTTTTATCTAAATTAATACATTTCTCAAAATTCCTCACAATCTCCTCAATTTTCTTATCACATCCTGGCCACAAATGTAACTGCACTATTCTCCTCTTAGTCTTTACAATACCAAGGTCACAACCTAGCTTCTCAATTTGCTCAGTGAAACTAACTGCCCAGTTCTCAAGACATATTAATTTTCCAACTATAACTCATTCCTCGACTTCCAAAACACGATTAAATCCTTCTCTAGAGCCA
The DNA here is from genome assembly GCF_964263255.1 of Lissotriton vulgaris. Lineage (NCBI taxonomy): Eukaryota > Metazoa > Chordata > Amphibia > Caudata > Salamandridae > Lissotriton > Lissotriton vulgaris. Next base: position 998,601 of record NW_028242183.1, on the reverse strand, counting down.
ACTGCAATGATCCATTGTGGTGCATTGATCTCCTTGGGCAGGTGGGACGACTAAGAAGGTTCAAGAAATGGAATCTCATTGGTGTATCCACAGTGGGAGAAATGTGGAAAGGGAACGCTATGGTCAGTCTGGATGAAATGCAAGCCCAATATGACTTTGCACCCACAGAATCCTTCAGATATCGGCAACTACAGCATGCACTGATGACACATATACCCAGACACACTTTGCTCCTTAAGTCCTCACGTCTGGAGGACAGAGTCCTTATAGAACCACTACCCAAATAAACTATTTTGCTTATCTATATGAAAATAATCAATAATTTGCCTGATATCCTGGCAATCCTGAGGACTAAATGGGAGAGAAATGTCGGGGTCTGTGAAGATGGGGAGTGGGAGGAGGCCAGAGGGGCTTACATAGAGGTTGCAGGACCTCTGACCCCCTGGCCAGGGTCCTGCTCTCCGCCCAAGCAGCACGGCTGTAGCCTCGCCTGACGCTGCCCCAGACACCTCTCTCCATGGTAGGTGTTCGAGGCCCTCCTTCACCCGCAGGCTCCTTCTTGCGCCTCATCTATGGTGGTCCAGTGGGAGAGCCTTGCTCTTCTGCTGTTCCACTGTTGTCTGTCTACCTTTTTGTGCCTGATTTGTCTTTGTGTCTTTGTCTGTCTTTTTTATTGTATTTGTATAGTGATTTCTGTGCCTGTTTGTCTGTGACTCTGTTTCAGGCCTTCTTCGTCTTTTGCCTGTGCCCTTTTTTTCCTCTGTGCCTGTTCCTCGCCGCCTTTTTCCGGCCGCTGCTCTCCCTCCCCCTGCAAAAACAACAGGTGATGGACCGAATGTGGATCAATGTCACACACTCAACCCAGTCCAAAGATCTGGGCCCAAATCCATCGTTTTTTTGCACTCCACACCACCCCGGGTTAGACAATGGCGATATGCAAATCAGCTCTGACCCTGTGCCCCATGGGAACAGTCCAGTCCGAACTACAAAAGCCATGTCCTTCCCAGAATGGAATCAAGCATCCGGGGACCGGACCGGTTTCGAGGTAACACCTCTCATCAGCCCGGCTAGCTTGACTCCAGTGGTGTGGAGTGCCTGGGACCCACGTCTGGGCATCCCCAGCGCACTTAGGGTGGAATTTGCAAAAACAACAGGTGATGGACCGAATGTGGATCAATGTCACACACTCAACCCAGTCCAAAGATCTGGGCCCAAATCCATTGTTTTTTTGCACTCCACACCACCCCGGGTTAGACAATGGCAATATGCAAATCAGCTCTGACCCTGTGCCCCATGGGAACAGTCCAGTCCGAACTACAAAAGCCATGTCCTTCCCAGAACGGAATCAAGCATCCAAGGACTGGACCGGTTTCGAGGTAACACCTCTCATCAGCCCGGCTAGCTTGACTCCAGTGGTGTGGAGTCAAGCTAGGAGTCAGTGACCCCAACTCCACGCCCTCCTCGCCAACAGCTGATTGAAACAGCTCATCACCACCCCTACCCACAATGTAGGACACACTCTCGACCCCATCTTCGCAGGTGGGAACAGCATCTGCTTCAGACATACTACGCAGCCCCTCTGGACGGACCACCACTGCGTACACTTCTCTTTCAACACCCCTACCGCTCTCAAACCCTCTCCTCACCCTTCGCGAAGGAAAGGGTTACAAGGTCATAGAGGAGCACCTCAACTCCACCATTAGCCGCGACCCCCCGCCCACCTCAAACGATGCCAACTCTGTAGCGAAGGGACTACACCACTGGATCACCAACTGCGCAGACAAGCTCGCACCCCTCCGTACCACCGACAGCCAACGCTCCTTGACGGCCACCTAGTTCACTACTGACCTCCAAGAAGCCAGATGTTCCTGCAGACGTCTAGAAAAAGGATGGAGAAACAGCAAAACTATTGAAGACCTGACCATCTACAAGAACGCCATGACAGACTACCACCAATGCATAAGATCCTCAAAGAAGACCTTCATCCGGAACAAAATCCTCACCAACTGCAGCAACTCAAAGGAACTCTTCAACACCATCCAGCAATTAACCAAGCCCCACAGCGAAGCCACCGATGTCACCCCCTCCCAAGACTTCTGAAACAAGCTTGGCTCCTACTTCCTCCTGAAAATCAAAGCCCTCTATGACAATTTCAGCAAGCAGACTCCAGAAACCACCCTTCCCTCCAGTGACGACAGCCGGCCCACCATCACCCCCTGGACCCCGGTCACCATCGAAGATACCACCGCAACCATGGAGAGAACCCACTCAGGAGCCCCCAAGGAACCCTTCCCTCCACACATCTTCCACAGAGCCGCCACCATAGCGCCCCAGCTACAATGCACCATCAACGTAACCTTCGAATCCGTCTCTTTCCCCGACAACTGGAAACAGGAAGAAGTCAAGCCCCTCTTTAAGAAACCCTCTGCAGACCCGACGGACCTGAAGAACTACCAACCCATTTCTCTTCTTCCCTTTGCAGCCAAAGTTTCCGAGAAGATCGTCAACGCCCAACTGATAAACTTCATCAATGAGAATTCCATCCTCGACCCCTCCCAATCCAGATTTCGCAGCAACCACAAAACAAGACCACCCTTCTCGCTCCCACGAACAACATCCGCATGCTCGTCGACCAAGGCTACACCGCAGCCCTAATCCTACTCAACCTCTATGCAGCCTTCGACACCGTCTCCCACCGCAGCCAGGCTCCACATCGCCGGAATGCAGGAAACCGCCCTCAACTGGCTCTGCTCCATCCTCGTCGGCAGAACCCAAAGGATCAGACTCCTGCCTTTCCTCTCCAAACCCACAGAGATCAACTGTGGAGTACCGCAAGGATCATCGCTTAGTCCCACGCTATTCAACATCTACATGGCCCCTCTCACCACCATCGTCCAACAGCATGGACACAGCATTGTATCCTACGCCGACGAAACCCAGCTCATCGTCTCCCTCATGTAGGACCCCGAAACCACCAGACTCATCTTCCAAGAAGGAATGAAAGACGTCTCAGCCTGGACGAGCAGAAGCTGTCTGAAACTCAACTTAGAGAAGACAGACGTCCTTGTCCTCGGACCCTCCCCCTCTGTGTGGGACAACTCCTGGTGGCCCTCCAACCCTCTCCAACCCCATGGACCACGCCCGGAACCTTGGCATCATACTCGACTCCTCCCTCACCATGACCGACAGATCAACGCTGTTGCCTCCACCTGCTTCAACACCCTTCACATCCTCTGCAAGACCCTCAAGTAGATCCCGCCGAAGCCAGAAAGACCGTCACCCACACACTCATAACAAGCAGACTGGACTACAGAAATGCACTCTACGCTGGAATCAACAAATCCCTGCTACGCAAGCTCCAGACCATCCAGAGCATCATGGCCAGACTCGTCGTCGACATCCCATGTCATGAGCACATCATCCAATACCTGCCAGACAGCCACTGGCTCCCTGTCGAGAAGAGAGTAACCTTCAAGCTCCCCCCCCTACAAATCCCTCCACAACATCGGATCCAAATACCTCAATGAAAGAGTCTCCTTCCTCATACCCAAAAAGAATCTCCTCTCCTTTGACCTCGCCCTAGCATAATCCCGTGCATCCGCAGAACCAGAGCAGGTGGAAGAGCCTTCTACCTCATGGCAGCCAAAGCCTGGAATGAGCTCCCAGTCAACATCAGACACTCCCATACTTTGCACACCTTCAGGAAGAGCCTCAAGAGCTGGCTCTTCAGCTGAACCAGAGCTGCACCCCATCCCTTGAGACCCTCACAGGTGAGTAGCGCTCTTTAAACCCCCCCAATGACATTTTGAGTCCTCTCTTCTTTAATCAACCATATATCTTTTTCCTCCTTTCTCAAGGCAATACATCTTATAAGCAAAAAGCAAGAGTTGGCCATTCCGCCTCTGCCTACAATGCTATAGAAGGTACCCACCCTCCTCAGTCTAAAGTGCTAGGCATTTTGCTTTCTGTTTTATCCATACATTTCCAGACTACTAAAAATTTCATAATAGCCCCTACCCTTTTCGCATAAGATTCTTCAAAGGTTTTAGTACGTAAAATTTTGTTAATGCCAATTTATATAGGTTGGAACTTTCTCTGTCCTCCAATTCTGAAAAATCAGGGAGCGAGCCACTAAAGCCTAAATCGCTATAAATGCTTTCTCTACTTTGGAGATCGGAGTATTCAAACTCTGTCTAATAAACCCAAACAGTACAATCTCTGGTTCTGGTTTTAATTTTCTCTGTAAGTCCTGATTGAGGGCGGAGAGCACTTCCTCCCAGCCCTGGGTAGAAAAGCGGGCAAGTAAAAAAAATATGTATCCAACCCCCCGACCCATTTCTGACAGCGAAAGCACTTGTCCTCTACTTCCGGATACATCTTATGTAAAACTCTTGGTGTATAAAATGACATCCAACGGGATAAAAATGCAATTTTTTAAAGATTTGCACCTCATAGTGTTTTATTGCCACGTAACGAAATCTCCTGCCACTCTAGTTCTGAAAAAGTGCACTGTGTTTCTTGGGAGATTATCTCTTAAAAACCTATTTCTAAAGAGCTTTCCCTTTCATTCCGTAGAAGTCTATACCGGTTTCCGACCCCCCCTTAACCTTGCTCTAAAAAGGGTTGTTAATAGGGGCACTGGGGCTGAGCTCAATGGAAAGCAACATTTCTTCACAAGTTGGGTAATCTGAAAGAAGCCTAGAAAAACTATTTGCAGGTAGTCCCACACCAAACCTGGATTTCCTGCCAATTTAAACATCTCCCCCCTACTATTAAATGGCCGAATTCCCTAAAGCCTTTGCTTTCCCAACATTTTATCTGGTTATTTTGCATATGTAGGCCCAGTATTTTGCATTCCGAGAGTTTCAAGAACTCGTAGCCTGCTGTATTTGCCTTTATATGATAAAATGGCCAAATTCTTTCCCCGCATCCCTGTAATGTCTTATATCGAGTCTTTTTGAGACGTTTCGCCGTTTTAATAAATACTGGAGTCTGCGATTCTGCTTCCTGCACCAGCTTATCCACAAAAAAGCTATCCAACGATTCTTTGCCATCTAACATTCGAGCCAATATATCCATGAAAGTATCTTCATAGTAAGTTTGTACCTGGGGAAATGCCAACCCCCCTTGACTAATGTTGAGCTGAAGCGCTGAAAGTCTCATTCGCGAGGCCTTCTTCTTCCAAATAAATTGTCGGATCATTACTTCCAACTGTTTAAAATACGACATATTCATTTTTATCGGTACATTTGAGAATACAAATAATAATAATTATAAAATGGACATTTTTATGAGGGGACTCTGCTGATTAATGTGAGTGGGAGAAGAGTCCATCTATCTAATATATTTCTAATCTTAGTAGCCATCGCTAGGTAATTTAGTTAAAAAAGTTCATCATAGCTGTTTGTAAAGTAGATCCCTAAATAATGGATAGGGTCTGGGGATTGAGCTTGTCGTTGCAAAAACCTAGGAAGAATTTGACTACTTGCATTGAATAGCAGGATTTCAGTTTTATTATGATTAATTTCATATCCCCCAATAGATTCGAACTGTATAAATTCTTTCAAAGTTGTCCTAACGTTCTATTCCTCTGGCCTAAGTTAAATAATAATATCGTCTGCAAACAGTTTTATTTTGGGCATTCCTTCCAGAGGTGCTTGTATCTGGAGATTAGCTCTAATTTGTGCAGCAAGAGGTTCTATAAAAACATAAACAAGGCATGGGATAAAGGGCATACCTGGCGGGTTCCTCGCCTTATGTCCACCCTTCCTGCTAGCCGAGAGTTTATAAAGACTTGAGCCTGAGCCCCTTGATATAAGTTCCCCAACATTTGTACTATTTGTATTGGGAATCCTACCCTTCTAAGAACCACAAAGAGAGCATCCCAATTAACTAGATCAAATGTTTTTTCAGCATCGACCGTCATAATTAAACCAGGTAGTTTATTCAAGGTAAAAAAATCAAGCGCTTGAACTAAAAACCCAGTATTAGATTACATATTTCTTCCTGAGACAAACCCTGACTGATCTTCGTGAATTACCTACTGTGCTATTGGAGAGAATCGTTTTGCCCAGAATTTCATTAATATTTTATAGTCCACATTCAGCAAACTGATTGGCTTATAGGAGTTGATATTTTTAGGGCTCTTCTCTTTTTTAACAAAACTTACTACCGTAGATTCCTTAAAAGTAGATGGAACCCCCCACTCCCACGCTCACGAAATTAAAAAGCTCTACCAAGAAGGGTGTTAATTCTTCTGAAAATACCTTATAAAACTCTTTTGGAAAGCCATAATTTCCTGAGGCCTTTCCACTTGTTATTGAGGCAAGGGCACTCTTAATTTCCTCTGGGATGATTTTGGCCCTTCTTTCCTCTACCTGGTCTATTGTCAACTGCGGGAGATTAATGGCCTCCAAATAATGGCTTTTCGCCTTATTTGATACCAAATGCTTGGTTGCGTATAACTTGCAATAATGATCCACAAAAATATTTGCAATTTTTTCCTTCTCAGAAGTCAGTGCCCCTGATTCTGGTTCTTCCAGTTCTGTAATTAACGTGGCCTTCTGCTTGACCCTGCTTGACCAGGCGAGCAGTTACCTCACTATCTGGCTCTCCTCGTATACGCTCCGCTGATACATCCGGGAGCTAGTTATTTCTTTGAGAATAACAAATTCTCTTAGCTCCTGTTTGGCTTTAGTTAGTTGTTCCTCCACTTCCAAGTGCTGCCCACTGCCGCTATTCCTCTGCATTAAAGCAGTATCAACAGCGTGTTGCAGTTTAATTATTTATTGCCTCCGGATCTTAGATTGTGAAGCCAAGAAGGCCAGCATCTGGCCCGCAATGTAGCCTTAAAAGCTCCCCAAACCCCGAAAAGAGCCGCTGTACCCTTATTTTTGTGAAAGAATGTCTTAATCCATTCTTTTGTATCCTCTACCCATTTATGGTTTGAGAGGAGGAGTTGATCCACCTGCCTCCTGGATCTCTCCCGTCTTTCTCAAAAATAACCAATGAATTATCAGAAAAAGAATTGGCCCTGATTTCAGCGCTAAAACAATTAACGTAACGAGGGATAAGAAAAAAATCAATACGGGAAGCTGTCAGAAATCGATGAGAGTAGCAAGTAAATTGTGTATCACCTTGATGTGCCTCACGCCATGGATCTATGATAAGATAATCCTGTTTCATGGAGTTTAATGCCTTTTTTGTCCTAAGCTTTAATTGTTTTTGTTTTGTTAGAGGTGTCCCTTTCAAAATCTTGGATACAATTAAAATCCCCTCCTATTATTATAGGGCCTTCTACGGCTCAGGCCAACTCATTAAACTTTATTAGATCCTTAGAATCCTCATCGATTGACTCATAACAGTTTACAAAGTTGTAAAGTGTCCCATTTACCCTGGCAATGACCCAGATCCACCTCCTTGACGGTCTCTCGTAACTTGATATATCTCGCAGTCAATCCCTTGTCCAAAGTAGATAGCTAACTGCCTGAGTGCTAACCCCCCAGAGGCAAAAAAGGCCCTAGAATAGTATTTAGGAATAAAAAGTTTAGGTGTATTCATTTTTAAATGGGTCTGAAGATATAAGATTTAAGGAGAAAAAGAAGTTAGCCATCGAATCAGCCCACCATATTTTTTCTTGTTAGACACTCCATTAACATTCATCAATATTATCCTTACTTTATGATCCATATTGCTTCACAAAATAAGCCCAATTACTGAAGCCATACCATTTTATCCACCTTCATTGCATTCCTACGCATGGTTCTACTCCTGTGGTTACTCTAATGGCTAAACTTTCTTTTCTGATTCTGCTCTTTTGTTTTGCTTTAACCCCGATTCCCCATCCTCCCTACCTGCCCCTCCCTCTACTCTACCTCCTCCCCAGACCCTCGCCAACTCCCTGTGCCTCTTCCCACCTCTGACAGTTGGGGGATAACCCACCATACTCCCTGCCTCCCCTCCCTGAAAAGCCCCTAAGCCGGGTGCCATGTTATTGCACCCTAGTGTGACCTACTACCCTGCCCTGCCCAGTGAGAGAGAGAAAGAAATAAAAATAAAAAGGAAACAAGATCATGTTCATTCATTTCGGGCTTTCTACTTTTCTGTAGTGATTTTCTGCAATAGTTCCTGTGCTTCTTCAAGATTTATGAACATGTGGATTTTTTTTTTTTTTTTTATTTAAAGTTTCAAAAACCTTTATTGCTTACTTCAAAGATTACACACAGCCTGCAGCCTACAACCCGGGGGCCGGCAGCAGTGGGAGCCGAAGTAGAAAGCACATATCTTCATGAATAACACAGCCCTTTAGCTGACAACCCTGGGGTCCGGTGGCAGAGTAGATGTTTAGTTTTCAAATCAATCAGTTTATACTCAAGATAAAGAATAACATACTATTCCCCCCAAAAGAGAACTAAGGTGTCTTCATGCCCACCCCCTATCCCTGCCTAGCCCTACTTCCTTCTTCTGCAATCATATCATTCTTAAACATCTAACAAATCAAAAAACAATTATTAATTACCCCCCCCCACTTTCCCCGCACACACAAAGCCCCCCTTTTACCTGAAATCTAAGACTTTTCACACACTCAGGTCCAGTCGAACCTACAGCTACTTGATGCCAGAATATGCTTCATGCTCCACACATGGGACTAAAAGTGACATGTGGCACGTCCCATACTTATCTAATACGTCCCAAAGTGTCAGCGACATGCTACCATCTAACCGAACCTCCTCTCTCTTAGAGTCTACCCCCCCTCCGTTGACCCATTACTCCCCCAGATCTCTCCTAGTGTATTGCTCTATTGGACTTGACTACTAGTCATTCTCTGTGGTGATTGTTGCGTCTGACAATGTTCTCTCATTATTCGGTCCCTCCTCCTCTGTGGCCTCTCTATCTCTGGCCCTTAGATGCGTTTGATATAGTCCCCAAAAGTTCTTCGGTCGACTTGTAGGGGGTAGCAACTCGCTATAATGCTCGGATTGTGTGCAGCAGTACAGCATATCATGTGCCTAGCGCTTCGCCGTCGGGAGTGGTCCCCTCATCCAGCAGAGCGCCACCACGCGCCTAGCTATTAGCATTCCCATGTCTGTGAGTCGCCTGACCGTCACCGGTAACCAAGATTAAATTGATGTACCTATCAGATTATTGTATATATAGTTGTCATTCCCAATAAGTATATGAATTAACAATTTTACTTGTTGTTTTAACTGTTTATTATTGTTTGCACAAAAATTGATCTGTCCCATTTATTTTAAGTATGTTTTAGGGACAGCTAATGAAGTAATGTATGTTTCAAAATTTTATGAGTAAAAATTTACTTTCATCTTTTACTTTGTGGTCAGTGTGTTTGAGTGTGCTGATATTAGTATCACTGTCTTTATATCCTGATTAGGGACGAAGTTTGAAAGAAACTGCATTGTAAATACCAAATCAGTTGGGTATTTTGGTCCGACAGAACCATCATTAATTATTTTGTTGACCGTCACCGGTAGGCCTCTGAAGTGGCCAAGAAGCGCTAGCGCTGAATCCGGAGTCAACTCAAATTCCAGGATCCTGTTCATAGCTGTGAAGATGCTGTCCCAATATTTTTGGACCCCTGGGCAAGACCAGGCGAGATGCATAAAATCTGCAACCGGTTCGCGACATCTTTCCCATTCAGCCGACTGCCGGGGACCGTATCTGTGAAGTCTCTCTGGGATGTAATACACTCTTTGGAGAAACTTGAAGTGAACCAGTCTGTGCCTACCATTCAGCGATAGCTTCTTAGTGTTCACACAGCAGTACCGCCACATATCGTCATCGATTGTGACCTGTAGGTCTCTTTGCCAGGCCGCTCTGGCTTTCATAAGCTGATGCTCTCTGTGTGCCATTGCCGTCTTGTACAGATTCGCCTGTTCTGGAGTGACCAGTGCTTTGACATAGCTATGCCCCGAATGTAAACTTTAAAGGCCTCCCACACCGATTGGAAGTTGTCCACAGATCCTATGTTTGCTTCGAAAAAGACATCAATCTCCTCCGCCAGCACTCCCCCAAACAGCGGGTCAAGTAGTGAGTATGGGGGAAAGCGCCATGTAAATGGAGGGATCGATTTCGCAGGGGACTCTAGTACCAGCAGGAGTGGAGAGTGGTCTGATAGTGTGCGTGTCAGGACTGTACAGGCCTTGATGCGACCCATCATGGAGGAGGACGCCAGCCAATAGTCAATTCTAGTGTGAATATCGTGGTAGGCCGAATAGTGTGTGTAACCACCCTGTGTCGTGTGCCTGTATCTCCATACATCTTCCAGATCTAAACTAGTGAGCTCCATTTGTAGCGCTTGAGCAGCGGCTGAGGGCTAACGTGGTGGGCCAGCCGATCTATCCAGTGCCTGGTTAAGCACCAAATTTAAGTCCCCCCCCAGAGTACCTGCGCAGTGGAATAAGTGCGTGTAACATTCGCTAGGTTATGGTAATATTCCGGGGAGTCGTAATTCGAGCCATAAACATTGATGACTATTAGATCCAGCCCCAGACCTTTACAATGTGATATTACGAAACGGCCCTCAGGGTCTGCCTTCAGAAGCGTCAGGGTTAGTTTCGATCTAGGGTTAACCCAGGTCCACACACCCCCCTGGAGTGTGTCGTGAAGCCTGCTACTGTGGCATTGCCTACCAGACCCCTACTGAGTAGCATTCTACTAGTGAGTGGAAGATGGGTCTCCTGTAGGAGGGCCAAATCCACCTTCTGCCACTGCAGGTAGCTCAGCACCTTCCTAAGTTTGCGGTAGTCGATGAGGCCCCGTACATTCCATGTGAGGGCTCGAAGCCTAGCCGGCGAATCATGTTCAGTCGTTTCAGTTGCACTTGCCATCTCTGTTATGTATGTGTAGCGTGATTGCCAGGTTATCTCGTGGGCCCAGGGCGGGCAGTGTGTGCAAACAGTGGATCAACAATCCCCCCCCTACCTTGTAAAAATAATTATAACAAAACATTCCCTCCGCCCACCCACAGCAGACCTCTCCCAATCTATCCTTGCCAAGCCCATTCCCACCCCTCCTCCCTCTCTTCCCTTCCCCCAACTTTTCGAACTCCAAAGAGTCAGACGGGAGCATTGCGCGCGAGGGCCGAGGTTGCCATGCCACCAGCAAACAGTGCTAGCGTGCACTACACTGGAGCCACTCCGCTTGCTACCCGCTGTGGTTTATAGCATGCACCAGCAAACCTGGAGGAGTAGACTCCTGCATTGCAAGGCAATCATTTCGAAGAGCAGTATGCCAATATGAATAGTTCCTTTGCTCTAGCATTAGCATAACAATTCTACATCCCCATAATCAGATCAAGACCCCATGGCGACTGTCTAGAGCTGGTGCTAGAGAGATTTGCCTCGGTCCAGTTATCATGCTTAGCCGCTTGACATGTCCTTGCCCTGCAATGCTATCTCTCCCATTCCCCAAAAACATCCCACCCAACTGTGACACCATCAGTATGACTGTCTCTCAGAATAGGACCCCTAGTGAATCGCAGCTCTTGCGCCTTACCGCCACATGGAGCAAACTTTAAGAAGTCAGTCACTCCTGCTCGTCTAGTTGGCTGCTCCCGCCTGCTTCTTCCAACGGCTCACTTGCGTCTCTGCGGTGGTCCCTCGACCAGCGCTTTAGTGCTTGTTGTAAGGCTTGAGGGTCTGTGAACAGGTGAGATTATCCCTGTCTGTTAACTCTCAACTTTACCGGGTACAACATCGCGTAGTCCAGGCCCAGATCTCTAAATTGTCGTTTGTATGGGGAGAAGTGCTTGCGAGCCTCCTATACTCTAGCGGTGAAATTAGGGTACAGAGAGATCTCCGAACCCTCATACTGAAGCGATTTATTTTCTCTGGCCAGGCGTAGTGCTGCGTCCCTGTTCCTATAGTTTGGCTATGATCGGGCGCGGTGGGGCTCCCGGGCGCGGGCGCAGGCCCAGGGAGCGGTGAGCTCGCTCCACAACGAACATCTGGGAGAAAGCCTCTTCCCCCAACAGGGTGGTCAGCAGTTTTCCTATGAATCTCTCCATGTTGCCTGTCTGAGTCGTCTCCGGGAGGCCCTTGATTCTCACGTTGCAGCGACGAGACCGGGCCTCCAAATCTTCAGTCTTGTCTTGCAGGGCTTGCATTAGTTTTTCAATTTTTTTGTGATCCGAGTCGAGTTCCGTTTGCCCCTCCTCGACCTCCGTCAGCCTCCTCTCAGACATATCCAGCCTTTCTGCATGTTTATTGATCCGTTCCGCCATTCTGTCCATCCTATAGGTGAGGGCGTCAATTTTCGAGCTTAAAGTTGTTATGCTGTTCTGGAGACCATTTTCCATAGCTAGCAGCATATTTTTTATATCAGTGCCTTTGGTCTAAGGAGAGTTTTGCCTGTGTCTTATTGCCTCGGCCCATCTTGTGATGCACTGGCAGTAGCTCCCAGCGTTGCGGCTCACAATGCGCACTGTACTCCTGCTAGCCCCAAGTCGTGTGAAGCCCCTGGTAGCGCGGAGCTATGTTTGGGCCACCCTTAAGTGCAAGCTCAGTGATGACTAACGTGATCCTATGGCGCTGAGGTGGCTTATTACTCTGCAGGTCTCACTGTGTCTGCTGTGGTCTCAACTGCCAGTCACCTTGCAATGCTTAAATTCGGCTGCAGTTCCGGGGTGGATCCCGCCACACACTCTCTGAGCGGGCCATACTCTGGCTGCACGCGTGGCCTTATGAGTCGTATTGCAAGTCCCTCTCCCAGTTGTACCACAGGGAATGTAGTAACACTGGCTGCCTAGCCCTCTGATGCTTTCCAACAGGCTTTGATGTACATGGGCCTCCGTTTTGTCGCCTTTCGCCAGACATGCACTCTCCAATGCGGGCTGCAGCTCATTGAGTTGGGCTCACTCGTGGCCTTCCGCTGTGCTGCCCTAGAGCCCTAGAGAGTTTGTCTCGTCTACAAGGGGTAGTCTAACATCCCTCCAGCGCTGGCAGCCAAACTGATCCGTGGGCTAGTCTCTCCCCAGGTGAACACCAATTGCGCAGCACTAGCACCGCTGTTCCTCAACTCCAGCTGCTGCATCGGCCAAAAATGCCAGCATTCCTTCCAGGGGGCCCAGCCCCTCTACACACACCTCCCGCACCGGGGCTCTCTCGTTACTGCGATAATGTCCGTCGCCTCGTGTATCAACCACTCCTTTGAATCAGCCAATTTGCTAGAATCGGAACTTCTCCCGGAGCCTAATTGAGGTGCGGAGCGTAGAGGCAGTAAGGGGCTGTCCCATAGGCCGTTCCGGGCCGAGCTCTGGCACCTGTTCGGGTCCGTGTGTTCCGACCCGACTCTCCCCCAGGGCAGCGTTGTGCTTCAGCCGCACGCACTGTGACGTCGCGCAGGCTGATTCCGCACTCAAGGTCGCGGCTTTCCGGCCTTCCGCGTCTTCTCTCCGTTGCGCTCCCTGTCGCCTGAATCCCAGTGACGAAGTGCTGCCGAAAGGATATCGCCACTTGCTACAGCTCTTTTCCAGTGCAGGGGACTAAGCTTCAATCGCTGTATTTCAAGCTAGTGCAGAATTATGAAGGATATTAAAAAAAACACTTAACGGAGCTCCGGGCTTATTCGGCCATCTTGGTTGTCGGCAAGCTCCGCCCCCGAACATGTGGAATTTCCTTGGACCAAAACTCAAAGCTTTGATTGTTGAGCTATGGCCTCCTGAGCCCCCGGAGCCTTGAACATGTACAGAAGCGTGACAAATTCTTTCTGATAACGAGCCACTGCTGCACACATATCAGAGAAAATGCAGCACCTATGGACTTCCAAGGTTGAAAATTGCTTCTTATTAATGGCTCTGGTCAATATCTGTTCTTTCACTTGGTAATCCGAGAAGTTGACTAAGATTGTTCTAGGTAGGTTTGAATTCGGAAATGGCTGAGCTGGGACTCTATGTGCTCGTGTAATAGTAAGGTCCTCAGAGAACTCGGGCAGCACATTCTCCTTGCTGAATGACTTGACCCTCTGGAGTGGTTGTAGCCTTTGCAGCCTTCTGGGACCCCAACCAGCCGCAGGTTACAGTGTCGAGAATGGTTTTCCAACTGTTCCAGCTTAGTTTCCAACAGATTTTCAGTTTTTTATCCAGTGTAGCCTGCTGCTGCATCGAGGTAATCCCAGATTCAGCTTCTTGTATTCTTGCCGGATAAGAACCAACTGCTTTTTCAATTTTAGATCGGCGTAAATGTAGTGCTGCTATTTCATTCGCTTGTGTCGCTTCCAGCTCCCATATCTCATCGAGGATAAGATTTAACATGGCTTTAATATCATATTGGAAGCTGGTCCCGGCCTCTGATAGCTGGTCTCCAAGAGGATCTTTCGCCTCTAGCTGGGCTTGTTATCCTGCTGCTGCATTTGAAACTGCAGCGGTTGTTGATGGTGGGCTGCCCAATGGCCTAAGAGGCGAGACAAGACCCTGGACGACTGATGGAGCAGTCCCTTGAGATTCATCCTGAGGGTCATGTTCTGAAGTTTTTTAATTTTGTAGAGGCAATGAAGGGATTCTAGTTTTCAGAAATAACGGGTATTCCTTAGTCTTGCTTTGAGATGCGCTGGAGGAATTTTGCTGTGTGTTATCTTGGTTCATTGTTACATCTGGATTCCCTGATGTAGAGCTATCTGCAGCCGGACTCGCCCCGGACGTGACTGAGCCGGAAGGGGCACTTTCCAGTCCTTCAGCCCCTAGATAGGAAGTCAGCTCTCTCTGGTTGATATTTTCGGGCCTCTCCTGATTTGAATCGCCTTGACCCCTCACCCCATGATCCAGGACATCATCGTCAGAGGTCATAAGGCTGGAGATTGGGGCTGACCCACAACAAGCCTTTTACGAGCGTTCAGCTCTTGCATTTGCGGAAGCAATCTTCATCTGGGTTGTACTGGTCTTGGTCTTCAGAGCCACATTTGAGTCGACATGAGCAATTACATTGTCAATCTTTAAGTGCTTCCCCATCCTAGCGGTAGATCCTGAAAGCCAAGCCGCTATGCCACTGGAGTCGAGCTTTCCTGGCTGATGAGGGCTGAAAGCCCGAAACCAGTCCTAGGATGCTTGTTTCCAGTCCAGGGAGGACCTGGCCTGGCAGTTCTGGCTGGACTGTTCCCATTGGGTGCAGTCAAGACTAATTTGCATATGGCTGGGTACAAACTTTAATGGCATGGTGAGTGTTAGAAATGGGGATCTCTAGTTGGCAGCGGCTGGCGCTGATGTCCAAATAGGGATCCTTCTTACTGAGTCAGAGTAAGGGGGCTACACCCTTTGATAACCCCTGCTCAACCCTGTGGTAACATAATACCAGCAGACAGGCCTATCTCAGAGGCAGTGTGTGAAGCATTTATGACCATACATAATAACGCAGGGAAGACGCTACAAACGGACACCACAAGCAGTTATAGATAAATTGTTATCTTTATATAGACTGAACACAAGGCTAAAAAGCGCTCATGGAGCCACAATGCACATAATTGCAGATTCACTTCAAAAGCAATAAAGGCACTCAGAAAGCGCGTGGAACGAACTTAGTTCGAGGTCGGAGTCCACTCGACCCGGTGGTGCACAATGTACCTGAGATTTAAAGGGGCACGGCACGCAGCCTCGCAAGGAAGCCGCGGTGATGACAGGCAGACTCGCAGCGGCCACAGCTCCCAGCTGTAGCAGTCCGCAGCGTGCACTCACGATAATCCAGACAGCCAATACACATAACAGCAGAGCACACTGGAAGGTTTAGGCAAGAAAATACCTATTTCCTAAAAGTGTTATTTTCAATCACAGAATATAAAAATAATCGTCACTAAAAGATGCACTTTCATACTTGGAGCTCAGGCTTACTAAATTCGACTTTCCTATCATGTTGCTTGGGTCAATTAGGATTATGCCAATTCATACAGTCAATTTACTATAGGGAGCATTCGCGCTGTGGCACTGAATGGCAGTGGCACAGCACCCCGAGCATCTAACACCAGCAAACACAGATGAGAAAAAAGCGAAAAATGGAAGTGAGACCCACGCCAATCGTGCCAGGTCTAACAGTGAGCAAAAAAACGATGGACTTAGGCCCAGATCTCTGTACTGTGGTGAATGTATGACATTGTTCTGCATTCTGTCCATCAATTGTGGTTTTTTGCACTTGTCACCCCGAGTGACACAGGTATGCCCAGACGTGGGTCCCGTGCTCTCCATGCCACTGGAGTCAAGCTATCCTGGCTGATGAGGGCTGAAAGCCCGAAACCGGTCCTATGATGCTTGTTTCCAGTCCAGGGAGGAACTGGGCTGGCAGTTGGTGCTGGACTGTTCCCATTGGGTGCAGGGTCAATAGTGATTTGCATATGGCTGGGTCCAAACTGGAATGGCATAATGAGCAAAAACACGATGGACGTAGGCCCAGATCTCTGTACTGGGGTGAATGTATGACATTGCTTTGCATTCTGTCCATCAATTGTTCTTTTTGCACTTGTCACCCCGAGTGGGACGGGTATGCCCTGAAATGGGTCCCGTGCTCTCCATGCCACTGGAGTCAATTTATTCTGGCTGATGAGGGCTGAACGCCGGAAACCAGTCCTAGTATGCTTGTTTCCAGTCTAGAGAGGACCTAGCCTGGCAGTTCTGGCTAGACTGTTCCCATTGGGTGCAGGGTCAAGACTGATTTGCATATGGCTGGGTCCAAACTGGAATGGCATGGTGAGCAAAAAAACTATGGACGTAGGCTCAGATCTCTGTACTGGGGTGAATGTATGACATTGTTCTTAATTCTGTCCATCAATTGTTCTTTATGCTTTGGAGTAAAACATATAAACCAGTCAAGGGGTGTTTGCAGCACCTCATAGGCTCCCAGTGCAGCCTAGCACATGGTCAACAGTTTCCAGCTTTCTCATGGGCACAACCCCTTTAAAAGTTCCAAGGAGTTCGCAGGGAGCTCTAATCCAACAAAAGCCAGAACAAGGACAAATCTACCCTGAACAGGAATCAGTTAAAAAGATTCAGGACAGAGGCTTTAATCTACAATGTCTCCTCCAAATGCCTTAAAAAAAACCTCTTTGTGCTGAGGTAATTTATTCAACATTACCCTGCTTACTTGATGTTGCCATTCTTTATTTTTGCCTTTTCCTCCTCCTGCTTCCCCTTCACGATGTCTCCAACGTCCTCAGCAACCCCCACTGATTGAGCCGCAAAGCAGGGGAGCCCCACCCTCCTCCGTCAATCAGCTGCCTCCCGTTCGCAGCTCCGATCTTAGCCTGCGGGGGTGGTCAGCACATTAAGGGGAAAGAGACTTGTGGAACAGCTACAGCGATCACCGTCTCACGGTTGTCAAAAGAGCCCAGCAGGCCAGCGGGGACCGGAAATCCTGGCAGAGCCTTTCCTGCATTCAGCAACAAGGAACAATCACAAAATGGCCTTCGGCAGCACAGCACAGTGCCCCAGCACTGAGCCTCTCACTTCTCTCATGCCAATCTAACTCGCAAGTCAGCAATCTTCATTACGGTCTCCATTACTGTAGGGCGGGGCAGTGGTCACCTGTAGCTACGTACGGGCAGGATTCGCCATAGACATCCTCCTCTGAGACCAAGCTTGTTTGGTACTCACTTCCTAGTTCAAACTGGTCATAGACCTCTCAGATGGCTAATGCAGATGAAAGGTGAAAATCCTAAACTGTTGAGGTGGTCCATCTTCCTACAGGTAATGGAGTTTTTAGTGGAACAGAGACTTGGGATTGTCCATGCCAATGCAGATGGACTTTCCAGGCTCTTCCACTTAGAAAATGTAGACTCTCTAGGGAAAGGTTAGTCTCTTCCTCTTGCGTTTGGAGGGGGTGTTGGGTGAGAAAGTGCCCTCTTTCTGCATGGTTGCCCCCACTTTTTGCTGAATTGCTGATGTGCTTTGACTGCAAACTTTCATTATGAGTGTGCCCTGGGCTCCTGCTAATCAGGTACCAGGGCCTATGTTCTTTTCCTAAAACTGCATTGAAGCCTAACCCCAATTGGCATCTCTGGCCACAGGTCAGCCCCTGGTAAATGGTACCACAGGTAGCCAGGGCATTGTGACCAGAAAAGGCCTCTAAGGGCTGCAGCACTTATTGTGCCACCCTTAGAGGTCCTGTACCTTCAAACTAACACACTGCCTTTGCAAGCTGTATGTTTAAGCGCAGAACAAAGTGAAGAGTCGACATGGCACACATCCTTGTGTGCCATACCTAAAACCCACTACCCTGGCATAGTTCAGTCAACCCTCTAGCTGGGTGTACTATACCAGTAGTGGGGGTACAGGTGCATGAGCACTCTATCCCTACAATGTGTAAGTCCATTCTTAGACATTGTGAGTGCAGTGCTGCCATTAAGAGTATATGGTGTTGGGAGTTTGTCCTTACGAACTCCACAGCACTATAATGGTTATACTGAAAGCTGACAAGTTTGGTATCAACTTTCTCTGCACATTATCCCCACACTGATGCCAGTGTGGGATTTAATGAAAAATGCACACAGAGGACATCTTAGAGATGCCCCCTGAAATCTAACATACCCCTAGTGTCCAGGCTGAGTGGCTGCTTTCAGCTGCCACCACCAGAAATGTTTCTGGACCCCTTGGTCGAGAGCCTGCTGCTCTTGGGGGCCTGAAACAATGCACATACTGGGACGAGGTGCCAAGCTTGCTGCCTTTGTAAGCTTTTCCAGGCACTCGCTGCTTTCAGCAATTGGTCCCCACTAGTTCTAACCCCCACTCTGGGCGGGAGAACCGGCGGGAAAAACAAGTGAGGAAGAGAGGTGTGCCCACCACTGCCAACTGGTATACAACTGTTACAACAAAGTTTTTACCACGCACTACCATTACAACGCAGGCATTACCACACATACCATTACAACGCATTGCACTGGGGGGCGCTCTAGGATAGGGAATAAGTATAATTTTATATCCAACACCTTCCCTAGTGTCCACGGGGACTGGAGTTGGAATATAAAATTATACTTACCACTATCCAGCACCTCTAAGCGCTATGCGTTGTAACGGTATGCGTTGTAAATACCGTGTTGTAATGGTATGCGTGGTAAAAGTATGCGTTGTAACGTCATACATCCCTGCCAACTCCATCCCTCAGGTGGGGGAGGCAAGGTGAAGCACAACTCTCAGTCCCTGCCACCTTGCAGATGGGTGGACTCAGCCAACCAGGGAAAGGCTTATGCCCTTTCCCACTGGAGGGTGGCATAATAGGGGGTGTCCCCACCCCAGGGAAGGGACCCATTGGTCCCAACCTTTTACCTACCTGTAACACCCCATAATCTAGTATTTAGGGGCAACCCTGAACTTTGCTTCCTCAGACCAGAAGAAACTACATGAAAAGAAGAAAAAGGACCGAACAGCCATGCCGAAGCTAACAGGGAGGAAGACGCCCACTGACTTGGCCCCAGCCCTACCGGCCTGTCTCCACCTCGAACCTACTTCTGCGAAAACCTGGTGTGTCCTGCAGCCAGCAACCTCAAAAACCCTGGAGGACCTGCCTGCGTTCAACCACAAAGACTGTGTCTCCTGAGAACACTGTATTTGTTCATATCCAGCCTCTGGCTCTGGCTGGACACAGCGAATCCGCCCCACTCTGCACCCGCCTTACATGGCCCGAGCTCGAGTGGGCAAACACCATGAGGAGGTCTCCCTGGTGAACCTAACCCGAAATTCGGTGACACCTGCCCTGCCTCAAACCTCCAGCCGCTTAAGGCTTAAATCTGTAAGTTCCCACCATTAGGGACCAGGAACTGGTAAGGAGATCGAACCCTAAAAGGCTCCCGACACCCCATTGCCTTGGGTGGCCAAACCGACGGTGCCTAACCAACCCCCAACTTCCCAACTTACCTCTCGAAGTGGTAGGGCACCCAGAAGACCTTCGTCCCCAAGTCTGCAGTGCCTTTGCAAACAGGAGGTTCTACATTGCAAACAACAGGGCACCCGAAGTCAAAACAGCATCCTGCATGCGGCTGCCCTAGTACCGCTGAGGGTGTACCTTTGTGCTACTTTGTTTGACCATTTTTCCTGAGCTAAAGTCCAGGAGCTTTTCTCCCACAACCAAGTGGCCTGCTCGTCAGCAGTCACCAACCGGAGGCCCCCTATCCCCCATTGATTAACATTGGGCCTCAGCACTTTGCACCCGGCCGCCCTAGTGCTGCTGAGAGTGTAACGCAAGTTCATCCCTGACCCTGGGGGACCTTGGAGTCTACCCCCAGAACTTCAACTCCCACTACCTAATACTTACCCTAAAACCGATTACACTATTTTCCTCCATGGGATAACATTGACTGTTTTTCTTGGAAATGTTTTTAAGTGTGGAGTTTGAAAACCTAAAGAAATTATTTAAAATTGTACGATTTAACAAAAACGCGTTTACTTACCTGTTTACAGGAAATGTCCCAGTGTATTATCCAGGTATACTAAAATGATTCTAAAAAGTAATCTAAAAAGTAACTTACCTGGTATTTTATTGAAAAGCCCATTCAAGTCTAAGTACTGTATTTACACAGCATTGCATTTCTCTGCAACAATACTGCAAGTCAAAACAAAGTGCATATACCATTACAATCCTGTGGGAGGGATGAGTGAAACACAAATCTAGGAGGCCTGAGGTGTTTATCTCCTTTGGCATTTCTTTCTTTCAATACCACACAAAGAAAAAAAAAGTAATGTGAGCTGTCTATTTCAGGAAAAACAAGGGAAAGTCCAGGGGTTGTCGTTTGGGTCCTTCAGGTTCTGTCTTTCCGAGAGGAATCTTTCTTCTGTTTTGCCTCTTCTCTTAGGCGCAAACTCGCGTGGTCAGCTGTCCCCGGTGGTTCGAAAAAAAAAACAAATAGGGAAAAGAAGGTAAGTATGTGTTTGGAGAACTTCCTTGGGGAGGGATAGAAACCATCACCACACCCGTGGGCATTGAGGTTCTTCTAATGTGCGTTTTAGGGCATTAGGTAATCTCACCTCCCCCCCTCCTGCTCTCCTTTGTAGGCTCAAAGCTGATGCTTTTGTTTTTCTTGGTTTGTGAAGTTATTGGAATGAACATGAGACACAAGTGACTACGTGGTTTGGTTTTTTATTGTATCTCTTCAGGTTTAGAGTATCCCTTTTCAGAATCGTTCTCGCGTTCTTCAAAGGATTCCCACTAGCGACTGTCTCTATTGTTTGCAAACCTACTGTTGCTAACGTTCTACTCGGAAAGCAGCACAAAACAAACACCACTCAAAAAAACTGCAATCAAAATTAAATGAGGTCCTGAAAGAGTTATGGGACCTGTACGTTTTCTGCAGTGACACCTCTCACCCCCCTCTTCTTCTCTCCAGTCTCTCACCTCCCATGCCAGTCTTCCCCTTCCAGTACCAACACGTACTGAGAGGCCGCAACTCTCTTGAGTTGCGGTGGGGATTCAGGCTTCCCAGGGCGACACCACTCTTTGTTCCAGGCTTCCGGCGGGCCGTCGTCCTTGGGATGGGTTTCCTTCTCTCCGTCTCTTCTTTCAGTGCTCTCGACGTCCTGCACCACTCTGGACCAGTTCCTCTCTATCTCCACGCTGTTCGGCTCCATGCTGCTTTTTTCCGTGTCTTCCGGGTATCGCCCTCTTCATTCTTTGACCAGTCCCTTTGTCCACCACTGACCTCCTTCTTCCTGCGGTGATTGGCCTTGGTGTCCGGAGCTTCGCCCCCGCCTGTCGTCAACAGCTCCGTGCAGTCGTCATTAACCCCTTCTTTGTCTGCTTTGTTATAGGGAAGGAGCTGCTGGTGTCGTCGGTCCGGATCGTCGGGCTGGAGTGGAAAAGGTAGGGGAAGAACGGTTATAGTGTTCTGATTCTTTGTAGGCGACAGGGTGGTCCTGGGGGGGGGGTTGCCTGTCTCACATACCCCCACCCTCACCTTCCTGCTTGCAAGATTGCCTTCTACAGGATATCTGGAAACCGGTTGGGTTGCAGGGCCAAGAACCATCGTAACACCCTCATTATGTCCTTTTTTTCGTGCCAACCATTCTAATGGAAAAACAACAGTTAATGGACAGAATGCAGAACGATGTCATACATTCACCCCAGTACAGAGCTCTGGGCCTAAACCCATCGTTTTTTTGCACTCCACACCACCCCAGTTCAGACATGGCCATATGCAAATCAGCCTTGACCCTGTGCCTCATGGGAACAGTCCAGCCCGAACTGCCAACCCATGTCTTTCCTGGAGCGGAATCAAGCATCCTAGGACCGGTTTCTGGCTATCAGCCGTCTTCAGCCAGGATAGCTTGACTCCAGTGGTGTGGAGAGCATGGAACTCACGTCAAGGTAAACAGGATGTAAGTGAATCTGAGTCTGGTGTGGGTACAAGATTCCCTTTGAGAAAAGTGCATTGAGGAGCATATGTGCAGGTGCTTTGAAGTCAATTTGATTTCTCAATTACAAAGAACTTCCCATGTAGTGTAGTTCCTATATTCCCAATAGGCTCTGCGCATTGGAATAATATATCCTATAGATGTGACGTAGGACTTTTGTCGACTAGGTCTCTATCGAAATATATTGGACTTAATTGTGAGTGCCAGCTAGCTCAGAGGTCACTCGAAACTTTCTGGAGTTCACAAGAAGGGATATAGTTTCTGACAACCGCATAAACATGACAACTTTGTTTCCCCAAGTTAAAACTGATCTTCAGAGTCGTGGAAACAGTAGGTAAATATTTCACTCAGTCAATCGTGCATGCTTCGTTTCACCAGAGGTGCAGAGAAATAGAGAGACAGGCGTTTTCAATAAAAGGATTTATTGAACAGTCTTCTTTCTCAAGCATAAGAAATGAACTGCTATAATCGTAAAACTGGTTGCAAAATATAATGCATACAGTAAAAAGAGTTGAATAAAATAATACTGTAAGAGCATTGTATGGTGCCTAGACCATAGATAAATACATACATAAATAACAGAGGCTAAAAGTACTCAACTGCTGCTTCTAAAATACGCCTACCCTGATGTACCTAACCTAAGCTTAGTACGAGAGAAGAAGTAAGTGAGGTGTAGCATAAATGTAATATACTTTGCCAAAAATTTGTCCAAGATTTCTCTTAGGGTCTAATCAGCTCCGTACCTTGATTTGGAATGAAGAAGGTCAGGTTCAGGACTCGATTTCCCAACACCCCGCAAGGGTAGTTTGGAACCACTGGAGCTGGATTTCTCGGCATGATAAAAGACAGCGTCTCTCTCAGTGCGTCTGTTGGAGGGTCAGCTTCCTTCGGCACTTGCTGTAGCAGGATGCGTCGGGCAAGTAGATAGTCGAACTGCTCCAAACCACCATGTGTTTCTATGGCAAGTGTGGGCATATTTATACCTTGAAGGTACCGAGTTTAACATAAAGGTGGACATAATAATGTCATTTAAGAGTCTCAGTTCTTTGAAAACTCCATGAGTTCTTGGACAAGTCAGTTTTCGAGCAAGGGGAAGTTGCTAGCTGCTGAAGCCGAGTTCTCCAAGAAATCGTCGTAGATTTTTGGAACTGGTGGAAGTAGCCCTGTCGTATTTGGACTGCATGAGCTATGTCTAAATATGGTTATGATTCTTATGCCTATATAAGGATATGGGGATTTATACCTATATAAGGGCATGAATCGGGAAAATTACAATAGGGTCCTAAAATGTTATACAACACCCACTCCATGTTATCATGTTCATCTAAGTTCAAGCACTAAAACATATACTCATTCTAGAGCATGTGTTTACAATCCCACCCAAAAATACATAAAATGCATTTGAAAATGGTTGTACACATAAATTGAGCATGTGTATAGTACGCATTTTAAAAGCAATGATTTCATTGTAAGCATATGATATGATGTTAGCAATGCTAACCCAATGACACGAAAATTACATTTATGAAATGGCTCTTAGTTACAGAAGAAAAAGTCGAGACCATCCCATAGCAGAATATACAAACTGTTTCGGTTTTGGTATGCGTATTAGGTCATTATTGTTCCTAGGAAATATTCAAAGAATTCTTGTTCTCTAAGAATAGTTCTACTTTAAGCAGATTGCTTTTGTGCCAAGGTTCATTGTGTTTTGGAAAAAAGTCAAATCAAATCGTAGAAAAATAGAGTTCCAAAGTTAGAAGTTTTTTGTTTTAAAAAAGTGAAGGTCGAATTTCAGATTTCAAGGAACGATGTGTGCTAACCTCAAAAGTTATTCTCGGTGTCAGGAGAAAACATTAAGTCATCTAGGCTGGCAAAGAAATCGTAAACCACAGTAGATGAAAGTTGAACCACTTCATTAAGAAGGTCAATTGTACACAGATGTGAAACATCGCCGTCAGCGTCAGTCGCATTAGCAATGTTCGCAGCAGATGGTACCTGTGTGCCTGTTGGTCTGCTTATCTCACCTTCAGCTGGATTTGCCGGTGAGATCTCAATGAATGCCGTCATCAGGATTGGTAGCCGTTGGGGGCAACACAATACATGAGCCATTACTGGACCCAGTAATGCGTCAACATCCATTGGCTTTTTGGCGATGGAAGTGTTAGACAGATATCTAACACGCATTCCTCTCCACAAAGCAGGCATCGTAGAACAGGTAAGATGAAATCTTGCCAGATTGGTCTGAATGACAGGAACCATGTGGTATTCAGATCTCTCAAACGAGCCAAGCCAAGGATCCGTGTTATTCTTTCACAATACGCCATTGCCAGAAAAGCATTCTCCATGGTAATTTGGGTATTGCTGGTGGCAGGACTTGCCATAACGGAGCAGGAGGAATAAAAATAGGATCCCTGCTACGAGTCCCAAGTTGAGAGGCAGGCCGCCGAACGCAGAGTGCACAAAGTTAAGAAAAATACCCAGGACTGCTTCAAAGGGTGCTAACAGCCCCGAAAAAATCATCTTAAATACATGTACAATACCGCTGGTATCAGACATGTTTAAGATACGACCTAACATTTCTGTGAAATGTATTGGGCAGTTTGTTGATAATAATGCATGTATCTTTGCAGAGGACCTTGCAACTTGCAGATCATAGGTCTCTTTGGATGAGGTCAGTGGCACAGTTTTTTGTAAAAGAATGGCTTTCATTCTGCTTAAAGCATCAATTCGTATAGAAGAGATGTTCAGTGAAGGCCATAGTGGTGACTCCCCGTCTGTCTTAGTTTTTGGAAACAATACTTGCATACAACAGTGACCTTGGCTGACACACTAACGAGATAGGCTGTCCCTGGCATCATTCCACAACAGCTGTGATCATTCAGCATTATGTAGCTAACATTGGAAAGCTGCCTAAAAATTGGATCTATCACTGCTGCCGGGGAACCCTGCAGGAGGCATGATAAGTTGTTTGAAGAACCCTCACAGGCTCCATGTAAATTAATGCCTTGACACAGAAGTGTCCTGCTTAATGTGGTTTTACAGTTTCTACCACTAAGAAATACCTCCTTTTCCCCACTCCAACATTTGTGTGTGTTTGGTAAATCCCAGGTCGACTTTATGTATTCCTTACCCAACCTTTCATACAGGCCTGCTGGTATGTGTTTTAAGCAATATTGAAACTGGAAAATCGTCACTGGTATCGTGATGGTGCCATGTATTATTCATTCAACTGATGGCTTCTCAGAAACGGATAATGGTAATCTTTCCAGTTTTTCTATGCTCACCACCGTATAGTCTGCTCCCCTCTGTGCCAAAGAGACTTGTTTATCTGTAAGGTTAAATACAGAAAACAATGACGTGGTGTTGATTAGACGCCAAGGCACATAGCCAGAATGAAGGTTTTGTAACGTCCAGCCTAACAGCATTATAGCACGTATTTGTGACTGGCCATGTTGTAACATTAGCAAGTCCTGTTCCATTATGCCTATGGCAGAGGATACAATGCTGTCCAAAGAATACATTCTGGACGACAGAGTTGTTAACCCATTGTCAACTACAGAGAGGGCTTTATCTAAATGAATACAATCAATTTCTCTTATTCGTTCAGCTGTTTCCATTTGCGTGACTTTCCATGCTTCATTGTAAGCAGCGTAAATACCGGCGTATATGAAACATTTATGACGTGGTTTGCGAGGACCAAGTAAAAATTCTCGTAAGTCAACGCCATCTTTAAGTAAAGTTAAGTGTTATTTTATATCTGGGAGTGCGGATTTTTGCAGCCATTCAAGGCACAATTTTCCTACACTGTAAGTTGTTACTATCCCTCGATGTTGTCTCTGGGCATATCTTGGATCTGGCCGAGTTACTGTAAACCCTTGTGTCTTGTTCAGGAATCTATCTTGACAGTTATTCGTGTCTGTGGGCCAGATTATCCATTTTTTCCAATCAGGATTTGTTCTGTTTTGTTGTAAAATATAATTTACGTCTACCTCCTCATCTGTAGTTCTATTACTATCAGGTGTGGGCTTAGGTATGGACGGTTTGTTTACATCTTTTATCTTAGCCAGGCCAAGACAAGATGTCTGTTGAACAGTTTCATTTAAAAACATTATTTGTTCTGGGATGATGCAGGCTCTGAACAATGCCTCTAAACCTTGTACCTGCCAGTCTTTTGTGCCCAAATTGTTTTTGTCTCAATTCTGTCTTTCCAAAAGTCGAAGCCTAATGTGGACAATTGAGCATAAAAGGCCACAGAATAAATCTGTTTAGTGTTTGTCAATATGCTTTTCATGCCTGTCTTATTAACATTTGTGAAGTAAAAGCTTTCTGGGTTTGTGACATTAAAACCTGTAAAATATGGAAATTTTCTATGGAATGTTTTAGAACTACCTTTTGGAGGTGATGGACAATGTTCCCATTGATTATAAGTTAAAACATTTCTAGGGTTTGCTGATTTATGCAGATAATGATGACCCAAATGATTAAAACAATACATTTTTTCATAATTTGATGAACCTTCTAAGTATTCATGTTTTGCAAATTTTGCTGACATTTCTAAGTCTGTCATCATGTTATTAACAGTCTCAAAGTCCCAATCATCAGAAAATGTACTAGGTGAAACAAAATCACTCAAGGAAACCTTAAATTGATGTGGAATCTTCAGCAGCTCGACAGGGCCATAAATGTCATAATCAGTTCTATCAAATGCTATTCCACCAGGTAGAGGAACTGCTGTGATGTTCACTGATGACAAGTCTCGTTGTTCACAATGAGATGATTTGTGTGGTTTCAGGAGCAAGTTGATGTTCTTACTTGCTGTGTCCATTTTAATATGTTTTCCATCTATCAGCTTTCCCAAACTTAAAACGAGAATGAGCCAAAGTAGGAGATAAAATACACCTAATCCAATCCAAAATTCAACCCATGGTGAAACCAGATATGTATTTGCAAGCTCTTGACCAAGTTCCTTGAAAGTTTTGTTTTTTGGCGCTGTTTCAGGTTCACTGGGATCCTCAGAAAAGGTATCGAAGTTGATGAAATAGCCAGAGGCAGTTCTGTCAATAGTTGGTATTGCATCCGGATTATTTGAGCTCGCTGGAGCTGCTTGTTCCCTTGACATGTTGGTATAGTCAGATGCTACATCATTGTAAATGGGAGTTTCTTGATGAACTGTTATTTGGGTTTCAAGAGGCACAAGTTCCATGGCTTTATTGCATAGTCCTTCTTTTCTCACTGCAGAATCTTCAAAGGTGATGAGTCTTTCAATTTGAACCTCTTGGATAGTAGCAAGATTTGGTCGTCTGCTACATCTTGGCAGTCCACTGAGCCTACTACTTGTTATCGGCCACATGGTGTGGTTTTACCAGGAAAAAAGAAGGGAGGTCCCCGTATTGTATCCAATCTGGGACAAGGGGAAAATAAGCCAAAAAACAGGATGTGCCCCAACTAAACTCAGACAGCTATGTCGGTGTAGCTAATTATACCAGTGGGGAAAATAGATCACATTCTAATAGAGACCACACAATAGGGAAAAAATTGCCAAATGCCACTTCAGTGAATCTACACATTACAATATCATCAAAATTTACAACATCACAACATTGATTACAGAACCATGAGTCGCTTTACAAATATAAAGTAGGGTTTATTTCATGCAGTTGCCACACAAATACATTTAAAATTGGAATAAATCCAAACACATTAAAAAGATTAAAAACCACAAATTATATATTCACATGTTCAATACAATTGGAGTTAAAGGTTTGAGATAGTTGTCGACGCAGCGTTTCGGTTTTCTGAGATTACAACACCTTCTTCAGGACAATTCTAAATGAATACAAATACATACAATAAAAAACATTCACAATGATACACCGTATATGTTGTGACAATTGTTGATTCAGTGGCATTTTTTTGACAGTTTTACATCTAATTATTTTCTTTCATGGTTATAGTATCCCTATTTTCCCTAAGTGATCTGTATAGTAAACAGTGGTTAAATACATACAACAATATAGTCAACATTAAATCCTCAATATCTAATTGTCCCAGGTTATACATACATATGTAGTTACCTACACACCTAGACCCAAGGTGAACCAACTTAATGGTTAGAGAACCGACCTCAACTAAAATCTTTTAGTCATAGGAACGACTTCATTGACTTCTATTTTTTCTTTTTCTTTAGTGTGTCAGGGCCCAAATGAGGACAATGGGATTCTGATCCTTATTAGGTTTTCAAATTAACCTGCTGGAAAGTAGATATTTAAGTAAGTCTACTATCGTCCGGCACGTCTCACTTATTTGCCGCAATTATTAAAAAAAACACAATACCTCTCTTAATGAAGTGAAGATAAAGGGTATCCAGAGAAGCCACCAGAAGGGTACCTTAATATCTTGGTGTATTCTACAAGAAGACATTATACAAAATGGTGTTACTTGAGAATGAATATTCCTATATTATGGTATTTATTCCCAAAGGCCTCCAGCAAAACTTACCGGGGTAAAAAACAATTAGTGGCCAAGCATGGAATGCTGATATTTATCCGGCATATGGTTTGTAGGGGTTGTCCTCCATGTTCCTTATGGCGGACCTATGCTCGTTCTCATTCTGAGACGGACTTCTCTAGAAGTCTCTCCAAAGTAGGCTAAGTCACAAGGACATTTGATTAAATAAATCAAGTTCTTTGTCCTACAATTTATGAAACTCTTTATTTTAATAGACACCTTGTTGTATGTGATGCAATCCCCTTTCAGGATGCTGTCACAATTGCAGCAACCTTTGCACGGAAACGTGCCTGTAGGTAGGGGTGCATGATCAATACTAAGCTGAGAATTATTGTTCGTTTCCCTATATGTGTGGACTAAGCTATTGCGGATAGTACGATTTCTCCTGAAGGAGAACATTGGTTTAGGCAGTTTTTCTTGTTTATTATTAGTAACTAGATGCCAGTTACGATTGATTATATTTTTAATTTTGTTACTAATAGTATGAAAGTTAGTCACAAAGATCATCGGTTGATGTTCCTTGGAATCCTTATCTTTATTCTTAGGAGATCTCCTTAAGAATAAAGACCTGTTAGTCTTACTAAATATAAGAGTAGACAGCTATCTCGTACTGAAACTATTCCTCACGTCAGCAGCGCGCCCGGAGGCGCTTGAAGAAGCCGGAGTGCCTCTCGCACCACAAGTCGCGCGCGGGAGCATCGCGGGAGAAGCCCGGGACAAGGACGGGACCGTCTGTGGCCGTCAGTGAACGGAAGAGGACGGGACGGGCTACCCCCCTTTCGTGTGCCGCGGTCATTAGCGAAGATTGGACAATATATCAAAGGTACTTTTATTTGGACCTAACAGTCCCTGGCCAATATTGTTTCAAATATTTACCCATTCCGTAGCCAGGAGGGAGTGATAAGTAACTAGCAAGGGGGTATTACTTACCCACTACTTACCTTCAAAAATGAGCCATTTGGGTAAAAAACAAAACCAGCTGTATCTCGCCAAAAATACTAGGCTGCAGGCAGCTACACCACAACCTCTACCCAGTTTAACGGCAATTGATAAGATGTTGCAAAAAACTATTGGTGTTGTAGCAACTGCAATTGAAAACCAGAAAGAAGATTATCTATTACTCCCATGGTATGTCTCCCCCACCAAGGAGGGGACTATTCAACTATTGAAATCAATGCCCCCGATTCAAGCTCCTACCTAACATCTTCTTTTGCAGAGCTGCCCTGTGCCCAATCTCCTATAGGGACCCCCATAAATATTGAGGCCAACTCCCCTGCTTTGAATTACCCCCCCCTTGGAAATCCCTGCTGTGAACAAAGCGTGCTCCAGAAACAAAAAAGAAAGATTACCAAAAAAAATGGGTAAAAAGAATTTGGCAAATCCTAACCTTGTAACACCAACCCTTAATACCCCGCAACTGACTCTAGGAGTACTGTGCTGGGTAACTAATTTGGTAGCTGATTTACAGGCCTGTTTGGAGCAGATCATTGCAACCCATATTAAGCCCTTGGCATCTAAGCTAGATAGATTAGTTTCAACTCTTAACAATATGGGTGTAGGGGCAGCTAAGCCCGTGAATTCCCTGGGGAACCTTGCTCCTCCTGAGCCTGGTGGTACACCTAAAAATACACCTAGTGGTAGGGCAGCGTCATCAAAAAACTGTCCCACGTGGAATAAAAATGCAAGAGTTCCACCAACTATCACTGAATCTGCACGTGCTCCGACTCCCCCCCCCCCCCCCGCCCCCCACTAATAGCGCACAAGGCCAAACCCATCAGGTAGCCGGAAACTCTATTCCTAATATTGATAAAACTAGATCTAAGCCTAAGGAGGGTATACATGGGAGTAAAATTAGCGAATTAAGGAGTAGAAATGTACCACCTAAAGTCACACCAGCTGAATCCCTACCTTACGTTGTAGCACTCACTGGAGTCCCGCCTCTAAGTGAGGGGAAAAGAGAAGATCACACTGATTTAAAAAACAAGTGTATTCAATGGCTCAACGTAAGTAGGCGATTACCTCCAAATGTTTCTGGGGAAATACTTGCTGTGGATTACATTTGCAACATGCCTCCAAGTAGAACTAATAGCCAAACCCACCCACTACATCTGTCCCACTTCTACCTGGTTCCCCACCTGAGATTTCCCTATTCTAACAGTGAGGGTTTTAGGGATCCAACAAACAGAATGCAGTGGTGGCGAACAACTGGGGAGGGCACACATCCATATTAGTTCGCACTACCAATGTTAGCCCATAGGAACAGGTTTAGCAAGCTGGAGGAAGTGGATTGACTCCTATTGAATGGTAACTCTCCACTACAATTTGTTAATGGAGCATCTACCAAAGGATCTGTATTGAAGGAAAGCAATCCTACTACCCCCCCTGGAGAAGGCATAATACCTTACACTGTGATGAGGGAGGGAAGTGGAGAAATGGGGGAATTGGAGTACCAACAGGGGGCCCGGTCTCTCCCTAGAGAGGTAGCCAGCAAAGACACATGGGATGTATCCAGCCTGGAAAAAAGGGATGATAATACTCGGCCAAAGACCCCCATTAGCGATAGTCCCCCTGTAAATGAACTAGGGAAACTACAAGGAACTGCTGTGCCAGTTGAAGGATGTCTAAAAATCCTTTCCTGGAATATAGCTGGGTTAAAAAACAAACTGCTCACACCAGAGTGGGTCTCCTTCATGTCAGCACATGATATCTGCCTGATGCAGGAGACTTGGGCACTTGAGGGGAGTGCTAGTCCCGGCTATGCAACTTTTGATATCCTGGCAACATCTAGGGGCAGAGGCCGCCCATCGCATGGTCTATCGATATGGATAGGCACTCATTTGGGCACCCAGGCCACCCAAGTACAAACAAACTCCCCAGATCTCCAATGTGTGATACTATCACCTCAAAACAAGCCTAAAGTAGCCCTAATTAACATTTATTCGAGGCCAGTTAAGAGTGGGCAGGAATCGCGTACAATCAAAGCACTGGACATCTTCTTCCAGACACTAGACCCCTCAAACGTGATTATCCTCGGAGGTGACTTTAATTGCCAATTCGAGCCTCTGGATAGCCCTGAGGAGTGCGACCAGGACGAAGAAGATTCATTTTGGCGCATCTCCGACCCCAAGACCCCTCCGGTCAGGGCATGGACTCCGTTGGTCCTTTAAATAAAGTCTTTCTCCCTTGCAACGTCTCTGCGGGCGTGCAATGGGAGGTTAGACCCTGATCGCCCAAGCGCAGCTACGTTCAATAGGACAAACCAAACTTCCAACATCGACTATGTTATGATGGAAGCAAAATACTGGGGCAGCTTGAAAGAATTTAGGGTCCTACAAAAGGCAAGATAGCGACCATAATACTCTCAAGCCCGGGTCCTTTGGACTAACAAACCCCGACCCTAACCTCAATACTGTGGCCACACCCCTTATGCTAAAGAACAACAGGCGAAGGGTCAAATAGCCCTATTTCCTGGACTCCCCTAGTAGGCTTGCAAAAATATACCAGATCGCTGTTCCTCGGATCATCAAGATGGGTGATTCGGCCTTAAACCGGCAAGCCGTTGAAATACATAGGCAGTTAGCTGTGGCACTTGGGGATGTGTTTTACCCAGTGAGTGGAAATAAACGGCGTGGGGTTAGGACACACCCCTGGTTTGATGATACCTGTAAGAAGTCAAAAAGGGATCTCCTCATAGCATTTAAATCTAAAGACAGTGTAAAAATTAGGTCATCTAGACTGCTGTATAAAAAGGTACTCATTAGGGGTAACAGAGAGTGGGAGGGAACGAGGTGGGAAGAGCTGAGATCTGCGCTCCTCTCAAAGGATGCCAAGTCGATTTGGGCCATAGTTAACTCAGGTGTAAAAGGGGGAGGTGAGGCCATTTCCCCGAATATTGCTCCCTCAGTGTGGGAGGCACACTTTGGAGCACTCTATACAAGTCTTGAGTGTGACGACCATGTGACCCTAGGCCTGGATCAGATGTTAGTTGGGGCCATGGCCCTCCCGTCATTCCCGGCCCTAGACCTCTCACTTGGGTCTCGATCATTGGGGGTCGTGGGCGCTAGATCACGGCTGGACCACCTGGATACTCGGGAGGCGACCCCCACTGAAATCCGAGAGGGTATTTCCCTTAAGGAAGTGGAATCTGCCATTGAAAGACTGCTCCCGAACAAAGCCCCAGGCCTTGATAGACTGCCAGGTGACTTGTTTCGCTCCCAGCCTAAAATCTGGGCACCTTACCTTATAATCCTGTTCAATGCAGTCCTTAGAGGGTCTGACCTACCGGACACCTGGTTGGGAGCTGAGATCGTCCCCATCTATAAGAAGGGCTGCCCGCTAACCTCATCCAATTATAGGCCCATTAGCCTTATAGATATAACTCAAAAACTAATGGGAAGGATCATATTGGACAGGATACATGGATGGATGGAGGAACATGAAATTCTGACTACCCTCCAGGCCGGATTTAGATCTGGCATCCCGACCCTGGACCACATTTGTAGGCTCCAGGTCCTATTCTGGAAAACTGCAAGAGTAGAAGGTGGCAGCCTCTACCTTGTTTTAGTGGACCTGCGGGCCGCATTTGATCTTGTGCCCAGGGAAAGATTGTGGAAGGTGTTGGAAGAATTGGGCCTCCCGTCCTATCTACTCGACGTCTTGATTAGATTCCATGCAGGGAACTACGCCCAGGTTAGGTGTGGAAGGAATGGGGACCTTTCGACTCGTTTCCCTGTATCTAGGGGCGTTCGTCAGGGGTGCGTCCTGGCTCCAACACTATTCAGTTCTCAAAAAATTGGGGCTCAGAGGGAAACTTCGGAGTCAGGTACCCTCCACTCATATCATATTAATCAAACCAACCTGCTCCTGATCTAGATAGGCAATATTTTCCTCATCATCCTCTGCTGACTAATGTGTGTGGTTATGCTTTTTTTTATTTTTTAAAACCGTTTTTATTGACATTTTCTCCCAACTGAACATTGCAGTCATCTCCAACATATAGTGCATTATGCATTTCCCCCCAGTCCCGCCACCCCTTCCCTGCCACTACCCATAGGAAGGCATGCAATTCACATACAAAAATAAGCTTCAAATAGGTTTTCCACAACATCATCAGCGTTACCATTATTAGAAAGTATCTTTGCCCTCCGAGTTGGACCTCTCGTACTGAGCCCTCACAGTCCAGCATCTAGTCCGTGGTAGTTTCGCCATTTCCCCCACACTTTTCTGAACTTCTTGGGACACCCCCTTACCTTATATGTAACCCTCTCAGCCGCCATGTACATGTCCAGGCCACCCCTCAACTCCTCCAGACGTGGTAGCTCCGGCCCCCCCAGTATTTTGCAATGTCTCTCTTTGCCACAACTAATGCTAGTACTAGGAAGGTCAATTGAGGGTGCGGGAGGTCCACATCGTTTGACATGCCCAATAAAGCCAGCTTGGGGTCGACCTGTAGTGGAGTCTCCAGAACTGCGGACAGTTCTGTGAAAACATCCGACCAATACCCCTGTATTTTAGGGCACGGCCACAGGACGTGAAAGAAGTCCCCCCTGGGGTCATGACATCGCAGGCATTTGGCATCATCTATCTTTCCCATCCTCTGAAGTCTTACCCTGTCGAAGTAGGTTCTGTGTAGCACATTAAAGTGGATAAGGCGGAGGCGGGATTTAACTGCCACCTCTCTAGGGTGCGTTAAGACCAATTCCCAGTCAATGTCTTCCATACCTCCCACGTCCGCCTCCCATTGTTGTCGTAGCCTGGCCAGGTCCCCCAATATGTTGTTTGTGAGGGTCTTATAGGTCAGAGATACCGCCTTCTGCTGAATATGTTCCTGTAGAAGCCTGCCTTCAAGAGGGGCAAATTCTGCCAGACCTGTAGTGTCAATATTCTGGGCTTTCCATGCGTGTTGTAATCTAGTGTATTTGTACCTCTGTGTGGGGTGTAAGCCGAATTCCGTGGTCAGCGCCGTGAATGTTTTCAGTTGCCCTTTGGCCAGGATGTCTCCCAACGTGGAAATCCCTATGTCGTCCCATCTATTGTATCTTGTCAGTTTGTGGAGCTCCGTCAGCCACTTGCAGTGCCAGATCGGTGTTTGTTTCGTTGGCTTTCCGTCCCACCCCATTCGTTTCGTAGACGCCCTCCAGGCCTGAATGGCGATTGTAGTTGCCGGTAGTAGATGTTTCCTGCTATGTCCCCCGTAAAGATAGGAAAGGATGTGTCTGGGTGCCAACTTGTGGCGCTCCAGAACGTATGAAGGGTGGTCTGCCTGCGCATGTAACCATTCGTTTATCGGGGCCAGGTGTTGAGCCCAATAATATGCTTCCAGATTCGGGAGCGAGATTCCCCCACTATACTGGTGCCTCTGTAGGGTGGGCAGGGCCACCCTGGGTTGTTTGCCCAGCCATAGAAAGGCACAAAGGTCTGCATGTATCTTAGGGAAGACTTTTGGGGGGAGGGGGTAGTACTCGTTCTGGAGGGCATATAGGTACTTGGGGAGGACAATCATTTTATACATGGCCGCTCGGCCCAGGAGGGTGAGCGGGAGCTGTCTCCAGCGGTCCATATCCGCGATGGAGTTAACCATGATACGCCCAATGTTGCGGGTATATGAGATATGTCTATCCAAGGTGAGGTAGACCCCCA
The DNA here is from genome assembly GCF_964263255.1 of Lissotriton vulgaris. Taxonomy (NCBI): domain Eukaryota; kingdom Metazoa; phylum Chordata; class Amphibia; order Caudata; family Salamandridae; genus Lissotriton; species Lissotriton vulgaris. The sequence goes on along the minus strand of NW_028242183.1, from coordinate 963,122 downwards.
GATATTGAAATCCCCCAGTCGTCGTGAGCAGCCGTCCTGGGAGGTCCGACCACTCCTCTCTCCCTGCTGGGTCGTAGAGGACCAACTTATGCCAGTTTATTCTGTATCCGGCATATTCACCATACATTTCCAGTTCATGGAACAACTGCGGGATCGACGTCTCCGGCGAGGTTACATATAGGAGGCCGTCGTCTGCATAAAGCGAGATCTTTTCCTCGTTAACATCTCCGTCAGTCCGCTGGAATCCTCTAATGGTTGGGTTCTGGCGAATTTTAGCCGCCAAGACCTCTATCGTTAGAGCAAATAAGAGTGGGGGGAGGGGGCACCCCTGCCTGGTCCCCCGTCGTATTTTGAATTCCCGTGAGAGAACTCCGTTCACTCTCACCCTGGCCCTCGGTTCAGTGTACAGCAGCTGCACCCATTTCTGGAAATTTGGCCCAAAGCCAAATTTCTGTAAGACCCTCGCTAGAAAAGGCCAGTGCACCGCATCAAAGGCCTTTACCGCATCTAGCGATAGGAACCAGTGCGGGTCCTCCCTGTCCCCAACCTCCTGTAACCAATTGTGAGTGCGCCTAAGGTTCAGTCTGGTCGCCCTGTCCGGTATGAACCCAGTCTGATCAAGATGGATCAGCTGCGATATCACCCGTCTCACTCTCATCGCCAGGATAGTGGCCAGTAGCTTTGTTTCCGAATTTAATAATGAAATTGGACGGTAAGATTCGCAGAGCTCCCTCGGTTTGCCATCCTTGTGAATAGGGACAATAGTAGCCATAGTCAAATCAGGGGGAAGCCTTCCGTCTCGGAGGGCATCCTCAAATAATCCCTTCAAGTGTTTCACTAGTAGATCAGCCGTTTTTTTAAAGAATTCGGCTGGAAAGCCATTGGGGTCTGGTGTTTTCCCCGGTCTCAGTTTGGCCAGTGCATCAGAAATGTCGTCAAGTGCAATTTCGGAGTCCATCGCTTTTGCGTCCTCAATGGACAAGGTCGGGAGGTCAGTTTGGGCCATATACTGTAGCGCCTCTTCCCGAGTCCCCAGCTCTCTAGACTCATAAAAGTGTTCATAGTGGTCTGCAAATGTCTCAGGCATAAGTACATCTGATTGGTATGTCGTTCCCTGAGAGTCTGTAATCTGCTCCACCCATCTTTCCGCCCTTTCTTTTTTGCTGAGCCACGCCAGGAGCTTATCAGACTTGTCTCCTACATCATAGAGGCGGTGCAGGGTGGCCAGTGCCTGGGTTTTCGCCTCTCCTGTCACCAGTTCTCTGTATTGAGCTTGTCTATCTGCGAGTCTCCTTAGTGCCCCTGGGTCTCTCGAGTTCTGGCATTCCCTTTCCCGATCCAATATGTCCTGTTCGATGATTTCGGCCTCAGAGTGGATTTTTCGTCGCTCCTCCGCCAGCCTATTCTTCGCCCCATCTCTCATAACTGTCTTGAGAGCTTCCCAAAAGACCACTTTCAACTTCACTGAACCCTCGTTCTCGGCAACATAGACTTTAATGTCTGCTCTGAGTCCCCGTGAGACGTTTGGGTTCTGCAGATCCCACGCCGTTAAGTGCAAGTGCCGTCTATCTCCCTGGCGTTTCCCCCCCAGTTTGACTAGCAGTGGGGAGTGATCCGAAACCCCCCTAGCTTTGTATTCTGCAGCGTCTTGTACCGTCAGGTGTTGGCGGGCCATAAATACATAGTCTAATCTCGAGAAGGCCTGGTGGGCACCCGAGAAGAACGAGTAAGTCCGTGCCTCAGGGTGTAGCCATCTCCATATGTCTGTGAGACCTAGGTTGTTTGCCCAGGACAGCAAGGGGGTTTGCGTCTCCTTCCTCTGTGCCGTGCTGGATCTATCCCTAGAGACATCCATTACATCATTAAAATCCCCCCCTACAATCTGTATGGTGTCGGCTGTTTCCATGCAGAATGTCCGCTACTTTCTTAAGTGTGTTAGCCTGGAGTTTCGGTGGTGCATAGACTGAGACAATAGTATAGTCTCAGCGTCTGTTCCATGTCCCCTTGATAGCTACGTATGTTCCCTGGGGGTCTGTCCATGTTCGTGTAGTGAGAAATGGTGTGGTCTTTTTCAGAATGATGGCGACTCCCCTAGAGTCAGATGTATACCCTGCGTGTGCTAGTAACTTGAAACGACCTCTAGCTAGGAAGCCGCACTTAGTACCTTTGAGATGTGTCTCTTGTAGGAGCGTGACATCCGGGGCTGTACGTTTCAAATACGAGCTGACCAGTCCCCTTTTAATCTTATTACCCAATCCATTTACGTTCCAGGACAAGATACTCATCCCACCCGGCTTTCCAAGTGTGTGTCGTGGTCAGCTAGCATGGAATCGGCTTGAAGTAGTTAGGCGGGTGGCCCCCCCATGTCAAGCGGCCCAGACCTTCATGTGATATGTCGAGGTATAACCAAGGACCTCCCCGAGCTCGTGAGAATGACTTGCGGTGTGGAGGTGTAGCATAGAACACCAGGAAGTTTGACTGCAATACCAACTTTTTCCCCCCCTCCTCCCAACAACCCCAACGCCAAACTGTTTGATGTTCCCAAACCCCTCCCACCCCACCCCACCTTCACCTCCCGTCCCTCCCATACTTGTAACCAATGAAGCACAGGACTTTCAGGTGGTAAAGGTCTGTCGCCCTCCCTCTGTCCCCCCCAACTAGACTGAGACTAGGGTTTCAGCCGTTATTGTCCAGGGCTCAAGGAACAAGCCAACGCTAGGACGAGGATCACCGTCCCCGTAAGCCACCAAAGACAGCAACTAGACAAACAAACAACAGTAGTGTCAAAATGTACTCAAAGAGTAGTGGTTGTAACTTGCGTGTCCTCGGCAGCGGTGCCCTGCCGTCACGGATGTCTTTGCCATACTTCTTCATGAATGGGAGTCCTGCGTGTCCATATCACGGTCATCAGTGCCTCCCGTCGCTCCCTGTTCCATTTCTCGGATCGCCGCTACCAGTGGGTGTAGCCAGCGGTCTGTCAAATCCTCCGCTCCCGACAGACGGTCGCTTTCGGTATCCTCCATCCCTTCGACGGTGTGATGAGCCAAGCTGCCAAATCTGGATCCCGGCGCCGGGTTCTCCCACGCTGTCGCTTCCCGGTTACCTTCTCCTCTGATTATCGCGGGTCTTTCCGAGTTTGCCGGTGAGAGTGTGTATCGTTGCATTCTCGGGATGTGGGACCTTTGCGATTTGGGTGGGCTTCTCCGGAAGTTGGCTCCCGCCATTTCGGTGCGGATCCTGCGACCCTCCTCCTCTGCTTCACGGAGCAACAGTCGTTCCTCCAGCCACTGCCAGGCCTCCTCGGGACGGTTGAAGAAGAGCGATCTGCCCTTATATAGCACCTTCAATTTTGCCGGGAAGAGCAGCATGTAGGATATATGTAAAGTTAGGAGTTTTGCCTTAACTGAGTCATAGGACTGGCGCTGTTTCTGCACATCTTGACTATAATCTGGAAAGATCATGATATTTGTATTTTCCAGTCTGAGTTCCCCCAGTTTTCTCGCCTCCCTCAGGATGAGGTATCTGTCCGCAAAGTTAAGGAAGCGGGCAATGATCGGCCGTGGCCGGGCCCCCTCTGGAGGTTTCATCAGCAGAGCCCTGTGCGCCCTTTCTATGATAAAACAGTTCGAAAATTGGGCTCGTGGGAACGTCGATTGCACCCAGTCGCGGAGAAAGGCCGCTACGTCATTCTTCTCAATACCTTCCCTAAAGCCCACAAAGCGGAGGTTGTTGCGCCTCGCCCTATTTTCGGCATCATCGACCCTCCAGAGCAGCTGTTTGTGGGACGCCTGTAGCTCCGCCATATCTCTCCGGAGCGTGGTAAGTGAGTCCTCCGCCTCGCCAATTCTAGTTTCGGTGACCGTCACCCTTTCTGTCAGATTCCGGAAATCCTGACGCAGCAAGAGAACCTCCGAGCCCACCTCACCTATTTTCGTCTCAAGTGCCGTCCTAGAGCTTTGAATGTCCGCTCTCGAGGCCTGGATCGCCTCCATGATTTTGGCCGTGTCTGAACGCGCTTCCAAAGGCGGCGGTGCCGTCTCCCTCTGCGACCGTGTTGTGGCATAGCTTTCGATGGTTTCCTGCCTAGCCAGCCTCGGCGGTGGATCTCTTTTCCCCATGTCAATGTTTGACCCTGGGCGGGAGTCTCTTGGTGCGACTGTAGTAGGCGGTGGAGGGAGAGGATCCCCCGGTCTATGCCCCTTCGGACTGGTAGGTCCCCCACGCAGGTCACAGCCCAAGAGGCGAGGGCAAAGGCGGAGGGGGGGGGTGGAGAGGTATACAGGGCGCAGGCACGCACCTTCCTGAGGATCAGACAAAGGGCCCCTTTCTCCTCTCCGCGTCCACCACTCACAGCAGGGTCCTCCTCATGGGAGTGACGATGATGGTCGTTGGCCTCCCCTCGGTACTCCCAGGAGGATGTGGTACGCACCACCGTGATCCCAGTCACTACAGGTCTCAGATCACAGCCCTCGGCCTCAACCCCCCTGGAAGAAGGGGGGGGCAGCAGTCGGCGGCGCTATCTAGCGCAGTCCACAGGGAGGCCCAGAGTAGTCCTCTCTCCCCCGGTGGCCTCCGTGGCCGCGAATCCCCCACAGATTGGTCCAGGGAGTCTCCCCACACCGCAGCGGCCACAGGGGGCAGGGGGAGGGGGCGCGGGCTTAGGGTACCTCCGCACGCCCTGCGGGCAGGAGCACCGCAGTATCTAGCACCGCAGTATCTAGCAGCGGTCTGTCACCGGAGCCCCCTTCAGTCCAGGCCGGGCAACCGTGGGCAGAGCAGGGCCGGCGGGAGCTGGTGTTTCGATCCCGGGTGGAGGTGGGGTAGATCTGTATCCTCCCAGGGTCTCCAAGCTGGGTTAGCCCCCCTCCTTACCCGAGCTGCCGCTCACACAGGGCACCCCCGTCGCCGATCTCCCTCCGGAGCAGCTCTCCTCCGCTCTCTCCGTCCCCGGTCGGATGGCCGGTCCCCCTCCAGGTCTCCGTCTTCTCCCGCAGCTGTCCGGCGGGCACCAGGGATCGGGGGGGGGAGGGGAACGGGTCCGCCTCTCTGTCCGCTGGGCTCCGGGGCCGATCCAACAGATGCAGGGGGTGCAAACGTCAGGGCCCAGGCAGCGCCGCTTTCAGGCCGAGGGGCTCAGTCCTGCCGCCATCCTGTCTCCGCTCCGCCGCGCCAGTCCAAATCTCCCTCTCTGCGCCGATTTTAACACTTCCCCCGCAGGATTGCCATCGGGTCTGACTGCAGAGGTCTCGAGGCTTCTCTGGCTCCAAATTATCGGGGTTTGTGAAGTATTTGGCACAGTTAAGACGACGGATTACAGCAGGGCACCGGGAGCCCAGTGGAGACACGTCTTACTCCACCATGTCGCTGGCCACCGTGTGTGGTTATGCTTAACCTAACACCCACTCTGCAAGTCACAACAGGGTGTGCCTATTTTTACATTAAAAACTCTATCCTCAAAAACTGTGTGTGTGTCTCATTCACATGTGTCTGCATTCCATTCGCTCACTTAAGCTTGTACAAATTCATGCAAAGGGAAAGAAAAATAAGTAAGGAAAAAATGTGCGGAAGGCAGGAAGGAACCTCACGGGAGCAACCACCTGGGAACTACTGATTGGTTCTCATCAGTGTGTTCCACTTCTCATCATTGGTTCTTTCCCACCGAAAGTAAACAAAACTTTCAAAGTATGAAAAATGTGAAAGTAAATTCTACATAACTCAAAACAATGTGCGTCCCTATCACACTCATATACATCTACCCCCTAGGTGTCAACACCGCTAGTCGGTGTGGTAACCTATTCTAAAATGGAGTTAGATATCTCTAGCTATTTTAAGTCACTTTATTCCATGCTGGGTATCTACTCCTATTAAAACCAAGACTCTACAGTTGAACTTCGTTTTAAATATAAGAAGCCAACATGTTTCGTTGCCTGTCTGAGCAGTGTCAGGGGACATAACGGTTGGCAGAGGCGTCAGACAAGGGTGCGTTCTTGCCCCTCTTTTATTTATTTTATATATTTATGAACTTCATAACGCCCTGACTATTTTAACTTCTGATGTCCCTATATTCAATGGCACCAAACTCCCTTCCCTACTCTATGCAGATGATGCAGTTTTAATGGGTCGTACACCGAATGCCTTGAGGATTTTAGTGAGGGGATTTGTGGATTTTATGTATAATCTCGATCTTAATACTAATTTTAAAAAATCGTTTTTAATGTGTTGTGGCCCCAAAAAACGGCACATTAATAGGATTGTCTTAGATCAGGGATCACTGTTATGCACTCGCACTTTTCCCTATCTGGGTTTACAATTTTCTGATAACGGCTCATGGACCCCCCATCTGGCATACGGTCGGACTAAATTTATCAAGGCCATAAACTCTGTACTTTCTCTCCCCAAGCCTAAGAGATTTGAGGTGGTTCAGCCCCTGTTAAAGATCTATAAGACAATGCGTCCCCGTTATGACATACGGGGCCGAAATCTGGGGATACTCAAACCTAAAAAACATCCAGGCAGAGGAGAATACATTTTTCAGAGCCAAAGGCATAAACGATTTTAATGTGGCATTTAAATCTGTTTTACAGCTTAAAGATGATGGACTAATATTTCGTGTGTGTACCTTTTTAAAAATGGCCGTACGATCTTATCTTATCTTATCTTAGGGGATTCTTGTATAGTGCACTGACACCGAAAGGTTTCCTGGCACTGGCTGAGTGCCAATGAGATGGAGAGACGGGGTCTAGCCAGTCTGTGTGAAGAGGTGAGTTTTCAGGAGTTTTCTGAAAGCCAGAAGGGAATTGGCAGATTTAAGAGGGAGAGGTAACTTGTTCCAGAAGGCGGGTGCAAGGTAGGCAAATCTACGACCGCCGTTTTTTTTTTTAGTTTGGTAGCAGGGACAGCTAGCAAAAGGCGATGGGAGGAACGAAGATTACGTACCGGACGGTAAGGAATGACCAGTGATTTGAGAAAGGCAGGGTAGGTCCCGAACACAGCTTTGAAGGTCAAGCAGCCGATCTTAAATGCAGTCCTCTGCTCCACCGGCAACCAGTGGAGTCTGTGAAGCAGTGGTCTCGCGGATTGCCACTTCGGGGTTTTATAGGCCAGCCTTGCCGCTTGGTTCAGTACAATCTGGAGCCTATTAAGGAGGAATTTAGGTAGGCCGTAGTACAGGGAGTTTGAAAAATCCAGGCAGGAGAGCACCAGGGCGATCAGGACTTGTATCAGGGCCTCTGGTGTCAGGAGATGGGAAACTTTCCTGATTTTTCTGAGCTGGAACATACATGAGGACACAACCGCACCAACCTGAGGCTTAAGAGAGAGCTCCGAGTCAATTATGACCCCAAGGCTCTTTGCTGACTTAGCCGGGACGGGCGGGGAGCCAAGCTCAGTTGGCCAGAACTGTGGGCCCCAGTGAGTGAGACTGTTTCCTGGAAGGATTAACTCGGTCTTCCCCGGGTTCAATTTAAGCTGGTGGGAGTTCATCCAATGTTGGATGTGTAGCATCACTGCTTGACAATCGAGGGCTGCATTGGGGGTGTTAAGCGGGAAAATGATTTGCAGATCGTCTGCATAGTTGAATACGGTGATATTCCACCTCTTCAAGGAAAAAATGAGCGGCTGAAGATAAAGATTAAAAATCAGAGGGGACAGGGACGACCCCTGAGGCACTCCGCATATGGATAGGACCTGTGCGGCTGTGAAGGGACCAAGCCGGACCGCCTGCATTCTGCTCGACAAGAAGGATTTGAGCCAGGCAGAAGCCAGGCCTCGGATGCCGGCTTGCTCGGCACGGTGGATAAGGATGTTGTGGTCCACCGTGTCGAACGCAGCCGACAGATCCAATAAGACAAGCGCCTGTGGTGTCCCTTTATCGGCATTAGCCCTAAGCGTATCCATGACTGCCAGGATCACAGCCTCGGTGGAATGGGCTGGTCTGAACCCAGCCTGATTAGGTTCGAGAAAGTTGGAACGCTCGATGAATTCAGATAGGCAGCTAGTAACATGTACCTCCAGGAGTTTGGATAGGTAGGGCAAGAGAGAGATAGGCCGATAGTTGGCGAGGTCGTCCGGGTCAGCTCCAGGCTTCTTCAGTAAGGGCACAAGGACAGCCTCCTTGAAGGAATTAGGTACTACTCCTGCCTCCAATGAGGCGTTTAATAAAGGCAAGATGCAGTCCGGTAAGGACAGGCAGATGTCGAGAAAGACAGAGGGAGGACAGCAATCATTAGGTGAGCCAGATTTGACTCGAGCAACAAGTTTAGCCAGAGTGCTGGGGTCGAGGGCAGGGAAAGAAAGCAAGGAGAGCGGGTTTTCAGGGGGGGATGCTGGCATATCATCAGGGAGGACTGAAGGAATCGTATTCTTGATCTTGGCAATTTTTTCAATAAAGAAATTATTTAAGGCATTACAAGATTCTTGCGTCGGGGTCTGAGAAGGAAAAGTCCTTGCATCAGACGTAAGCTCCCTCATGATTGAAAAGATCTCCTGAGATTTGTTATGAGCAGTGAGAATCCTTTCCGAGACGTGAAGAGCTTTTGCTGCAATAATAGCATCTTTATATTTTTTTCTCGCAGCGATATATAGCTCTCTGTCGATGGGCAGATAGTTGCGTCTCCACCTACGCTCCGTTTGGCGCAGTTCGAGTTGCTGAGCTTTCAGGGTGGAGTTGAACCACTTGTGGGACTTACTGTGGCCAGGAAAGGGGGAAGCTGGAGGGAGGGGCAAAGCGCTTCTATGAATTAACTCTTATATGAACTATGTCATCCTAACAGATTGGGAGGATGCTTCTTTGCACACTTGTACATTTGCACATTATAACCGATGTTGCTATCTGTAAATATATGAACCCCTTTTCTCTTGCCAGTATTGTAGTAATATGGAGATATAGATAACAATTCATTTCTTGATCTCTGGCTGCTATTACACGATGCACTTTATTAAGATAGTCCAATAACTAGGATGTATGCCCTATGCACTTTAGAAAATTGGTGATCAACATAATCCTGCTAGATATGTCTATGTATATATTCCCATGTTATTTTAATAAGATTGGAAGGAGGTTTCTTTGTACCTTTGCACATTGGCACTTTAAGACCTTTGCTTTTTTTTTGCACATCGGCACTTTAAAATCTATGTTGTTATTTGTAAATATGTGAACTACTCTTCTCGTGTCAGTATCGTAGTAAAATATGGAGACATAGATATTAATGCACCCTCTGATCCTTGGCTGCTATTACATTGTGCTCTTTATCCAGACAGTTTAATAACCAGGATGTACGCTCTATGCCTTTTAGAAAAATACGTGTTCAACATATGTTCCTAGATATATGTCCTATGTATATATTGTTGCTGGTTCAACGGTGATCCTTGTATTTGACCAAGTATGTAATTATGTGCACACTTTTATGGATAATGTAATATCCGAATAAAGGTTATTTTGACTTTTGACTTTGGTGTATGTATTTAACTATTGTTTACTATACAGATCACTTAGGGAAAATAGGGATACTATAACCATGAAAGAAAATAATTAGATGTAAAACTGTAAAAAAAAATGCCACTGAAACAACAATTGTCACAAACTATACGGTGTATCATTGTGAATGTTTTTAATTGTATGTATTTGTATTAATTTAGAATTGTCCTGAAAAAGATGTTGTAATCTCAGAAAACCGAAAAGCTGCGTCGACAACTATCTCAAACCTTTAACTCCAATTGTATTGGACATGTGAATATATAATTTGTGGTTTTTAATCTTTTTAATGTGTTTGGATTTATTCCAATTTTAAATGTATTTGTGTGGCAACTGCATGAAATAAACCCTACTTTATATTTGTAAAGCGACTCATGGTTGTGTAATCAATGTTGTGATGTTGTAAATTTTGATGATACTGTAATGTGTAGATTCACTGAAGTGGCATTTGGCAATTTTTTCCCTATTGTGTGGTCTCTATTAGAATGTGATCTATTTTCCCCACTGGTATAATTAGCTATACCGACATAGCTGTCTGAGTTTAGTTGGGACACATCCTGTTTTGTGGTTTTACCAGGTCAATTGATATGGACCGGTTCTCCTTTCTTCCAGCAAGGGGCGGCAGTAAAACTGTTCTTGATCCATGGATTGCTAGTACAGGTACTGGTTTCCTGTAAGAAGGCCCAAATTCCTTCTTATCCGCCATTTTCTCTCTGACCCGATCCCCAATCTTTGGAATCCAAACAGGTCTTGCTGGGACAGGTGGTTTTTCATCAGTGGTCGTTGGCTTTTGGATGGTGTTGCTTGGAATTCTTCTTGTTTCGTTTAAGTTCTGTAAGACAGCCAAACGATCTTTGATAGCAAATGATTTTTGTTCTACCACTGAAGTATGACGATCGAGGTCGTCAACCATCATCCTAGTACCAAAAAGGATTTCATATGGAGTGATTCCACCCAGAGAATTTCTTGGTAGGTTATTAAGACTATGTTGGACACTTATTAGATGTTTAACCCACCCGTCACCCGAACCTAATACCCTAGCCCTTATAGATTGCTTTATGTCACGTTTTTTCTTTCCACAACCGAATTTCCCTCAGGATGGAATGGACTCGAAAACCGCAATGCCACGCCCAAGCTGGCCTTGGCCTCCTTATAAGCCAGAGAGCTAAAAGCAGGACCCTGGTCAGAATGTAGCGTGCTGATTGCGTATGTGCCCATAAAGACTCGCAAATCTTTTATAACAGTTCGGGCATCAGCCGAGCGCTGAGACCACATCCAAATGAATCTTGTGCAAGAATTCACTGCGACCATGATGTACTTATAGTTACCATCCCTTTGAAGGGGGCCACAGTGGTCCAGGTAAACACATGCTAATGGTTTATCTGATATTAGAAGGGGCGTCTGCGCCGGGCGCTTCACTGTTGAAACTTTCATTTTCTGGCAGATTTCACATTCCAAAACATAGCTTCTGGTTTGTTTCCTCATGCGTGGCCACCAGTATCTTTGTTTTAATAACAATACTGTAGCAGAAACACCTGCGTGTGCAGAAGCAAGCCCTTCATGTGCTGCTAAGATTAGTCCTAACCTGTGTTCCATGTTTGGGATTCCTCTATCCCCCACTCCAGAGATTCGAGCAAACTGAACATTATTTGCATCAGTTATATATGAGTATTTGAGTGGAAAGCCATTTGGTAATGTTTTACCACTGTCTTTTATTGAAGCAGTGATAGCTTGCATTATTTCGCTGTCTATTTTTGTTTTTGAACGAGTGATTGCAGCTACGGAAGCCGTTTGTACAGCCGCCTTCGCGGCTTCATCAGCCAATGAATTACCTTCAACGTGAACGCCATCACGCTGATGACTCAGTGTATGGATCACGTGAGTCTTTTGTAGTTCTTTCTGTAAAATAACTACTTGTTCACTAAGCATTTTATGCTTGATTGTCCCACCTTTTGCGGCTTTAAATCCATTTTGAATCCAGTTCTACAGATATTCATTCTAAGACTGGATGCAGTAATACGAGTCGCACACTATGAGTGTGGGGAATTCGCGATCGGTATTTTCAAGCTCCATCTTGAAAGCCTGTAGTTCAGCTCGCTGAGCTGTACAGTCTCCGAGAGATTGAGTTTTTGTGACCATGGGTCTGAATTTACCATCGCTCCAGCGACCTTTAACAATCGTGCACGCAGCACTATAAGCTTGTTTACCCCCAATTGCGGGCTGTGCTGATCCATCTGTATATATTATACAGCTGAAATGTTCTGGAGGCAGAATTTCAGTGGGCAGAGGACATTCTTGTTCGTATTGGAGAAATTTGGTGTAAGGGTCAAAAATGTATTCAATGTCTGTTGCAGCAAGAGAATTGACCCATTGTATCCATCTCGGATGCAGAGGTTTTGCATTTGGAATGCTCTCCTTTGTCTCTGCCTCTAAGGCAGGTACAGTAGTAACGACTTTTATGTGTTTACCCTGCGCGAGGGCTCTCTCTTTTGCTACCGCAGTCTGAACAGTTGTCAGAATTTTTTTTGTTGAAGTGAATTTCATTTCAGCTTGTGTGTACAAGTGTGATTTGTAAGCTATTGGTACCTTTTCACTTCTATTAAAGGTTAGGTATGTAAATCTGCATCTCCCTGGGATGATTCGGATTACAAGGTTGCGTTCGTTTACGCGTGTCTGTAAATGGGTTGTTGCCAACATGTCTGTTGGCACTGAACGCAAAATTTCTGTGTGTTTTTGAGTCCAATTAGTAGGTTTGAAATCAGGTTTGATTAATTCGTAGAGGTTTAACCCTTTCTGCGTAATTTAGAATGTAAGTTCTTCCGAAATTCAGGAATCCTAGAACTGACTGTACATTTTTCAACGTTTTCGGAGGTTGGAGCAGTGCACATTTTTCTAAAAAGTTTGCTGCCAGGCTTTTGCCTTCACTTGAAAGTTCGTATCCCCAGAATAGGACTTTGAGGTGGGCAATTCTTGATTTTTTTTTTTTTTTTTTTTAATTTTTTGAAAACCTTTATTGTGCATCAAAGAAGGACAAATACGGGCCTACAACCATCCGGCCGGCCACAAAAACTGTTAAAGCACCAATGCAAGCGTTACGGCGACACAGTATCACCCCATCATCCTAGGCAAGCATTAAAGAGTTACACATTAATTGCTGTAATACCATGTCCCAGAACCAGTGAAGGTTAATTTTAAAGGTTTTTTTTATGCAGATATTAAATCAAATCGTACTGTCCTGAATCATAAGAGAGGAGAACCAAAAAGGAAGGATCCATGCGGGAGGAGCATGACAGTAGCTACAAATCTGTACACAGGATATCAACCCAACCGTCAAGTCCCACCCGGGCAGCATGGCAGCAATTTGCAGAGTCAGCTAGATGACCCCCCTCACGTCCCACCCGTTGCCCGCCGCCACCTAACCTCTAGTAATCTAGACATGGACCCAGACCAAAAGGGAAAATCAAAAATAGGAATAAAAGAAGGCACCATAGAAATAATAACTAGATACTAACTACTAACCCCCCACCCTAAACGCATGCAGAGGCTACGGCCTGCCCCCCCCCCCCCCCCCCAGCAGTGTGTCTGTCGCCCAATAAACCCGAAATATAGCGAGAGAGAAAAGAAAAGGGAAGGAAAAAGAAAAAGGTATAACATCCGATATAGAGAGGGAGAAAAGGACACCCTAATCTTCGACTCTCAAAGACAAATATAACAGGAGGAGGATCAATTCCAGGCATCCCGGTCCCCACCAGCCACTGATACATCTTCCACCCCAAGTTCAGGATAGACGGCAAGCAATAAGGCAGATACAGGAGTGAAACATCAATTTACAGCGGTCGAGTAATCTGGACACAAAAAACAATCCCAAACCCAGGTCAACCAGCCAAGAAGCCGATAACAGGGAAAGCAGCCTAGCCCTGGCCCGAACGTGGATACACCACCAGATGCGCTCCCCGAGAGAGGCCCGCCCACTGCAGAACAAAGAAGCAAAATGGCGAGAGAAAGAACGAAAGCAATTTGGGAACACAAAATGGCCGTAAAAAGTCACCAGGAGATCCGTCGACTGTAGCGGGGAGTTCCACAGAAGCACCAGGAGTGCACAAGTTTTTAGGCAGCAAAGTCAGGGGGCACAACACAGGAGCCGTCGGTAGAACCAGCAATGCCGCAGATAGATCCCAAGGCACACACGATAATAAATCCAGCCACAATGTAGCACTCTTCACTGAAAGGGGAAACAAAGTATCCCGGGCGGAGTTGTCAGGCGAGCGGACTTGGGCGCCAGTAAAATTGGAAGCGGGCTCAGGCGTCCAACAGGCAGGAGAAAGCGCTGTATCCCCGTGAAGTGTAGGCGGAGGCAAGTGGCAGCTTTGCGGGATCAGCGCGTTACTGTCCCGCCGCAGCGCAGACGCCATGTCGTCTAGCTTACCTCCCAATCTTCCGTAGCAGTGGTGCATTTCTGCACGGAGGTCGCACAGGGCGGACAGAACGGTGCCAAGAGAAAGTATAGGCTGTAGCCCCTGCCTCTCATGTCCCCGGGGAGTCTCTGGAACCTCGAGCCCCACTTCAGGCGGGGCAGCACAGGCCACTGGCGGGGGCGAGCGCACATCCCCACCAAACAAATCAGTACGCAAAGCCATCATGGCAAAACTCCGGGGTGATCACCAGGATAGATGAAGCACTAGCGTACGCCCGTTCAATGCTGGCGGGGTGCTATGTACCGTGCCAGTGAGACACGCAGTGCAGGATAAGCGCCCCGTGAAAGGCCCGGGTAGAGAGGCATGGGGTCAGGCAGTCCTGGGCAATCCAACAAGGGCGAGCAATCCTCTCCCCGTACCGTCAGCCTCGAACAAAGGAGCCGTTCCGAAGGGACACTGCAGCTTCGCGAGCGCTTCCTTCTCTCCGCCCGCTTCGAATCCCTTCAGGTGGCTGAGCACGGGCAGCGCCTCGCGAGGATCACACCGGTGGTTCAGCAGCCAGCGCCGATCGAGCACTACGGCCGGCAGCAGTTCTCCGGGGCACGGGAGAAAGAGCCCGTGCAGGCGGGGTCCAGGGCTGTAGACTGGTAAGCGGCTATCTTCGGCTGCCGGGCAGGTCGCGGGTCCGGGAAAACACCGCTGGGATCAGCGCCGCGTCGCACCCAATCTGCCGTCAATTTCGCCAGGATCTGAGCCAGGATATTGGTGCGGCGGAGAAAGGCTGGCGGAGCCGGGAGCCTACAGGTCTGCTCCGGTCGCCATCTTGGCTCCTCTCCAATTCTTGATTTTTTAAAGTTTATTTTGTCCCCTTCAGAGGCAAATCCAAGTATTATAGTGTTCACCCCGGTCAAGTGCCTGTCCAAATCATCATCTGTAAGATAGATGTCATCGACATAAGATAATGCCTCATCATCATACGTTTGTAGTAACTCTATTACTCCGGCTGAAAATAACCCTGGACTGTTCTTGAATCCCTAGGGAGACGACAAAAGGAATTGGTGTCGTTACAACGCAGGCTATTACAACGCCTGCTGTTACAACGCAGTTTTTACATCGCATACCACTACAACGCATAGTGCTTTTAAGCGCTGGATAGTGATTTATTTAATTTACTATTCCAACTCCAGTCCCCGTGGATAGTAGGGAAGGTGTTGGATAGTAAATTAAATATATTCCCTATCCTAGAGCGCCCCCCAGCGCAATGCGTTGTAATGGTTTGCGTTGTAATGGTTGCGTTGTAATGGTAGTGCGTTGTAATAAATGCGTTGTAAGTGATGTTTCCCGACAAAAGTGTTGTTGTGTCCCCATTTTTGAGAAAGCGGTCAAGTGCCTGCTTTCAGGTGCAATGTTTTGACAGAAGAAACCGTTTGAAATATCTAATGTCGTTTTATATTTTTTGCGCACACTGTTATTTATCAGTGCTGCACTGTGTGTATTTTGTACTGCAAAGGTTTTGCAACAGGAATTGAAATGTCTGTAGTCCAAAACTAGACGATATGTATTGTCTGGTTTGGAGACAGGAAACAAAGGATTGTTCATGGACGAGGTGCATGTTTGAATCACCCCTTGGTATTCAAGTTGATCTAGGATCTCCCTGACTTGTTTCTTTGATTCTTGTTTAACTGGATACTGCTTCTGAGTAGTTGGTTGATTTTTTAACTGGATTTTGTGGCGAGGAGAATCCTCATCCCATCCCACATGATTTTTGTATAATGCTGGAGCCTGGGCCACAGCCCATTTCCTAGCATAGGTGTATTTTTTATGAATAGGAATATGATTTGAGAAGGCTGACATAATGATCTCTTCGCCATTTGGACACTCCCTGATAAATTCAGGTGGCCAGTCTTTTTCAGCCAGAAGGATGTCATAACCCTTAGATAGTTTTTCCCAAAAGAGTGCTTTTATTTTCCTAGTTTTGTCCCCCTCTATTCGGAGTGTTACTTCATATAACTTATAAGGTACACTAACCCTGGTATCTACAGTTTCAACCTGAATGCATTCATTCAGGTCCACTATCTCCAGATGATCCTTCAGGATCTTGCGAGCTATGGTAACCTCTTCTGCGCTGTCCAGCATTGTCTGGGCCCACTCCCCGTTCTTGAGTTGTGTCCTCAAGATCCTCAGCATGTATGATTTTAGGACTTGCTACCTTCTTTTTGGTGAATTGATTTTTCTTATTTTTCGGAACGTGTTGATCGTCTTTGGACTTCATGCGTTCTTCCTTGTGTTCTGATCGTCCTCTTCTTTCGGATTTCTGCGAGGAAGTCTGAAAGGTACGAGAGGAACGTGTATCAGTATCTTGATATCTATCAGGTTTTCTTCAATTATCCCTAGTTAGAGGTTATACCTCTTTTCAGAGTGCTCCTTTTGAGGAGATCTACCTCTGCACTGAGAGCGCTTCTCTTTAGGAAGTGACTGTCTACTATTTTCCCACTTGTTTTTAGGAGTAGTGAGTGTGTTTTTAATAAAAACTTTTTCAGGATTTTCTGTTAGTTCAGGTTTTACTGGTTTTCCTCCCAAACTATCTCTTCCTATTTCTTCATAGGATTTTTCTATTATTCTGGCCAGTTCATACGGTTGCTCAGTTACATCAAGTTCTTTTAGTTTTTGGCGGATTGCCACGGATGCTGCTTCACCTTTAATGTTGGCTAATAATATAGCTGAGACCTGTTTGAAATTTTTCAGTAATTTCATACCGAGATTCAAGGCAGGTTCTGGTCCGTATTCATTTTGAATCTGTTTCAGCACGTCTGGTATTACCGCCATAGACGGAACACCATGTGTTTTTGTGTAGATTGAAGCAAAGACTGTACCCCAAGTGTCACAGTCCTCCACGTGTGGTGCTATCCCCATTGGTAAACAGATTGTTAGAATACTGTCTTTCTCATGAGGTGTACCCCCGGGAAATACTGCCTCTAATTGAGTAATTTTTTGCGCTAACCAGAATGGAATTTGTTCCCTTTTTGCAGGCAATTTACCTATGACTGATTGTATAGTCTGTGGTGTAATTTTGTTTGTGTCCCCCTGATGAGGGGAGTTCTGTGGAATTCTTATAGCAGGTTGGACTGTTAGAGTCCGCATGACATATTGTACCAATTGTCTATGGATTTTAATTAATTGTTTTAGCTGAGCTAATAGTTCCGGACCTGTCATTTGTTCAATGTCAGGATGTGGTGTGTAGCTAGCTAGTACCGGCCATGTTGTTCCTGGTCTACCTAGTGGACCGAGCCTGGTAATGTGATTTTGATGTTGTAGGGCGCCTTTAAACCAGAGCTGATGCTCTTGGTAAGTTAGTGGAATTTCAATGTCCTCGAAAGGAACGTATTCCGCTGGAGGTTCCTCTATCTATAGAAGTGGAACACATGTGTTGTTGGATTTGCTTGTGGAAAGATAATCCATGAATAGACCACCTCTGTCTGCCGATATTCATGTGCCTCTATGACAAAAATTACCCTACCACCTCTTGCTGATAGGAAATTTTCTATAAGCTTTATAGCTATGGTTTTCCGCACATTTTCCGGGATGTTTATAGCATCCGCATTGTCATGTCGGAAACCTGTAGTGTCAAAACCTGATTGGTTTGCATTTACTGCTGTTCCACTGCCCCCAGAATTGTCATCGTCTGACATTTTGTTAAGAAGTCCTGCAGAGCAAATCTCAAGGAAATAAAGATAAGGTGCACAATATTTTGGAACACTGTATCCTTCAACGTTGAACAAAACCAAAAAACAAAAAAATTAGATTTTTCGTTCTACTCAGTTTAAGGCGGATATTTTATCCTTTAACCCACTCCAGACGTCTATTGGCGTATTTTACGGGAAAAAGGGGTCTCTGTGAAAAGCGCGACTGAGTTACTTTAGTATCAAGCGTTACATTAGTGCCTTGCCCCACATTGGGCGCCATGTAGTGTAGGTCCTATATTCCCAACAGGCTCTGCGCATTGAATTAATATATCCTATAGATGTGACGTAGGACTTATGTCGACTAGGTCTCTATCGAAATATATTAGACTTAATTGTGAGTGCCAGCTAGCTCAGAGGTCACTAGAAACGTTCTCAAGTTCACAAGAAGGAATTTAGTTTCTGACAACCGCATAAACATGACAACTTTGTTTCCCCAAGATAAAACTGATCTACAGAGTCGTGGAAACAATAGATAGATATTTCACTCAGTCAATCGTGCATGCTTCGTTTCACCAGAGGTGCAGAGAAATAGAGAGAGAGGCGTTTCCAATAAAAGGATTTATTGAACAGTCTTCTTTCTCAAGCATAAGAAATGAACTGCTATAATCGTAAAACTGGTTGCAAAACATAATGCATACAGTAAAAAGAGTAGAATAAAATAATACTCTAAGAGCATTGTATGGTGCATAGACCATAGATAAATACATACATAAATACCAGAGGTTAAAAGTACTCAACTGGTGCTTCTAAAATACGCCTACCCCGATGTACCTAACCTAAGCTTGGTACGAGGGAAGAAGTAAGTGAGGTGTAGCATGAATGTAATATTCTTTGTGAAGAATCTGTCCAAGATTTACATTAGGGTCTAATCCAATCCGTACCTTGATTTGGAATGAAGAAGGTCAGGCTCAGGACTCGATTTCCCAACAACCCGCAAGGGTAGTTTGTAAACACTGGAGCTGGATTTCTCGGCAGTAGAAAAGACAGCGTCTCTCACAGTGCGTCTGCTGGAGGGTCGGCTTCCTTCGGCACTTGCTGTAGCAGGATGCGGCGGGCAAGTAGATAGTCAAACTGCTCCAAACCACAGTGTGTTTGCTATGGCAAGTGTGGGCATATTTATACCTTGACGGTACTGAGTTTGACGTAAAGGTGGACATAATAACGTCATCAAAGAGTTTCAGTTCTTTGAAAACTCCATGAGTTCTTGGACAGGTCAGTTTTCGAGCAAGGAGAAGTCCCTAGCTGCTGAAGCCGAGTTTTCCAAGAAATCGTCGTAGATTTTCGCAACTAGTGGAAGTAGCCCTGCCGTATTTGGACTGCATGAGCTATGTCTAAATATGGTTATTATTCTTATGCTTATATAAGGATATGGTGATTTATACCTATATAAGGGCATGAATCGGGAAAATTACAATAGGGTCCTAAAATTTTATACAACACCCAAAGCTGAGAGAGGAGTCAGGGAAAAAGTATGAGGAGGTAGAAAGGATTGTAACTGTTTCAAAAGTTCTTTGGTAAGATTTGAATATGTTGTTTGAGGCTGTTGATGCCAAGGATTTGTGGATGGAATACACAGGGGTTGTGAACTGGCCTACACAGGAACCTGCTAAATTAGCCCAAACATAACTGGATGTTATGATTAGGTGAAGGGGAGTAATTGACCACTGAAAACTAAAACTGAAGGCCCCACAGAAAGAAGCAAATGGGTCCAACATCATGAGGGCTACCCAAGAATCAAAGGAATCAGTGCATGCTTATTATCAGCGGTTAATGTAGATTTACAGACAGAACAGCGAGATAAAGGATCCAGCCCACGAAAGCCTTAGTGGTTACGTTTCTGTGTTCGTGCTTGGGTTGTACTCAGCGCTTAGTTCTTAGACACAGCAGAATGTGATGTGCTGGCAGATAGTCAGTGGCAGTGGTTAATTTGTAAAATAATAAGAGCCGGAGCTCTTGTCAGGAGGCAGCTTCTACCAGCCCATTTCTCGTGTTAGCGCCCCCTAAAACAGACGCCATGAAACCCTACAAGTGGGGAGAGGATGTGGTGTAATGGCCAGAGCTGCCGAGGCATGCTTTTTTTTCTTCTCATGGATGCATCTCAAAAGGCGCTCTGTGTCTTCAGGTTAACTCTCGCCAACAAAGACGACTATACAGCATTAGGAAACTTCGATCACACCCTAAGAAAGGTTTCATTTGTAAACATGTTTCCAATTTACACGAATTCACAACATCAACACTCATTTTAAATATCAAAAGTTAAAAAAAGTCTCCCCTAAAAGTCACAGTTTCATTTGTACAGTAATGTTACTGATCCCTCTACAGATCCACCCCTTATAAACTTACAAAAAGGACAATAACACAAGATGTATACATCAGGTTTAAAAAATGCGGTTTCCAAATCAGCATCTGGCCACCAGTGCTGAGACTGGGGAAATTAGTAGGGTTAGAGATGCCACAATTTCTGCTAAGAACAGAGACAGACTTAAGTTTACCTGTCTTAACGTTTTACTGATGAGGTCAGTGAACGATGCTGTGGTCCTTTTGCTTTGAAAAATACTTTCTGGAGGGGAATGACCTTCAAATTGGTTTATTTTACTGTCTCGTGTTGAGAGATTAAATTCAAGTATTTCTTGGTTGCGCTGGCTTGGGGCAGCAAAATAGTGTTCTGACATTGGAAGCATTCCATTATTTTCTTCCGTACATTTGTTGTAAGTCGGCCTGATAATGTGTTTTAAGTTCCTTGGGTTTAATTTGAAGGCGCCTGTAACTAAACCCGTTTCAGGTGTCCACGTCTTGGCGCACAGGCACATTTTCAGTGGGATTTCGAATTTCTCCTAGGAAGCTGTTTTGTCACCATAAAATATCATTTTTAGTACAATCTTTTCCATTTAGGGGAACTAGGTTTGAGTCTCTGCATCAACAACATTTTGTCATTCTTGGCAAATCACGTTATCTCCCTGTGCATACTGAAAATGAATGTGTCCTTAACTAGTGCTCAAGCACCGGTGTTGATGACTAAGTGCCGGTGCTGAGCACCGGAAAGCACCGGCTCAAATTACGCACTGAAACCAGTTCCAAAATGGCCTCCACATTTTCCTGAGTTCGGATGTGACTGTGTAGTACACAGTCCTCAGCCAATGTCAAATGTTTTACGTGAAGGGATTTGTGTACTTAATGGTGACATGGTTTTTCCTTCCATCGTGTGAACAAGGCTTTATCACCGAAACGTGTAAAGAGAAATAAACTTCCTGATTTATTTAGTTCACTTACTACAGACGGATTTTGGATTGGTAACCGTTTGCTCTCCCGGTACATGCACCACCCTCCACGGGTCCGTAGTCTCGATAGGAGCGATATATATATATATATATATATATATATCTCCAAAACCATTTAGTGCATAATCTTTATTTTAAAATGGCGTTCGTCAGCATGACGCGTTTCGGCTGCACACAGGCAGCCTTGATCACATGACGCCCCGGATTTAGTTTAGGCTTATATACATGCACTTCCTGGTTAGGCTAAATTGCACCAGTAATAAAAACAGACAAAATACTATTGCACTTTCACAGAGTCCCGGATTCCTCTCACAAGGTATTGTTACTATTGTCTTAAAAAACAAATAAATATATATATTTTTTAAGATCAAGTAAAAATTACGATAAAATATTTACTATTTGTTACTAAACCAACAGTTTTAAAAATATAAAAACAGAGTTAATTCATACTGTTTTCTATAGTTTGTACTGTGTGGAATAATGGCCAAGTGGCCATACTAAGTTAGACCTAGAAGAATCATTATGAAAGAACACAAACAGTCTAAATATTGTCTGTCCTATTTACAATATGCAATCAACTCCTAAAATAAAGTGCTAGTGCATAAAAGTACGAATATTCCATTGTGCAAAATATGTGCTAGATATCAAGGAAAAAAGCATGATATTTAAAATCATATAATTGGATCCCAGGATACAAAAATTATTTTAAAGTGCAATATATGTGTTAAAATTGTATAATTATATAATTCTAATAGAAAAACCATGGTCTTAGGATGCTCAATTATCATTATATCTGACATTCATAAAGTGCAAGTGCATGAATAAATAAGTAATTGTATAACTGCGATTTACATAGAAATTAATTCATGACTGTACATACACTATATTTACAATACTCCCAATGATATTCATAAACTCCACTAGTTTACTATTTCAGACTATCATGTTAAGATTACTCATACCAAAAAAGTTTTACAGAAAGTTTCGAAGATCTACCCCCATATTCAACCCATTAGGGATTCTGAAGTCGAGCATTAGTATATATTTGGACTCCAATTGCTTGAGTTGTTTCTCTCTGTTTCCTCCCCTGATGTTTTTGGGCACAGAGTCAATAATGAAATACCTCAGGTCATTTACATTTTTGTCATGCACAAGCTTAAAATGGCGAGCTACAAGATCGTTTTCATCCAAATTTACTATTGCCCTTATATGCTGTAAAATTAGGACATATGCTTGCAACTTCGTACTTCCCACGTACTGTAACTTGCATGTACATTGAAGTACATAAACAACATAGTCAGTACGACATGTATAAAAACCATCAATTTTACTAGGAGTAGATTGTAGTATAGATTGATACTCACTAGTGTTACTCCCGAATTTACATGCTCGGCATGATATACATTTAAAAAATCCTCTCTTTGTAGATAACCAATTGTTCTTATTTATTACCTCTGGGCTTGACCTTACCAAAGCATCTCTCATAGAAGGACCCCTTCTAAAGGTAATGCACGGTTGGGGGGGTAACATTTGCGACAATGTAATGTCAGTTTTTAAGATGGGCCAATGTTTATTGATAATAGCCCTCACCTTCCTTTCCTCTACATTGAAGGTTGTGATTAGTCTGATCGGTTCCTTAGACGCTTGATCACCTTCAGCGTCTATTACTCTTTTTTGTCTACTGGAACTAGTGGATTCCAAAACCTCTTCTCTCGATTGTTGATTAGCTTTTTCTAGTACCTCTCTCAGATTATTCAACTTATATCCTCTAGCCAAGAACCTATTCAGTGCTTCCTGTTGGCATATGTTCAGGTCTACCGGTGAACTACAGATCCTACGCATCCTTAAAAATTCACCATATGGTATACTTTTTATCAGGTGACCTGGGTGCGCACTGCTGGCATGTAGTATACAGTTACCAGACGTGGATTTACGATGGAGTTTAGTTTGTATGCCCTGGTTTTTAATATAGATTTCCACATCCAAAAATTGAATTTTACATCTACTGATATCAGCTGTGAATTGAAGATTCAAATCATTTTTGTTAATTATCTCCACAAATTCTTTAGCTGAATCTATAGAGCCCTTCCAAATCATACATATGTCATCTATAAATCGCCAAAATTGTACAACATGGAAATCAAACATTGTTCTGTGTGTCCCCATGAGGACGTGTTCCTCCCACCACCCTACATGTAAACATGCATAGGTGGGAGAGAAACACGCCCCCATGGCCACACCTCTCATTTGTTGATATACATTTTGTCAAACAAAAAATAATTGATTTCCAAACAAAGCTCTATAATTCTCAATAACATAATATTGTGCTGGCAAAACTCAATACTCCGCTGGTCTAAAAAATGTTTTACTGCGAAGAGGCAATCTCTGTGATGGATACTAGTGTATAATGTACAAATATCCATGGCTATCAGCACATAATCTTCTTCCCATTTTACTTTGGATAATTTAGAAAGAAAATGACCAGTATCCTTACTGAAACTAGGTAACTTCTCCACGGCATCATGCAAAAAATAATCCACATACTTAGAAATGGGTTCCATTAAACTTCTCTGGTCCGAAATAATAGGTCGACCTGGGACTGGTGATACTTGTTTATGGATCTTAGGTATGAAATACAAGCTCTGTGTTAGGGAATTCATTCATAAGAAAACTACATTCATTTTTTTCAGGTGTCCACGTCTTGGCGCACAGGCACATTTTCAGTGGGATTTTGAATTTCTCCTAGGAAGCTGTTTTGTCACCATAAAATATAATTTTTAGTACAATCTTTTCCATTTCGGGGAACTAGGTTTGAGTCTCGGCATCAACAACATTTTGTCATTCTTGGCGTATCACGAAATCTACCTGTGCATACTGAAAATGAATGTGTCCTTAACTGGTGCTTAGAAAAGGGGGTGGTGATGAACAGAGTGTCTGAATTAAGCAGACCACTCTTACCCAGTCCAAAGATCCGGGCTTGATCCATCACCGTTTTTTAGCTCACTGCACCATCCCAGCTCAGAACCTAGCTACATGCAAATTAGTCTGTTCCTGTCCCAGTGCATGATGGGAACAGGGCAACCCAAACTACCAAGCCAATTCTTATACTGGGAAGGAAACAAGCTACCGGGGACCGGTTTCTGGCATTTCAGCCGTCGTCGGCCCGGCTTGCTTGAATCCTGTGGATGATTAACGGTTTTGCACGGCCGTAAAGGAAGGCTCACCGCTGCTCTGCGGGCCCGGCTTGGCTCCAATTTGGAACAAGAACTATCGGGAGGAAGACGTAAGGGCACAGTTCAGGGCTGTTGCCTGCACAAAGTTCTATCGGCTCCTGGGAAGCAAGGCAGCCACTTTGCCAAGGTCAGCACATCAACCCACATGGGTTTTGATCAACTTCATTGAATTAAAGGAATAAAGAAGCACACCCACTGGGGAAAACTAAGACGGACTACAAGCACCATAAGGCTGTGGTTACAGCCACGCCCACCGGGGCGGGTGCTTGGAAATGAAAATGTGCGTCCACAGTGCAACTCTTTCATTCCGTGTTTGTGCCACTGAAGAAAGGATTCCAATGTCCTGAAACACGTCTGGCTGTACTTTGTGATGCCTGAATCCTTGGTTGGTGACTGCTGGCGAGGTGTCGATAATAAAAGCATTAGAACTTTCACGAACCTTCCTGAGGCCTCCTTCTGGGTGCTACCTGTTGTGTGGATGATTAACGGCTTTGCACGGCCGTAAAGGAAGGCTCACCGCTGCTCTGCGGGTCCGGCTTGGCTCCAATTTGGAACAAGAACTATCGGGAGGAAGACGTAAGGGCACAGTTCAGGGCTGTTGCCTGCACGAAGTTCTATCGGCTCCTGGGAAGCAAGGCAGCCACTTTGCCAAGGTCAGCACATCAACCCACATGGGTTTTTATCAACTTCATTAAATTAAAGGAATAAAGAAGCACACCCACTGGGGAAAACTAAGACGGACTACAAGTACCATAAGGCTGTGGTTACAGCCACGCCCACCGGGACGGGTGCTTGGAAATGAAAATGTGCGTCCACAGTGCAACTCTTTCATTCCGTGTTTGTGTCACTGAAGAAAGGATTCCAATATCCTGAAACGCGTCTGGCTGTACTTTGTGATGCCTGAATCCTTGGTTGGTGACTGCTGGCGAGGTGTCGATAATAAAAGCATTTGAACTTTCACAAAGCTTCCTGAGGCCTCCTTCTGGGCGCTACCTGTTGTGTGGATATATATATATATATATATATGTATATATATATATATATATATATATATATATATATATAGCGAGAAATCTTCAAACCTCCACACAAGCGGCGAAAGAAGAGGCGGACCCCACGATATCCAGGCAAGTTGTCTTTATTCACGAGCCTTCAAAATGTAACGTTTCGAGTACTAGCGTACTCTTGTTCACACACCGCATTCTTATTTGGATTTTTCTTTTATGTTGTTGGTCCTTAACCCACCTATGGGCCACACCTACCACACGTGCATCACATGGTCCAGCCTACGGCCTGGATTCAACAATTTAAAGCAACAGTACGTTACTGTGTACACATTTTGCATCACAGATGTTGGATACAATCGCATGAAACGCATTTAAAATCAAATAGCAAAAATAATGCCTCTGATGTCAATTTCATCGTAATGATCACCAATGCATGGGAATTAATGTATATTACTGTACAAATACATTAAAAGACTATTTATCTTTACTGCACAAATGCATGAAAATTGTCCATAAACTGAATCTTAAATGATATGCTTAAATGCATAACTCATAACTTGATCAGTTAAAATCAAACAAATGGAACAATCAAGTATATACATGTATAATGGCATTATAAAAAGATTTAAATGTTGAGCCTAACTACAGTTCTGTTGAAAACTGATCCATAGCTCGACTGGAACTTGTGAAAGAAAGGGGGACATGCCACCAAAATGCACCTCAGTGTACAACAGTGATATTGAGCTCCAGTCCTATATATTTATTTAAAATTTATACATAATAAATATCATATTTCATAAATATTACTAACTATTTACAAAAATTATATATGCAAAAGTGAAAAGAGTGCTCAAATGTATTCACAGTGTAAATAAACCACCTAATTTTTTTTTTTTTAACCAATGATTATTTAAAAGACTGCATTGTTCAAAAACATAAACAACCAATCTAAAAACAGTAGTAGGACTGCAGATCACCAAAATTGAGTACATTATTGTATATTTCATAATGTTCAAATCATATGTACTTCAGTATCCTGTACACTATGAAATGATAGCTGGAACCTACATTAATGAATTTGAATGACCTGACTGCAGTGTGTGTGTGATTGATCAACAATTCTACAAAAAATTTTGCAGATCCTCTGTCGCATTCAACCCGTTGGGTTGTTTGCCGTCGAGCTTGATAATGTAACGCGTTTCCATTCGGCGTAGCAGTTTGTCGCTGTCGCCACCGCGTCTGAGTGGGGCAACAGTGTCAATTACATAATATGTGAGACAAGACAGATCCCTGTTGTGTCTGATGTTAAAATGACGCGCCACTGGGTAAGCCCCATCGTGGTTAACAATGGCACGAAGGTGCTGCAGTATCCTGACATGCACCTGAGCACCGGTACTGCCCACATAGCGCAGACCGCAGGTGCATGTCAGGACATAAACCGCAAACTCCGTTCGACAGTTGTAGTTGCCACGAATAGGTGTTTCTGTATCGGAGAATGGAGTGCTGTAATGGGTGATGTTCTGCCCAAATTTACATGCTCGGCATGAGAAACATTTGTGGAAGCCTTTACCTCCAAACCATTCATTAGCTCTGGGTAGTTCAGGGCTGGATTTGACCAGCTTGCTGTGCATACTGAATGCACGCCTGAATGTAACCACTGGTCTGTCAGGAGTCATGTCGCGTAGAACACCATCAGTCTTGAGTACTGCCCTGTGTTTGTTGACAATAGACTTGATTTGGCGGTGTTGCCTACTGTATGTTGTTATTAGTCTGGTAGTGTCTGCACTGGCATTAACGTCAAGAGGTTTGGGTGCTAGCAAAGAGACTCTTGACCTTTCTCTGCTTTTTTCTAGTGCGTTGGATAGGCAGCTTTGACTATACCCCCTTGCCTGGAGTCTAGCCATCATCACAACTGCACCCTCCTCAAACTTCTCCTGTGTGTTGCAAATTCTTTTTAAACGCAACAATTCGCCCAGAGGAATACAAGTTATGACATGTTTGGGGTGACCACTGCTGGCATGTAAAATACTATTACCAGCAGTGGGTTTCCTGTATAGGGATGTACCAATCATAACACCATTGATGTTGATGCAAACATCAAGAAATTCAGCAGATGTAGTGCTGATGTTAGATGTGAAAAATAAATTAGAATGGTTGGTATTAAGCGCATTGACAAATAGTTGTGCACTGTTTGTATCACCCTCCCATACACAAAAAACATTGTCAATAAAACGTATCCAGTGCTTGATGTGCTCAAAACCAGGGACGCCAATCAGGTCCTGCTCCTCCCACAGCCCCACGTGCAAGCACGCGTAGCTGGGGGAGAAGCAGGATCCCATGGCAACACCGCGTATCTGTCTCCAAATGTCTTTACCAAACAAAAAATAATTGTTATTGAGGCACCATTGCACCAAGTCACATATCATTTTGTTATGACTATAATATGCACAGGATTTGCGTCCCAAGAAATGTCTGATCGCCTCTATACCTTGCGTATGCTCAATGCAGGTGTACAGTGACTCAATATCTAGAGTGATAATGCACCAATTTTCTTGCCACTGTATGGACTCTAGCTTAGTCAAAAAGTCCCCTGTATCTTTGATATAGCTTGGCAACATTTGGACATGCTCCTGTAAATAAAAATCAATGTACCGTGAAATGTTCTCACCCATACTTTTGATCGCTGAGATGATGGTCTCCCCGGTGTTGGATTTTGCATTTTATGCACCTTGGGAATAAGATACATATGTGGCATGACTGGATGTTCCACCAAAAGAAAAGCACACTCAGTAGCTGTAATCAAATTGTTTCTTTTGAAAGATAACAGCATTTTTTTAACATTATCTTTGGTGTGCTTATATTGAACACCGTTGCTTTTCACATAACAACTGGCGTTTTCTAATTGTCTCATTGCTTCTTTGATGTATTGGTCCTTTTGCCACAAAACAATGTTTCCTCTTTTGTCGGAAGAATTCACAATTACTTCTTGATTTTTTGATAATTTGGCCATTAAATTGTTATATTGTTTGGTCTGAAAACTGGACATGTTTTTTTTACTGTAGATTTGTCTGTTAAGTTTTTTCAAATCTTCGATGATGCAGTCATGGTAAATATCCACTGCGTCTTTTGGCATGACGGGGACAAATTTACTTTTTGGTTTGAAGGGGCTCTCGCCGGCTCCCTTTTGTGGAATGTCGATCGCTCGCAGCTCACACTGTGTGTCAGGAACATCCGTATTCGAAGTTGGTGGGGCTGCTCCGCTGTTCAAATTGCAAAGCGTTATGAGTGTTCTTGCATCACTGGCAGGAACCAGTGGGGATACATCGGTTGAATTGGCTTCCCCAGTGGCTGTTGATGAATTCACATTGGATTTAGATTTGATGGCATAAAACTTCTTAAGTTTTAATTTTCGAATATATAAGAAGACATCAGCTCTGGTGTTGGTATAATCAAAAGAGCTCTCTGGGCAAAAATTGAGACCCAGTTTGAGTATTTGTTGCTCAGCCTTGGTTAACGTTATGTCAGATAAATTGATAATGGTGCTTGCGTTTATCACTGTTTGTTGTTTTTCTTTTTGAACCATTTCTTTTTTTGCGGCTGCGGTGGTTTTTGCACGTTTTCTCCTTGCCCTTCGCCTTGTGTTCTTCCTCTTCCTGCATTCCGTGACCGCGGACCTAAAGATTGCATGTGAGCCTCGACTAAAAAATCAATTTCTTCACCTAAGTCGAGGACGGCGTGCGGTAAATTATCCTCGGGCAAGCTTGACAATGAGCCGCATGTGCTTGATAAGCTGGCAAGCGAAATGGTATCCTTTGCCGACATTTCGTGATTTTCCAATGCTTCAGCTGAGTCTTGATGAACTGCCTGTGCCAGGGTTCTTTGCGCCGTTTTCTGAATTTGCCGCTGCTTTTTAGCCTGGTCAAATTTGCGTGCAAACGTATATATTTGACCTGTCTCATAGTCGTTGAGATCTCTGGCAAACTTGTTTACTTTGCGTAGCTTTATTTTATCTTCATGTTTTTTTTAACGCTCGCTAATGTCTTTGCGACCTTTGACAATCACTGCTTGGGTTTCACTGTCTGTGAAAGCATCCAGGTCTGTATTTATTTTTTTAATCTCGTCCAGTAAAACAGCGCGGTCCAGAATTGCATATTTGATTAGGAGCTTAATTAAGTTCATAGAGGCTCCCAGATTTAATTCCCCCCATTCACGCAGCATGTTGGGATTGGGGTCCGCAAAACTCGGGGCCAGCATGATACGCAGCCCTATCGGGACCCGCCCAGCCTCCTCATACTTAGTGAGTGATTTGTGCTCCCACCATTTAGTAATCTCAGACCGAGATTTCTTTTCCAGCAAGTTCAACATTTTTTTGGCGTCCTGATTAACTGCTGTGGGGGCGCTAGCTGGTATTTGTTTGCTGCCTGCTCCTCGTGGCACTTGTGCAAACAATGCATCTGCCACCGCTTCCCGCTCCGTTTCCAAACTGGCTGAAATGGTCTCTCACAATTCTGCCGGGTGGTGTATATTTTGAAAGTTTATATGTCCAAAAGTTTGTTTATCGTGAATGGGCAATCCACTTGTGCCCTTTGCGTTTCCGTGCTGCCTGCGGATAATCGCTGCCTCCTCACCTCACTTGGGTCGCCAGTAGGTAGTTATAGTTAGGATCTACTTTCCATAGGAAGTACGCAACATTCTATTGGGAATAACTTTGGCGCCGGTAGACGAATCTTCGCGAATTTCTCAAAGTCTCAAAGTTCGTGGCCCGCTCCGCTCCTTCCCTGAAAATGTGGGGGGGATTCGTCAAGCGGGGGCCGAAATAAAAGGGGGGTCCCAAAACGTGTTTTCTCCATGTTAATTTCCATAGGGCGGTCAAACTCACTTTTAGCCCGAACGGCTGAATGGATTTCCACCAAACTTGGCAAAATTGTAGGGACTGGTACCCCGATGTGCCTTTGCTATGTCTCAAGATATATGCTCCAGTGGTTTTTTACGAAAATTAACTTTGAAAAAATATATATTGGGCTACATTGGGCTATATATATGTTAGAGCCCAAATGTAGCCCAATGTAGCCCAATGTAGCCCAATGTAGCCCAAAGATGGCCACCAGAGACAAAAAAAAACAAATGTAGCCCAAATATCAGCCAGATGTAGCCCAACTATAGCCCAATGACAGAATGTCCCAGAGTGTTCTAAAGAACAACTAGAGCGCTAACAGTCTTACTTATGACAAAAGTATGGCACACCTGAAGTCATCTTGATTGGAATAAAGTGGTAACACTTAATACATTTAATTTAAAAAGGAACAAAATGAGGGGTTTCATTTTGCCATAGAAATTTTATATATATATATATATATATATATATATATATATATAGTTAGGAATTAGCATTTAAAAAACCTATTAAATTCACTGAAAAAACCATAGGTTTCACACCAGTTATAGTTAGGTGGAAATTTTACTCGCATAAAACCATTGAAATTCCCACGTTATAGTTAGTTGGACTCACTACAACTTGCGCGTGCAATGCACTGCTGATGACGTCACATATTACATCACTCATGACATGGTCAGTGACATCACTCATGACATCACTGATGACACCATAACCATAACTATAACTGGTGTGAAACCTATGTTTTTTTCAGTGAATATATATATATATATATATATATATATATATATATATATATATATATATATATATATATATATATATATATATATATATATGAACAATCCACAAATCTGCCAATAAGCAAGGTCGCGCACTCAAGGAGATTCTGCCAACAGTTTTTTTTATTTCACCGGATTTCGCTACGCGTTTCGACACACAGAGTGTCTTGATCACACGATAACTTTACCTCGTGAATGAACATTTTAAATACACAGTGAAAAATGTCAAGAGTGGTAAACATAGAAGATGTGCATTTCACCTCAATGCATACCTAGTAGATACAAGTCGGCCATATTGGAATGGATACATTGCAAGGTAAAACATGATTAATACTCAGTTATATCAATGCAAATTTTGAAAAGTAATTGCAAACTAGGTAAAACAAACAAGGATTTCAATGCGTCTAATTTGATACAGAACAGCACATGTTATGATACTGAACGAAGTGGCCTGTTTCAGACATAAACGGAATACTGACCGCTATACAAAGAAAACATATTACTATACAGGTGATTATTGGAGTACTACTTATCGGGGTAAAAGAGAACCCAGTGGTCCGTTACCCTAATAGTATTCATTTCATAATTCCCAAGTAGTAGCAATTTTCATTCCAAAATTATATGTGCATTCGGTCTAGTGCCTTAGTGTCTGAAAATTTGGTACAGAGGCGAAATTATTCTCGCAACCATCTATGTAAACCAGGAATTGTAAAGGTTCAAAAAAGGAGGAAAAAAGTGCCCAAGGTGAGAGTCTTATCTTTAAGCAGAGTGACGTGATCTCTTCCATTCAACCTGGAGTAGGGAGGGGTCGTGGTGAAGTGAGGAAGTGAGTGCAGTCCCCCATCCTACTCTCCTGAAAGAGATATAACATAAACAAGATTAAAATGTTTTAAAATATATACCAAAGTATATCTAATACACAAAATATATGCAAGATATTGGATTAGAGATCAACTATACACAGTGGAACATGATGGCTGTCCTGAAATGAACCAAAAGATCAAGCAATAATTACAGTCACAGTATGCATCTATTATTCATTATGTAGATGAGTTGCCAGTTCCTCATCCATATTGTGCCCCCCCGGGTGTCTGGTCTCGAGCTCCATGATCCACTTAGATTCTTTTTTGCGCAAGGCCAGTTCTCTATTACCACCACGTTTACCCATATTCACTTGTTCTACTGCGTAGTATCTAAGCAAGGAATTGTTGGAGTTGTGGGAATCCTTAAAGTGTCTGGCTATGGGATATTTGTTATCCAAATTGGTGATAGCTCTTAAATGTTCGAGAACTCTCTTTTTGGCCATGCAGGTGGTGCTACCAACATACCTGATGTTACATGGGCATTCTAGAACATAGATGACATAATTGGTGGTACATGTGAGAAATTGTTTGATCTTTCTGCGTTCAGAGGTACCAGGGATGGCTATGTCTTTGACCATGACACTGGCTTTACATGCTCGGCAATGCCCACATGGGTAGAAGCCCTTGAGTCCTTCTATGTGTTGTGTTTTGGTCTCAGTGATGTCCCCTTTGACCAAGATGTCTCTAAGGTTTCTACCCCTTCTGTATGTAATTTGTGGTCTTTTAGTGATTTGTGGGCCTATGATGTTGTCTGCTTGTAATATTTTCCAGTTATCGTTAACGATTTTCTGGACTTTCCTGGATTGTTCATGAAAGGTGGTAATTATTCTGGTGTCAGTGGGGGCAGACTCATTTTTAGGCTTAGGTGTGAGAGTACTGGATCTCTCTACCTCTTTAACTTTTTTGACAGCTTTAGTAAGGACCCATTCAGGGTAACCGCGTTCTCTGAATCTGGACAACATAATTTCTTGTTCTTTGGCGAAACTTTCAGGACAGCTACAGTTTCTCCTAGCTCTCAAAAGCTCACCATATGGTATACTCCATTTCAATGGATCAGGGTGAGCGCTGAGAGCATGGAGTAAGCTGTTCCCTGATGTTTCCTTCCTATGGAGTTTGGATGTTAAGTGCCCATCAATGATTTCTATGGTGGTGTCCAGAAATTCTACGCTCTTCTCGCTAATGTTGTAGGTCAGAGTTATGTTGTAGCTGTTGGAATTAAGTTTGGCAATAAATTGTACAGCTTCTGCCTCCGTGCCCTGCCATATGATGAATAAATCATCGATATACCTGATCCAGGTTTGGACTTTGTTAAAGTCTGACTCAAAGTGTCCTCTTATTTCCTCCTCCCATTTACCTAGAAACAAATTAGCAAAATTGGGAGAAAATGCAGACCCCATGGCCGCACCTCTAGTTTGTTTATAGAGTAATCCATCAAATAGGAAGATGTTGTTTTTGAGGCATAACTTCATCATATTAACAAGCATGCAAGTGTGGTCCCTGTATCCTATGTCTCTTTGTTTAAGGAAATGGTAGCATGCCTCCATGCCCTGGACATGGTCAATTATGGTGTACAGAGCATTTACATCCATAGTGATGAGGAATGCTCCTTCTTGCCATACAATATTTTCGATTTTATTTAAAAAATCAGTAGTATCCCTGGTGTAAGATGGGAGAAGACAGACATATTCCCGTAGGAAATGGTCAATGTATACCGATAGGTTCTCATTGACACTTCCTATGGAAGAAATGATGGGCCTCCCCGGAGGTTGATCAATATTTTTATGAACCTTGGGGAGAAGGTAAAAAATGGGCATTTTGGGGTAATCTCTTTTAAGGAAACAAAATTCCTGCCATGAAAGGAGTCCCTCATTTCTCCATTCCAGTAAAGAATCCCAGGTTTCAGTAATACTGGAATTGTATTCTTGAGAATTGGACTTGCAATAAAAATTACCCCCTTCCAACTGTCTCAGGGCTTCAGTAATATATAAGTTTCTACCCCACAAAACAATGTTGCCCCCTTTGTCGGAGGGCCTAAGAATGATGTTTTTATCGTCTGCAAGTGAGAAGATAAAATCAATTTGTTCTTTGGAAAGGTTGAAATTAGCTGCTTTTGTTCTGGTCTGTTTATGTTTAAGTTTAATCAGTTCCCTAGTGACTACCTCATGGAAAGTATCTATCGCATCATGTGGTAGTATTGGAAAGAAAATGGATTTGGGTTTAAAAGAGGTACATGCAGCCCTGTCAGTTCTCGTGTCACTAGCGCCTAGTATGGAGATATCTTGTTGGCTAGTCCCGGGCACTTCAGCCAAGGAAAATACATCTTGGAGAGTGTCGAGGTCTCCAACAGTAAACTCAGGAGGACCTTGCTCTTGAACACTTTCTGGATCGCTATTGTTAGGTCTTAAAGAGTGCCATTTTTTCAATTTCATCTTGCGGACAAATTTGAACATGTCCACCCTAGTACCAGCATAGTCAAAAAGTTCAGTGGGGCAGAATGTTAGTCCCAAACATAGGGTTCTTTTTTCTTTCAAAGTTAGTGATCTAGATGATAAGTTAATTATAGTTTTGTTTACCGTTGTGTCATCCATGATTATCTCCTTTTTCTGTAGCCACCTCTTTTGGTTCCCACTGGCTTTTTGTTGTTTCCTTCGTCTCTGCTGGAGCTTGATGCGTCTCTGGCGTGATCTCCCCGTCCTCTTGCTCTTCCCCTTGGTCTGCCCCGTGTTGCTCTTGTCTGGAAGGATTGTTGTTGGGTTGTTTCTGTTTCCTTCTTGCGCCGGGTTCTGAGGACTCTGAATTCGTCTAAAAAACTCGCCGGTCTTTTGGTTACTTCGGTTTCAGACAGGGTGCTAGTATTTGTAGTCTTCCTTGAACCATCTGTATCAGATCCACTTGTATTGCTCGGTGTTGCCATTTCAACCATGCTTTCTGTGTTCTCAGATGCTTGTGTTTGTGGGGCCGGTTGCTTATATAGATAGTCGTACTTGGGGCTGTATGTGAGGATTCTTCCACTATCATAGTGGAAGAATCCTCACATACAGCCCCAAGTACGACTATCTATATAAGCAACCGGCCCCACAAACACAAGCATCTGAGAGCAATACAAGTGGATCTGATACAGATGGTTCAAGGAAGACTACAAATACTAGCACCCTGTCTGAAACCGAAGTAACCAAAAGACCGGCGAGTTTTTTAGACGAATTCAGAGTCCTCAGAACCCGGCGCAAGAAGGAAACAGAAACAACCCAACAACAATCCTTCCAGACAAGAGCAACACGGGGCAGACCAAGGGGAAGAGCAAGAGGACGGGGAGATCACGCCAGAGACGCATCAAGCTCCAGCAGAGACGAAGGAAACAACAAAAAGCCAGTGGGAACCAAAAGAGGTGGCTACAGAAAAAGGAGATAATCATGGATGACACAACGGTAAACAAAACTATAATTAACTTATCATCTAGATCACTAACTTTGAAAGAAAAAAGAACCCTATGTTTGGGACTAACATTCTGCCCCACTGAACTTTTTGACTATGCTGGTACTAGGGTGGACATGTTCAAATTTGTCCGCAAGATGAAATTGAAAAAATGGCACTCTTTAAGACCTAACAATAGCGATCCAGAAAGTGTTCAAGAGCAAGGTCCTCCTGAGTTTACTGTTGGAGACCTCGACACTCTCCAAGATGTATTTTCCTTGGCTGAAGTGCCCGGGACTAGCCAACAAGATATCTCCATACTAGGCGCTAGTGACACGAGAACTGACAGGGCTGCATGTACCTCTTTTAAACCCAAATCCATTTTCTTTCCAATACTACCACATGATGCGATAGATACTTTCCATGAGGTAGTCACTAGGGAACTGATTAAACTTAAACATAAACAGACCAGAACAAAAGCAGCTAATTTCAACCTTTCCAAAGAACAAATTGATTTTATCTTCTCACTTGCAGACGATAAAAACATCATTCTTAGGCCCTCCGACAAAGGGGGCAACATTGTTTTGTGGGGTAGAAACTTATATATTACTGAAGCCCTGAGACAGTTGGAAGGGGGTAATTTTTATTGCAAGTCCAATTCTCAAGAATACAATTCCAGTATTACTGAAACCTGGGATTCTTTACTGGAATGGAGAAATGAGGGACTCCTTTCATGGCAGGAATTTTGTTTCCTTAAAAGAGATTACCCCAAAATGCCCATTTTTTACCTTCTCCCCAAGGTTCATAAAAATATTGATCAACCTCCGGGGAGGCCCATCATTTCTTCCATAGGAAGTGTCAATGAGAACCTATCGGTATACATTGACCATTTCCTACGGGAATATGTCTGTCTTCTCCCATCTTACACCAGGGATACTACTGATTTTTTAAATAAAATCGAAAATATTGTATGGCAAGAAGGAGCATTCCTCATCACTATGGATGTAAATGCTCTGTACACCATAATTGACCATGTCCAGGGCATGGAGGCATGCTACCATTTCCTTAAACAAAGAGACATAGGATACAGGGACCACACTTGCATGCTTGTTAATATGATGAAGTTATGCCTCAAAAACAACATCTTCCTATTTGATGGATTACTCTATAAACAAACTAGAGGTGCGGCCATGGGGTCTGCCTTTTCTCCCAATTTTGCTAATTTGTTTCTAGGTAAATGGGAGGAGGAAATAAGAGGACACTTTGAGTCAGACTTTAACAAAGTCCAAACCTGGATCAGGTATATCGATGATTTATTCATCATATGGCAGGGCACGGAGGCAGAAGCTGTACAATTTATTGCCAAACTTAATTCCAACAGCTACAACATAACTCTGACCTACAACATTAGCGAGAAGAGCGTAGAATTTCTGGACACCACCATAGAAATCATTGATGGGCACTTAACATCCAAACTCCATAGGAAGGAAACATCAGGGAACAGCTTACTCCATGCTCTCAGCGCTCACCCTGATCCATTGAAATGGAGTATACCATATGGTGAGCTTTTGAGAGCTAGGAGAAACTGTAGCTGTCCTGAAAGTTTCGCCAAAGAACAAGAAATTATGTTGTCCAGATTCAGAGAACGCGGTTACCCTGAATGGGTCCTTACTAGAGCTGTCAAAAAAGTTAAAGAGGTAGAGGGATCCAGTACTCTCACACCTAAGCCTAAAAATGAGTCTGCCCCCACTGACACCAGAATAATTACCACCTTTCATGAACAATCCAGGAAAGTCCAGAAAATCGTTAACGATAACTGGAAAATATTACAAGCAGACAACATCATAGGCCCACAAATCACTAAAAGACCACAAATTACATACAGAAGGGGTAGAAACCTTAGAGACATCTTGGTCAAAGGGGACATCACTGAGACCAAAACACAACACATAGAAGGACTCAAGGGCTTCTACCCATGTGGGCATTGCCGAGCATGTAAAGCCAGTGTCATGGTCAAAGACATAGCCATCCCTGGTACCTCTGAACGCAGAAAGATCAAACAATTTCTCACATGTACCACCAATTATGTCATCTATGTTCTAGAATGCCCATGTAACATCAGGTATGTTGGTAGCACCACCTGCATGGCCAAAAAGAGAGTTCTCGAACATTTAAGAGCTATCACCAATTTGGATAACAAATATCCCATAGCCAGACACTTTAAGGATTCCCACAACTCCAACAATTCCTTGCTTAGATACTACGCAGTAGAACAAGTGAATATGGGTAAACGTGGTGGTAATAGAGAACTGGCCTTGCGCAAAAAAGAATCTAAGTGGATCATGGAGCTCGAGACCAGACACCCGGGGGGGCACAATATGGATGAGGAACTGGCAACTCATCTACATAATGAATAATAGATGCATACTGTGACTGTAATTATTGCTTGATCTTTTGGTTCATTTCAGGACAGCCATCATGTTCCACTGTGTATAGTTGATCTCTAATCCAATATCTTGCATATATTTTGTGTATTAGATATACTTTGGTATATATTTTAAAACATTTTAATCTTGTTTATGTTATATCTCTTTCAGGAGAGTAGGATGGGGGACTGCACTCACTTCCTCACTTCACCACGACCCCTCCCTACTCCAGGTTGAATGGAAGAGATCACGTCACTCTGCTTAAAGATAAGACTCTCACCTTGGGCACTTTTTTCCTCCTTTTTTGAACCTTTACAATTCCTGGTTTACATAGATGGTTGCGAGAATAATTTCGCCTCGGTACCAAATTTTCAGACACTAAGGCACTAGACCGAATGCACATATAATTTTGGAATGAAAATTGCTACTACTTGGGAATTATGAAATGAATACTATTAGGGTAACGGACCACTGGGTTCTCTTTTACCCCGATAAGTAGTACTCCAATAATCACCTGTATAGTAATATGTTTTCTTTGTATAGCGGTCAGTATTCCGTTTATGTCTGAAACAGGCCACTTCGTTCAGTATCATAACATGTGCTGTTCTGTATCAAATTAGACGCATTGAAATCCTTGTTTGTTTTACCTAGTTTGCAATTACTTTTCAAAATTTGCATTGATATAATTGAGTATTAATCATGTTTTACCTTGCAATGTATCCATTCCAATATGGCCGACTTGTATCTACTAGGTATGCATTGAGGTGAAATGCACATCTTCTATGTTTACCACTCTTGACATTTTTCACTGTGTATTTAAAATGTTCATTCACGAGGTAAAGTTATCGTGTGATCAAGACACTCTGTGTGTCGAAACGCGTAGCGAAATCCGGTGAAATAAAACTGTTGGCAGAATCTCCTTGAGTGCGCGACCTTGCTTATTGGCAGATTTGTGGATTGTTCATTGAAAGTTTCGGCTAAGGGTTTGCCGATTTTCGCGCCACCTGACGACGGGAGGAGGTACCCAGCAAAACCCAGTGTGCTTGGAATATATATATATATATATATATATATCTACATGTATTTATAATTTTTATTATGTTTCTAAAATGTTATAATTAAATAAAATAATTATGTATTAATATTATTAAGTAAATATATATATATATATTTTTTAAAATATGTATGTTACTTTTTTTAATGTTACATTTATTATTTATCATTTAAAAAAAATTCTAACTATATTTGTATTTATTATATTTAATATTTAGTTAATTATATAGTTTTTAAGACATTTAAAAAAATGATATTTTATACAACAAACAATATTTTGGTTTAGATATTTTTGTTCTTACCTTTGTAAAGATAGGATGTCAATATTCTGTCGATCGATATTCTAAACTAGATAATCTTGTAGGTCGATAATTGGTCCATCGATATTCTGTCAGTGATCCAAGTTTGACATCCTTGAAACTTTTAACCCATTTACAGGAACTACTGTGATGCCGGTTCCTGGAAATGCACATCTGCTGCGCCAGCAGACGGAGTGCCCACACCACGGTCGGAATAAAGTACTCTGCCATGCCAACGTCACTAAATCTGTCCTCCAAACTATAAATAAAGCCCTTAGTCTTCTTGATAAAGCCAAGAAAGAACAATTGCGTATGGTATGTAAAAAGAGACAAAATGAAATAGCAGAAGTTGTGGGCTGGAACAATTGTGAGAAATGTTATATGGCAAATATGAGAGCTCATTACTGAGGGGATCTATTATGTATGTGGAAGAACTGCCTATAGTGTTTCCTCATGTTTGTCACATGGATAAACTAACTGAGATGACCATAAAATAGGGAGGAGAGAGAAGCAAAGTCATGGTCAAGTGTTAGAGCATGGGTACTCACAATCTTTATCTCGGGGGCCAAATTTACAGTGTGGTTTGTGGCCGAGGGCCGCACCGGTGGGGGAGGGGTCAGTGGGGGAGGGGGGCCGGGCTAGAGCAAAAAAAAACTGTGACCATGAGGTTGAACACAGGCCCCTGCAGTGGACGCCTTCGTCCACTGAGCCACCAGACCAGGCATATTTTTTTTCCTCTCTCTCTCTCTCCCCCTCTGTCTGTCTGTCTCCCTCCCTCTCTCTGTATCTCCCTCTCTGTATCGCCCTCCCTCTGTCTATCTCCCTCCCTCCCTCTATCTCCCTCTCCCTGTTTCCCCCTCTGTCTCCCTCCCTCTGTCTCCCTCCCTCTGTCTCCCCCCTGTGTCTCCATCTCCCTCTCTCTGTCTCCCTCCCTCTCTCTATCTCCCTCTCTCTGTCTCCCTCCCAACTGTCTGTCTCCGTCTCCCTCCCTCTGTCTGTCTCTGTCTCCCTCCCTCTGTCTGTCTCTGTCTCCCTCTGTCTCTCTCCCTCTGTCTCTCCCTCCCTCTGTCTCTCCCTCCCTCTGTCTTTCCCTCCCTCTGTCTCCCTCCCTCTGTATCCCTCCCTTTCTCTGTCTGTCTCTCTCCCTCCCTCTGTCTCCCTCCCTCCCTTTGTCTCCCTCACTCCCTTTGTCTCCCTCCCTCCCTCTGTCTCCCTCCCTCCGTCTGTCTCTCCCTCTCCCTCCCTCTGTCTCCCTCCCTCTCTCTGTCTCCCTCCCTCTCTCTGTCTCCCTCTCTCTCCGTCTCCCTCCCTCTCTCTATCTCCCTCTCTCTATCTCCCTCCCTCTGTATGTCTCTGTCACCCTCTATCTGTCTCCCTCGTCTCCCTTCCTCTGTCTCTCCCTCCCTCTGTCTCTCCCTCCC
This sequence comes from Lissotriton vulgaris, assembly GCF_964263255.1. Classification (NCBI taxonomy): domain Eukaryota; kingdom Metazoa; phylum Chordata; class Amphibia; order Caudata; family Salamandridae; genus Lissotriton; species Lissotriton vulgaris. The sequence continues at coordinate 922,825 of NW_028242183.1, read as the reverse complement.
TATGTCTCCCTCCCTCTGTCTCCCTCCTTCAGTATGCACTTCGTATCCTGGGGTCTGCAGGGTGTACACTGCCTCCTGTGCCATGTACCATTCGATGTGTCCCCTGATCTGAGCATTCATTGTGTACTCGGACCTCTGAAGCATGGGTTGTGTAGCACGTGCCTCAAACACTGTTCATGGTGCTGTGCCATTACTGTGAGGCAGGCTTGTTATGAATCCCACACTGCGGCATGTGTTTCATTCTCTGGACCTTGGATTCTGAATGTACCTCTGTGTATCATTGTCTTCGTGTGTTGTCATCTGTACATCTGGCGGCACAGTATGTGTTGGCTGTCCCATGTTCTCAGTCTGTGCTGTGTGCAATGCGATTGTGCTGCACATTGTTCACTGAATATGTACTCTGTGCTATACATTGCATGTTGTGTACTCGGCATACCTATGGATTTTCTCTATTTGCCACATAATCGAACATGTTGCATAATTTACAGGTTTCAACATAAGTTGAACATTGACAACGTCTATATGCCTGGCGAATTGACTAATTTTATTTGCAAACGTATCTAGTGTGTTGCCGAGAAACTGTGCTCTATGGGGGTCGGGCGATTCCCTTATCCTTCTTTCTCCCTCCCTGCTGTCTTCTGTCACCTCACCCCGAGCGTGTGTCAGCCTGGGCTGAGACAGCTTCCAGGCACACACAGCCGCACCTGTGTACTTCACAGGTCTTTAAAAAGACCATTTACATGTTAATGAGGCCTTGTTCTATTTCACCTCTTCTTAGGCCCCTGCAGCTCCACTGTGACTATTGCTGGAATCGCCCTGGAATCGCCCGACCCCCTTAGAGCAGAGTTTCTCGGCAACTGGCGGTGTTGGCTGACACAAAAAAAAAACACAGGTACAATGCACCAAGGTCCGCGGGTCGCCAAGGAAGGCTTGCCGGGCCGCCACCGGCCCGCGGGCTGTACTATGAGTACCCCTGTGTTAGAGGATATATTTGGCATCATGATTCAAACAGTTGGTATAGCTTTTAATGATGTGAAGGTTAGAAGGCTTTCTACATTGGTGGACAGGTTGGCTACTAGCATAACTGGTGCTTTAACAAGCATTAATAAGGAGTTGATAGCTTTTCAACATATTGTTATGCAAAACAGGATAGCTTTGGTTATATTATTAGCGAAAGAGAGTATAGAATGTTGCATGTTGGAGGTACAGCAATGATGCATGTATGTGCCTGGTAGCAGTAACCAGATTAGCAGGTATGTTGTTAACATTACTAATATCACGCCTGAGATAAAAGGTCTGGAAGAATCACATGAACACTGGAAAAAAGTAGGTTCAAGGTTTGGTGAGACTGTAAAAATATTTTCAAAGGTGGTTGAATAGTTTGGTAACCTAGGAGAAGGCATACTAATCCCTATAATAATCATTTTAATTTCCTTAGTAGCGTATAGATACCTTATAGTGAAGGGAGAAGTGAACTGTGAGAAGCTGTCAGCAATGAGTGGAAGAAAAAGAAAGAGAGAAGATTATCAATTGGATAACAATCAATCTAAGGGGTTCATTAGGGGTTCATTAGGATGGCGGGCGGACTGAAGTCCACCCCCCACCCTAGCGGTGCTGCGACCGGCCGCCAGTGGTGCAGCGGTCCCGCACATCCAATTAGGATGCGACCGCCAACCTGGTCGTCGCATCCCGCATATTCAACATTGTGGCAGGCGCTGCTGTGAGCAGCACCCGCCACAATGTAGAAAGTACATGGCGTGCATTGGCATGCATAACGTGACAGGCACGGCAAGGTGCCTGCACCTTGTGTATGCCAAGGACGAGGGGTACCATGGGTACCCCCCAAGTGCAGCCCCCCACTTCTCCTGGGGCCCACAAGGGGCCCCCAAAGCGATTCCCACATGCCTTTCCATGGCAGAGTTCTGCCATGGAAAGGCATAACACCGCCCACATCATAATATGGATGGCGGTGCCTGCAAGGCACCTCCACCATATTATAGGCCTTTTCCGCCCGGTAGGCAATCGTGACCATTGCCTACCGGCAGAAAAGCGGCGGACGGGCTTTCCGTCCGCCACGGAACCCCCGCTTAGCTAATGTGGTGGGGGTAAAACGTTGTCTGGCGGGGTATTTTGGCAGACGGATCGCCACCGCTGGTCGGGCGGTGGCGATCCGCCCACCATGCTGATGGGCCCCCAAGTACTTTGATCAGGTGAAGGAGCTGGAAGCAGCCAGGTGCAAGAAGCTGGACTCAGAGAAAATTGTAATGTAAATAAATGTAATTCATGAAGTGATGTTGTGATGATTTAAAAAATCATCAGAGGAAGGGTTAAAATAGTTTTTATAATAACGTATAATTGCATTAACATGATGTAATTAACACATAATGAATTAAACATATTCTGCTGAGAAGCTATGTTTATTTTAACCTTGGATGATGTAGACCTCAATTTCAAAATGGTTGTTGCTGTCTGCAGCCATCTAATATTTTTGCATGCAGTCATTAACGAAGTCCTTAACGAATGGAACCCAATATCCACTGAGGACACCATCCGCCTGATGAACTCCATCCACTCAGGATCCCCCACAGACCCATGCCCTCACCACATCTTCAACAAAGCAGATTCCATCATAGCACCACACCTCCGAGACGTCATCAACTGCTCCCTCAACTCCGCCACCTTCCCGGAAAGCTGGAAACACGCCGAACTCAGCGCCCTTCTGAAAAAACCCACAGCTGACCCCACCGAACTCAAAAACTACCGCCCCATCTCGCTCCTTCCGTTCCCGGCCAAAGTTATCGAGAAAGCCGTCAACAACCAACTCGCCGCCTTCCTCGAAACCAACAAATCCCTCGACTCCTCACAGTCCGGCTTCCGAGCCAAACACAGCACTGAGACCGCACTCATCGCAGCAACAGACGACATTCGTACTCTACTGGACAATGGAGACACAGTCGCCCTCATCCTCCTCGACCTCTCCGCAGCCTTCGACACAGTCTGTCACAGCATCCTGATACAACGCCTCAGAAACATCGGAATCCAGGCAAAAGCACTGGAATGGATCACCTCGTTCCTCGCCGGAAGAACCCAGAGAGTCCGCCTCCCACCTTTCAAGTCAGAGGCCACTGAAGTCATTTGCGGCGTGCCACAAGGATCCTCGCTCAGTCCCACCCTCTTCAACGTATACATGAGCCCCCTCGCGGCCATCGCTCGCCAACACAACCTCAACATCATCTCCTACGCTGATGACACCCAACTTATCCTCTCACTCACCAAAGACCCTAACACCGCCAAAACCAACCTACATGAAGGAATGAAAGAAGTAGCCGAGTGGATGAAGCACAGCCGTCTGAAACTGAATTCCGACAAAACAGAAGTCCTTATCTTAGGTACCTCCCCCTCTGCCTGGGACGACTCTTGGTGGCCAGAGTCCCTTGGAAAAGCACCCATCCCGACAGACCACGCTCGGAACTTGGGCGTCATTCTGGACTCCTCCCTCTCGATGACCAGACAAGTCAACGCCATTTCCTCATCTTGCTTCAACATTCTTCGCATGCTCAAAAAAACATTTCGCTGGATCCCCACCGAAACTAGAAAAACGGTCACCCACGCACTGGTCACAAGCCGCCTGGACTACGGAAACACCCTTTACGCCGGTACCACCGCAAAACTTCAGAAAAAACTCCAACGCATCCAGAATGCATCAGCCAGACTCATACTAGACATCCCGCGTAACGACCATATCTCTGGTCACCTGAAAAACCTCCACTGGCTCCCCGTCAATAAGAGGATAACTTTCCGCCTCCTAACCCACGCATACAAAGCACTTTACGAACTTGGACCCGAATGCCTCAACACACGACTTTCCTTCCACACCCCCTCCCGCCTGCTACGCTCCTCCAACCAAGCCCTCACTGCTGTACCTCGTATCAACAAAACCACCATGGGAGGAAGATCCTTCTCCTACCTGGCGGCTAAAACATGGAACTCACTTCCCATTCACCTTCGCCTCACTCAGAACCACCTAGCATTCAGAAAGCAACTTAAAACCTGGATATTTGACAAGTAATCCCCCACCCTTCTCCTAGCGCCTTGAGACCCTCTGGGTATGTAGAGCGCTATATAAATCAACTAAATTGAATTGAATTGAATTGCCTTTCCTCACTTTGCACACAGTGTGCAATAGTTATCATCTAAATAATGTTTTGAAACACAATGTCATTCTCTGTTAAAAAAAATGCATGTTTTTTCAAGGTTTCACCTATTGGCTCACAATGTGATTCTCATGAGAACGTAACCTTGATTTGTAGCAATTTTGTGCTAATTTTTTCGGTGTCTCAGGAGCACCGGGAATATAAACTTTATTATGTGCTTCTGTGGATCAACGTTGAAAAATGTGACTTTAGAAATGGTATATTCATTCTCTATTCTGTTTTGGTTATATGTATGATATCATAATGTAAATGTATTCATTCAAAGGTGCTGTTGTTTTTGTTATCATCAAAAGCACCCTTTCGGAGAGTGTGGGGTACAGGCCCTCTTGATCTTTAGAAAGAGACACTCTATTGGTCTGAAAAATAACCGACTAACTTCTTGCCATGTAATGTGCTTTCTGTATTGCCTTTAACATTTCAATAAACCTTTATGGTTTTCATTATAATATTTGTCAGTCTTTAATGTGTAGCCTAATGTGCTTTACATTTAATTCTGAAATGCTATTTAATGTTGAATCTATATTTTAACCAGGCCCAGTTGAGGGACACCAAATCCTTAGGGAATTAACACTGCTCGAGCCCCCTCGGGCATGCTTTAAATAGTTATTAAGGAAAAGGCTACATCATTGCAAAAATGAAGTAGTCTGAATGTTGCTCGTAGTGAATTTGTAGATTTTTTTCAGAAGGGAACACAATCAGGATGATATTCCCAGGCCATCTATACTACATGACATGATAGAATGCTCTGTACATTAAGGAAAAGGCTACATCATTGCAAAAATTAAGTAGTCTGACGGTAGCTTGTAGTGAATTTGTAGATTTTTTTCAGAAGGGAACACAATCAGGATGATATTCCCAGGCCATCTATACTACATGACATGATAGAATGCTCTGTACATGCCATCACCTGGACCTACATATATTTTGGATTGTCTTTGTTGTTGCATTACAAGCTCAAAGACCTATCCACAGGAAAAGATGCAAAGGCCAGTCAAGCGGTTTATTATAAGTAATGTAACATTTCCTAGCTATTGAGAGAGAAAGTATCCATTTTGTTAAGGACACAGAAGAGGATTATGCATTATTTTCTCCACTTTAATATTCAGCAGTCAAATATAAAAACATTTCCCAAGAAGCAAATAGGGAATTATCACATCAAACAGTTCACAAATCATGGCTCTCTTCCATCCATAAACACTACGTCAAGTCCCTTCTCCTTCTCTTCCTTCACGTGAGGCATGGTTGTACATAATGTAGAACTTCTACTTTTGCTTCTGGTCTGTGCCTGCGTCACAGATAAGTTAAACACATAAATCTTCTCCCCTCACATTGCTTCATGAAACCTTCAAGACATCACGATCATGGTAAACTATCATACACAGAATTCCAATTTGAGCATAAAATTCACTCCTACTTACTCTAACACTAATCTCTTCACAGATTGTAAAGATCATTCACAAATGAAATTGATTTCATAGTGGGATAATTCTTTCCTTTGTGCCCTTAATATAATTGATACCTTATTTTTTTGTAGTACATTTTACATTCTGTCAGGACTGTAGGCAAGGATTGTACATTTTTAGAGCTTACTAGCAAATAGGGAAGTCACTCCCAAAATGGGTTTAAAATACATTTGTTTAAAAATGATGATTCAAATAATCACTCTTAGGGGTCTATTAGGATGGAGGTCGGAAAACCTCCCTGACCGCCATGGTAGCGGAAATCAAGCGTCCGCTGGTACCTCGGCAAAACCGCTGGTCCGATTAGGATCAACCGCCCAAAAAATCAGACTGCGGTGGAAAGAGACCACCAAAGATCGCTCGCAGTGGGTGGAGAATGCGAAAATCTGTCCGCGGCAGTCGGATTTGCTGTGGAAACACACCACGGAAAATTGGGATATCCCTAATGTGACCCCAGTACGTTCCGTTGTTTCCGACCGCTGCGGTCGCAAACAGTGATGAATGGAAGATCCGGCGGAAGGGCTGTAGCATAGCCATCGCTGCGGACTCTCTGTGAAAAAAATGGCAGCCGACTAAAAAAAACACAACAAGGCCACCAAGTGCACACAGCAAACTAGCCCTGCCCCCAAAAACACCTAACCCATACCAAAGACACCCCCCCCCATGGCAAATTCAAAAAGTACCAATCCCAGGACAACCCACACAACACACCTGACAGCAATACTCCATCTTGACACACCCACATAGCTGAGCACAGAACCAGCCCCTTCCCTGACCAGAATCCTTTGCAATACTCCACAAGTGAAGGGTTCAACACCAGAGCACAAAGAAGAGGCAAACCTGCACACATCACACCAGCACAACACACATGCCACCTACACCACCACCACCACCCTCACAACTGCACCCCAAAACATTAGCACATCACACACCATGGCACCACAGAAAATGCCCAAATTCACAGAGAGTGAGTTGTCAGTCATGATAGATGAGATAATCAGAGTAGAACCACAATTGTTTGGTAACCTGGTCCAACAGACACCAGTAGCCACATGGGCACAAATGTGGGTAAGGATAGTTGACAAGGTCAATGTAGGAGGGACCACCCCTTGCAACAAACAAGAAATCATGAAGCGGTGGCATGACCTGAAGAGTGTTGTCAAAAAGAAGAGGAACAAGAACCGTGAGCTGGCTCAGAGACTGGCGGTGGCCCTCCCATTCCACCAAGAACATTCACTGCATGGGAGGAGAAGGTGCTTGCCATACTGCATCCAGAGAGTCTCACAGGAATAGCCGGGGGAGTGCAGGCTGGTAAGGATAAACAAATGTAAACCATTACACTGCCATGTACTGTCTTGCACAACCACAAAGCTACCCCTTCTAGGCCCAAGTCCATTCATATGCACCAAAATACCCAACACAGGTCACACAGATGTAACATTCACTCCATCTGAATCACCCCAAAGGAAGCCAACATTTACAAGGTTGTATGTGTCCAGGCAACCAGCACTACAACTCCCACCAGGCCCCCCTGTCCCAACCCTGAGCAGGATATAGCACTCTCCCCCACCCAGACGCATGTGTCATTCTTTGTATTGTTCATCCTCACCTAACAGGTTGGTAGCCATCTTCCCATGGAGGGTTGTTTGGTGGTGGGAGGCCTGCACTACTACTACCACCATGCTCCCTTGTTCCCCAGCTCAACAAGATGGAGCACTCCCTCCCACCCAGGTGCATGTGGCAGCCATTGTATTGTTCACCTTCACCTAACAGGTAGGTAGCCATCTTAACAGGGAGGGTGTGTGTGTGAGGCCAGCACAAAAGCTCCCAACAGTCCCCCTTATCCTGCCCCTGAGCAGGATGGAGCACTCCCTCCCACCCAGAGGCATGTGGCAGCCATTGCATTGTTCACTTAAACTAACAGGTAGGTAGCCATTTACCAAGATTAATCTGTTTGTGGGTGGGAGGCCTGCACTACTACTTCCACCATGCCCCCTTGTTCCCCAGCTTATCAAGATGGAGCACTCTCTCTCACCCACAAGCATGTGACAGCCATTGTACAGTTTACCTCCACCCAACAGGTAGGTAGCCATCTTAACAAGGAGGGTGTGTGTGTGAGAAGCCAGCACAACAACTCCCAACAGTCCCCCTTGTCCCACCCCTGAGCAAGATGGAGCACTCCCTCCCACCCAGAGGCATGTGGCAGCCATTGCATTGTTCACCTTCACCTAACAGGTAGGTAGCCATCTTACCAGGTTGTGCTGTTTGGGGGTGGTAGGCCTGCACTACTACTCCCACCATGCCCCCTTGTTCCCTAGCTTATCACGATGAAACACTCCCTCTCAGCCAGAAGCATGTGGCAGCCATTGTATAGTTCACCTCTACCCAACAGGTAGGTAGCCATCTTCACAGGGAGGGGTGGGAGGCCTGTACTACAATTAGCACCCCCCCCCCTTGTCCCACCTCTGAGCAGGAAGCAGTTGACAGCCATTGTATGGTTCACCCACACCTAACAGGTAGGTAGCTATTTTATGCTCTCTTGTCCCACCGCTGAGCAGGATGGAGACCTCCACCACACACTCAGAGAGAGATATGTCACACATACCACCCAAATGTGAAAACAGAACGGGTAAGTAGATAGTGCATACACCCAGCCATTCCTCTCAATGAGCATGGTGCCACATGACAACACCAGCCCTCTCCACCCACACAAATTCACACAGATCCAATTGACACTTACGGTGTGCAGACAGCTAAGTGAATGTAACTGTCATAGCAACCAAAGTGTGACTCACTAATTCACATGTTGAAGAACGTCTGTGCACAATCATGCACCGCACCAAATGCCATGTGTGAGTGCCATGGGGGCAGAACATCAAGGACGATATGCAACAAAGCAAGCATGGTCTGTAGTACACATTGAGATTTGCACATGACCAGTGGCGGCTGGTCCATAGGGGCGCTGGGGCCGCGCCCCGCTAGGCAATCACGGACGAAACTGCTTACTGAATCGGGCAGGAATGTAAGCAGACAAATTTCCGGCCTGTGCTGGCAGCTGCCTGCTTCAAAGGTGAAAATGCGCATGAGTCAACATACGCACAGCGCACACAGGGGAGAGCAGCAGGAGTCCAGAACTGGACTCCGACTGCGCATCTGCGAGGGGCGCTTTTCATTTCAGCTCCCAACTCCATTCACATTACATTAGGTATGCTGCACATGCCTAGTGTAGAGCTGGAGTCACAAGATGGGATCCTGCTCGGGCGGTGACGTATAGTCGCCCTATGCCCTGTCACATGCCAGGATACAACCCAGTAGCCACCCCCAGTCAACTTCAAGCAAAAGAGCGGGGAGAAGTGAGAGATGACTTGATCCATCCGACGCGGGACCTGAGCAGGAGATGCCTGGCTGGTAAGTTTATTAGTTTTTATTTATTCATTAAATTAAACCCCTCATCCCTCCCCATGCGTACCCACCGACCGGGCGCCTGCCAATCATAAGCAGTTTTGTACTACTAGCTCTGAGCTCAAGAAAGAGAGGAGATGATTTATAAATAATGCCCCATTAGAAAGGGAATGGCGGGGTGCCATCTCGTACATGGCACACACGAGAGTAACAGGATTTAATCCTAGGACAAACAACCAACCTGTCCTTGTGCAAATCTAATCCACTGTGTTGTTAAAAATCCGGCCGGTCAGGCAATAAAGCCAGTATGAGCATAGAATTCAATAGCCTGCCTAGTCATGACCTCACCTGACCCCTGGTATCTGCTGCAAACGCTCTCCATGCAGATAACCAGGTAGCGTACACGTCCTTTGCTAAATGTCATCTGTTGCACCAACACATGTTAGCATAGCATAACATGCTAGGGGTCATTGCTCGCATACAGCAACCCAATTACATTAACCAGCGCGGCAATACTGTGTAATGACAAGACATTAACGGCGCATTCCACGGCGGGATCCAGGCTACCAGCTCCGCATGCTCGCCTGCGTCAAGAGGCGCTATGCCCACATACCAACAGAGGAATACGAAAGAACCTATGCCTTCAATCCTGCCTTGGAGCCAATTCGGTTAGGTTTATGTGTATGGGTACGTAGAGCTGTCTTCCGTTCGATTGTGCTGTTAATATGTAGTCACTGTGTGCTAGGTTATTAACAAATATGTTTGATTAATTTGAAATTATAAATTGATGACATTTACCCACAGTATAAATTGTATTCTAGACCCGATTTTAGGCTTCCAAGTGTCTCTGAAAGTGTAGCTGGGAATTCAGTTTGCAGGTTTAAAATTAGCGTGTGGTTGCTGCTTGTGTTTTTTTGTTTTGTTTGTGAGCTAGGATTTCACAAAACAAGTGTCTGTATCATAGAATGTGTCTCAAGTTCCTATTTAAAAGTAATTTCACCATATGGCATGGAAAGAAACATGTGCACCATCTCTCAGAACCGCAGCCTCTGGTGCTTGTGGTGTGTGCCAGTGGGGATTGGTGTGTATACCTTCAGGAGAAAGGCTTTCAGTGACTGCCGGCCTAGTAAAACGTGTTTTAATCTTCCTATTCTTTTACGACAGTGGTAAAATGAACTACAATCTGAATTACATATTTATTGTCTCTGCGTTATGCTTTATGGAGTTGAGGCACAAAACATCTTTTATTTTTAGGTCTTTTGGCGTTAACCGCGCGAAAGCGCGGTCTCGCCAGAGACCTATTGTCACTGGCTCAGCTTCTCAGGAGACAAAAGCTGGCCACGCGCATCTTGAAAAATCGGATCGGCGCGGACCGTGCGCACGAGAACGCGCACGCTGTGGCCATCTCCTGTCTCCTGGGAAGCGCAAACACACACAGCCACACCTCCCCCTGCACGCATGCGCACACACAGAGACACACACACGAGCGCACATACACGCACGCGCACATACAGAGACACCCCCCCGCCGCCGCACACATACACACACACGCGCGCACACACACACACACACACACACACACACACAAGCGCACATTTTTACTGTCGGCAGCTTAACGGGTACGCCACATCTCCTCCTCCCCAATCGTGCCCATGATAGCGTTGTATCCCTGTTCACACTGGTCACCTGGGGCTCTGCTTCCCTTGCCCGCTCTTCTGACCGCTTCCACCATCCCTCATCCTTCCTATCCAGTACAGCAGACGGTAAAACCCCCGGTCTTCTGACCCCTTCCGCCATCCCTCATCCTTCCCATCCAGTACAGCAGTCGGTAATAACCTAACAGTAAACAGGGTCTATCTTATTTGAGGTGAAGCAGACGCAACTAAAGCCTTCTCTTAGACTTGTTCTCAAAGATGGACGGCACCTACTGACTGTAAGAGGTTGGCTCGGGCAGAGGCACATGCGGCCTCCACAACCAATCAACACTTTTGGAATTCTTTATAGCGCGCTAGGATTGGCTGGGGTGCCTCCCAATACTCCAATCGTAGATCAACTAACACGTTACCAGTACTTTCCACTCGTAGATGACGCCCAGTATATGTTCAGCTGTAGTATTGGTTATTATGCGACCCGGAAGTGTTAAAAATTATGGACCAATAACGTCTGTTTGAAGATTAGCTACGGACGCCAGACATGAAGCTGAACTTGCGGAGGGATCCTGTAAGTATTTGACAGGTGGCCACTGCAGGCTCAAGACATGGTGGTTAATATAACCAGGTGTGTGTCGCGGTGTGAGATGGCAGGTATGTTGATGTCAGAGATACAGGTTAGGGGAGTTGGGTCAGATGGTTGAATGGTGCAGTGCTTGTTGTGTAGTTAACATTGATCGGGGAATGAAGGAAGGAGCAGTGAGTGGGTGGCAGCTGGGGGTAAATCTTCTATGGTTTCTAGTCGAAAAGTAGGTTGTAGATGACCAGAGACCAGTGGAAACGGATGACGGTAGGTGGCTTGGCCATCTGCATTGTACTAACGCAATTCTTTGTCTGCATAAACTAAATTTGATAAAATACATTACATTAAAGTGAATTATTTTCTGAAGCATTTACCAGTAAGGAACTTGAAGTTCTGGTTAAAAACGTATTCTACTTTTTTTTTTCTGTTTTTCTGAATTATTCAACACCTTTCCTCGTTTAGAAATTTCCTCCATCGAACCGCGTTCTAATGTTTTAACTCATTTTAACAACTGCATTTTGAAATTCCATGTCTTCATCGCTTTTACGGTGGGGACGATTTCTCGATTGAGACCTCCGAATTCTACACTGTAGTTCATTTACTTTCAAATTTGACAACTGTGAGCCCGTGCCTGAGGTGCATCATCAGAGTTGTGTGAATAATAACTGCCTCAGCCCCGTGCGTGAGGTGCATCATCAGAGCTGTGTGAATAATAACAGCTGTGAGCCCATGCCTGAGGTGCATCATCAGAGCTGTGTGAATAATAACAGCTGTGAGCCCGTGCCTGAGGTGCATCATCAGAGTTGTGTGAATAATAACTGCATCAGCCCCATGCGTGAGGTGCATAATCAGAGCTGTGTGAATAATAACAGCTGTGAGCCCATGCCTGAGGTGCATCATCAGAGCTGTGTGAATAATAACAGCTGTGAGCCCGTGCCTGAGGTGCATCATCAGAGCTGTGTGAATAATAACTGCGTCAGCCCCGTGTGTGAAGTGCATCATCAGAGCTGTGTGAATAATAACTGTGTCAGCCCCGTGCCTGCGGTGCATAATCAGAGCTGTGTGAATAATAACAGCTGTGAGCCCGTGCCTGAGGTGCATCATCAGACCTGTGTGAATAATAACAGCTGTGAGCCCGTGCCTGAGGTGCATCATCAGAGCTGTGTGAATAATAACTGCGTCAGTCCCGTGCATGAGGTGCATCATCAGAGCTGTGTGAATAATAACAGCTGTGAGCCCGTGCCTGAGGTGCATCATCAGAGCTGTGTGAATAATAACTGTGTCAGCCCAGTGCGTGAGGTGCATCATCAGAGCGGTGTGAATAATAACAGCTGTGAGCACGTGCGTGAGTTGCATCATCAGAGCTGTGTGAATAATAACAGCTGTGAGCCTCGTGCCTGAGGTGCATCATCAGAGCTGTGTGAATAATAACTGTGCCAGCCCCGTGCCTGAGGTGCATCATCAGAGCTGTGTGAATAATAACAGCTGTGAGCCCCGTGCTGAGGTGCATCATCAGAGCTGTGTGAATAATAACTGCGTCAGCCCTGTGCCTGAGGTGCATCATAAGAGCTGTGTGAATAATAACAGCTGTGAGCCCCGTGCCTGAGGTGCATCATCAGAGCTGTGTGAATAATAACTGCCGGCAGCCCCGTGCTGAGGTGCCTCATCAGAGCTGTGTGAATAATATCTGCGTCAGCCCAGGGCTGAGGTGCATCATTAGAGCTGTGTGAATACTAACTGCGTCAGCCCCGTGCGTGAGGTGCATAATCAGAGCTGTGTGAATAATAACAGCTGTGAGCCCGTGCCTGAGGTGCATCATCAGAGCTGTGTGAATAATAACTGCGTCAGCCCCGTGCGTGAGGTGCATCTTCAGAGCTGTGTGAATAATAACAGCTGTGAGCAACATCATACTCTTGCACACACTCTCACTGCTCACCAATTCAAAGTTTGCTAAAAATGTTATGCAACGCATTGTCATACACAATGCCAATAACTCAAACTTTAATGCTGCGAGACCTATTGCATTGTAAATGCTTGTTAATTATAACATCTGAAATATACTTTTTGTATGGCTAACTCTTGAAATTTGGCTAGATTTCAGACTTTTTGAAGATATTTAAAAGTACCCGAACCGACCTCTTTCAATGTTGTTAGATTCATGTCAGTGCTGCATTCTTACTCCTGCAGTTTGCCACAGATTGCATATGTTTTGTAAATATGAGAGCATTAACACATTTGGCTATTTTAATTATATTTTTGGCTGGTCCCATCTGTTTTCTACCCTGTGAACACATTTACTCCTGCAGTGTTGTGTGAAGTACATTTAGAAGTGTGTTGGGTGGAAACGGCATGCAAATGTTAGCAAATGAAAGTTCATGGGTCTTCCAAATGTAATAACTGCACTTTCACAATTGCTTTATTAACCTTCTTGCTTTTCAAATTTGCTTGAAAATGCACCATTTACCCACTCTTTTTTTAAAAAATTCTCAGGAGGAGAACGCCCTGGAACCTCCCCCCCTTTGAGATGTTCAGGCTTGCTTGGTCGCCAAGGTGCACTCCGACAGAAAGTTTACGCCCTACCACTTTCAAATGTCACCAGCCACCACTGCACATGACATGATAAAGGTATGCATGAGATAATGGCAGATGTAATGTCTGCCAGGCAGAGTAATCAACAACGATGCTTCGCATAAATTTGTTGTGGCGCTAGTTGTTAGATGACAACATGTCCTTGTAATCTAAAAATATGCATGTGGCGCATGGTATGTATTGACATGTCACACCATGGAAAAGTAATGCATGTACCTCCACATCATGTCAGGATGCACAGTAGTGTGCAGACAAACAATGTGATAACTAGTAAACTGTGTGGTGTATAACCTGTGAATAAGATACATCTAACACTAAGCTTGAGGGGTGCAGTGCACTTCAATGACGATTCCCCCTCCATCCCACAGGTGACCAAGAACTGACTGCAGAGGACGACAACAGTAACCTGCAGAGCCAGTCCCCCCCGGAACATGGACTCTCAGATGAGGACTCCCTGGAGCCTTCAGACAAGGGGCTCGAAGCCGACCCATCTGGTGTGCCAGGGGGCAACATGTCCCAGGACACTATTGCCCCCCCACCACATCTACAGCAACACCAACATCTGTGCAGACCCCTGCTGTAGCGGCCTGTGCGGCCTCCACCACCACCACCAGTGCTGCCTGCAACACTCTCCCTTCCCCAGAGGATGACCACCCCACACTAACAACTGAAGAGGGCAGGGAAAGGATGCGGGTGCCTACAGTGGTGAGGCAAAAGGTCGGTGGCAGCAGGGCAGGTGGGAGGGCAAGGGTCAGTCACAGACAACCGGACAATGGGACTGAAACCCTGGAGAACATCACCAGAGTCCTTGGGGTCTATGAATGGGCCCAGGGACGAACGGGCCGGGCTGAGGAAGACTCAAGTGAGCTCCTTCCGGTGATGAGGTCCGTGGACACCCGCATGGGCCAAATAGTGAACCTCTTGGGCCAGCTAGTGGTGATACTGAGGGACAGGCGTGCGCCACAACCAACACCTCCACCTCCCTCTGGTGGCCCGCAGGATGACAGTTCACCATCCTCCCGTGTGGCCACAGAGAGGGGGGAGTCCTCAGACCCCACTGGCCCCGCAGCAGAGGCCCCCCCTGCCAAACGATCATGGGGCTGTCCCAAGAAATCCCAGGGAGGATACCGTGGCAAAGCACCTGCCAAACACCAGTCACTGAGCCAACCATGATGGCAACACTCTTCACCACTGCATTGACTTTTTTGACTGTCCTTCCCCACACTGCCTTGTGAATGGCATCCGTCTCTTGGACTGGGTCACCACATCAATATGGTAACTACTCGATTGTCTCATGTACCATCACTGACAACTCACTGCTTCACTAATCACCTTATTGTAAATATTCACCCCCCTGTCACATGTCCCCATTGTAAATAAACACTCCTTACACACACATGTTGTTGTGCCTGCTCCGTGTTTAAGGATGTGCTGTCTTCACAATGATCACAATGTACCTGGAGTCTGGAATGTATGTAGGCAAGGAAAGGTTGAAGGACCGAGGAAAACACAATAGAACAATATTCACTAGTCAGGTGTTGAATCACGGCCATCACACAACCCTTGTCATCAAGGTACTCCAATCTGCACACATTACAAGGAGCAACAGTACCGACATAAACATCCTGCAGATGTGCCAAACTACCCTGTCCAAGTAACATCGGCAGCCAGCACTGAGTCAACAACCGGCTGCAGTCACAAAGCTCACATACACCTTGCCAACAACAACTACATCAGCAAACAATGGCTCCGTTGTACATTGTCACTCACCTTCAAGTGAAGTAGCGGTTGATGAGCTGTTGACACTGGTTGACACCTTCTTCCTCTCCACTATCCTCGTCACTGGACATGGGTTGGTTTGCAGGCAGGGGCCTTGGCTGATCATCACCATCCAGGAGCAGAGGGATCTCCTTGCTCAAGGCCAGGTTGTGGAGTATGCAGCATGCAACTACAATCTGACACACCTTCTTGGGAGAGTACATCAGTACACCTCTGGTCTTGTCCAGGCAACGGAAACGTGACTTCAGGAGACCAAAAGTACGCTCCACCACATGACGTGTCCTCCCATGGGCATCATTGTAGCGGACTTCAGCTGGTGTCCTGGGAGCCTGCAGTGGGCTCAGCAACCAAGGATGGTTGGTATATGCTGAATCACCTAGGTGTGAGAAACACAGAGAGACTTTGCAATGTAACTGTGGCATAGGACAGCATGTCACACACACAGCATGCTACTGGACTCTTTGTACTCACCCACAATCCATGCATGCTCCGGAAGCAGTCGTGGCTCAGTGCTGTTATGCATGATGTACGAGTCATGGGCCGAACCTGGGAATTTGGCACTGATGTGTTAGATGATCATATCCTGCTGGCACACCACTTGTACATTGATGGAATGGAAATGCTTCCTGTTCCTGTAGATGTACTCACGTGCCGGTGGTGGAACCGGGCCAACATGTCTGCAGTCAATGGCACCAACAACATTGGGGATGTGCCCAAGTACATAAAAATCTCCCTTCACAACCGCCAATTCATGCCTCCTGGAAAAATGGATATATCTGTCCTTGTTGATCATCATAGCAGACAGGACATCACGTAGCACCATGCTGAACATAGGTTGCGACATCTGTAGGAGAGTAGGGTCAGCTTCCTATGGTTACCCCCCTTTTTGCTGTGTTTCACTGGTTTTTCGACTTTAGTATGGCCGTGGCCCTGCTAATCAGGCCCACAGGGTAGCTGTTCTCTCTCTAAATTGATACCATGTACTTTAGGTACATACCAGATTGGTTACTGGGTCACCCTTATGAGCCCCTGTAAATGGTACCTTAGGTACCCAAGGCATAGGGAACCCAGAGGCCTACCAGGGGCTGAAGCATGTATTGTGCCACCCCTAGTTAGCCTTCCAAACTGACACCGCAGGTCTGCACTTGCAGCCTGGGTAAGGTGGTGTAAGCACTACTTACTTAGATAAAGTATACCTATATCTACCTTTACATATAGACACATAGTAACCTTTAAGTCACTCCTAAGGGAGGCCTTGACAATCCTGGAGGCAGAGTGCTTGGCTTTGTGTAAGAGGGTGCCCTAGCATGAGCTGAGCCCCTCTGCAGCTTTCGGAACCATCTCCTTATAGTTGTTCTATGATATAGCCATACCATATACTCTTAAGTGCATT
Source organism: Lissotriton vulgaris (assembly GCF_964263255.1). NCBI lineage: Eukaryota > Metazoa > Chordata > Amphibia > Caudata > Salamandridae > Lissotriton > Lissotriton vulgaris. The sequence continues at coordinate 905,756 of NW_028242183.1, read as the reverse complement.
ATAATCCTCGCGGTTAATGCTAACTTTGGTTTGGCTTTATCAAAACATGTCGGTGAGGTGTCAAACACTTTGGAATACTACCCCCTGCCAGTTCTGGAAGCGGGGTTAGCATTCCACCCTTCTAGGGGGAGAAGACGTACATACTACTAAACCTGGTTAAAGTTAAACAGAGCCCAAGCATCACAAAATGGATGCTGCTGCCACAGACACAAGTCTGCCCTCGTGCTGCTGGACGAAACTCCATCAGGGGAGGCCTGGACAAAAGGTTTCCTGTCCACGGATGTGCTAGCACCTTCCCAGACAGGCTTTAGTCTATTGGGGCAGGGTGGGTTGCATTCAGTGAATGCTTTTCAGATGCTACCTGAGGCACACAAGGTACTCCATACATTTCCCAGTTCAAACCGGTTGCTGGGGCACTCAACCCCAGCTCTGGCGTGAAACTGGACAAAGGGGAAGCGGTGTAACCACCCCCTCCCCAGGTCCATCCATAGGAGGGACCTTAGAGTTAGTCCAACCGCTAAACTTGCTATAAGAATAGGATCTCCAGGCCCTAAGACTTTAGATTACCGTGAACGAAACTCTGCAACATATAACATGGACCTTTGACATTCCGTATTGACTGGAAGATGGAAAAAATCTCCCTTGTGGTCAAGGAGTAACCACCGTGTTCAAACAGGCACCCACTGCATCTTTGCCGGTCTGCATTTTCGAGGTTCCCGCCGGATCCCGAAGAATATGCAACACAGGACACAGACTACCAGACATCTCTGAAGCTGGCCCGAGCTCCCAGCAAAGCTGAGACCAGTAGCTGACATGAGAGACGTGGGACCAGAACTCCTGGACATCCTGCATTTTTGCAACTGTACCTACTTCCCGAGGTATCCGGAAGTTGTGCGTTGGAGTATTTTTAAGTCCCTGCCCGAGCAACTTTTGCACTGAAGTACAGAGGCCAGTAATCCACGAGTGACCTGTGAGTCCCCTTTCTTCACCACAGCTCGAGGCGCCTTCGCGGTTCCTAGTCCGTTGGCTAGTGAGCACCCACGAAGGCCCATCTTTGATTTCCTGAGCTTTCCGAGTTGCTCCAGGCGTGCTCTTACTCCTCTCCAAAGGATGAGTCCCTCAGACCTTGCTGGTCTGCACCGAAGCCAATCTTGTCATCTTGTGTGGATTGCTGTTTCCAAGGCTTGTTAGGTCCATTCTGTATTCTGTCCCGCAGCAAGCTAGATCCTTTGTTGGACAGCTCAAGTCTAGCTCCTGGTCATCGTCGACGCCACCTGGTCCTCATGGCTGAAGAGTCAATCTTCACCTCTTTCACCTGAAAACATCCGACATCAGCTGGCATCTTCTCCTTGCCCTCCTGGTCACTGGCTAGTGACCCAGACTCTGTCCCCCCTGCTTTCAGGTTCTTCACATCTCCGATTCACCCTTGGATCCACCTGGACACTTTTCCTCTGGTCGCCTGCAGCATTTCTTCGCAGCTCTCCACAGGAATCGACGACAAAACCCGACATCAAAAGACATCTATGCACCCGGCTTCTCCGGCTGAGGTAACACGAGTACTCCGGTGCTCCCATGGGTCTTGACTCTCGAAGTGTCCTAGTCTAAAAGGGTTCCATCGTATTTCACCTCTAAGTGCCCTAATCTTTAAAATTGTAACTTATTCGTTCTCCATAGAAAGCCAATGGTGTTCCGCGGCTGTGTTTAGACACTGCACGCGTCCCCTGTGGGCCTCCTGTGTCCCTGCCTTGGGTGGTTCCTGGTAGCCCCAGCGGTTCTACAGGCCCTAGGCCTGCTTTCTAACCCTCATGTGGTTCTTATACCACTATTTTAGTATATGGTTTGTATGGCCCTTAGCAACTTATCGTATGCTAATTAAATTCCTAGTATTGTACTTTTACCTCTGACCTCATAAAGAGTCCAAAGGGGTTGTGTTTAGAATAAATACATATATATTTGATATATACCTTGTGTGGTGTGCTTTCATTTGATTATTCAAGAGATTATAATTGATAAAACAACTAGCTTAACTCGCCTTTAAGTCTTAGCCTGAAGGCTGCTCTCCACAGCTACCACTAGGATAGCTTTCTATAAAGGTTGACATTAAAGCTACATTCAATAAGGGTCGTTTGGACTAGTGCAAGGTGCCTACTAGAATAGTGGACATCATATGCCAGGCCAACTTCTCACAATATCCCACCTGTGATGGACACCGTGTACTGGAATGATCCAGAAGAAAAAAAAAATGCAGGGCCGCCATCAGTTTAGACGATGGTGTGAATGTACCCGGACATGTCCTACGGGGCTGCAGGTGGGCTCCAACATAGCACATAGGTCTTGGAGGGTGTCTCGATCCAGACAGAATTTCTGTATGACCTCCTCATCCTCCATGTCTGCTGCCAGGACTGTGAAGGGACGATGCACATTTGGGCTCCTCCTAGGTGATATGAAAGTGGACACAGGTCAATGCAATCCACCAGGAGATGTGTCCGTAATCTTACATTTTGACTGACACAACGGCAACAATGACTAGCATCACAGTCCAGCTGACAACACATCTTACCTGTAGGGACAGCTTCAGCTACACCATAAGTACACCTGTCCACTTTTTACACAGTTAGCATCTCACAAACAACATCCGACTATGTGAATGCCCAAAGGGATATGGCCACATCTTGCATGGGCAGCCCTGAGAGTAGCACCAACAGCATACGTGTGAAACTGCCACACTACTGTCTCCTACCTAGCTGCTGTACCTGCCACACCTGCTTGCGTAAGTCACTCAGGGCACACATCAACCACACAATGACCCAAGACTGTGCGTTTATTGACAAGTATGTGCATGAGCCAAGAAAAGTAGACAGTCAAATCTGTACATTGTGTAATAAGACATTCATCACTGTGAGTTGCTTAGCTCTATCACACATTGACATATGTGCCCATTGGAGAGTTCATTACAACACTGTTCTGTGTACATGCCCATCTAAATCACAAGTGATATGTGAGTGAGTACATGCCAGTGTTTCTAATCACATACAACAACATGGCATGTGTAGTCAGAAGTGGGGTAAAGGTTAAATTGCCATTGAGTGCACAATCTAGTGCCATGATTCATGTGTCTACTGTGCACTGTTGAGAATTGGCCATTGGCCATTCACACTGCATGACTTGTTCGTAGGTGCTGTCAAGGTGATCTGACACCCAAATCATGGTCAATCATAGCAATGTATGGCACACATATCGCGGTAACTACTGCCTGGCCCCTGGGGTGTGTCACCACCAATGTCCAAAACACAACCGCGGTAGTGATAGGCATATGCACATGGTCAAATGGCGGTTGGCATGCTCTGCCACCCAAACCACAGTCATTCATAGCAATGTATGGCATAAATATTGCGGTAGAGAACACCTGGCCCCTGGGGTGTGTCACCGCCATGGCCCATGCCATTACAGCCAATGGAAACCGCAATCGCGGAGGAATAATGCAATTTTGAAAATCACAGTAGGTGTGCTCCGCCACCGCGGAGCCAGTCATTGGATGCAAATGAGAGATGCATGACCGCGGTAGCGATCGGCTGGTCCCTGCGGTGTGTCACCGCCATGGACCATGTTCTTACAGCGAATGGGAACCGCAATTGCGGTAGACTAATGCAATTTTGAAAATTGCGGTAGGCATGCACCGCCACTGCGGAGCCAGTCATTGGATGCATTGAAAAAGGCTGACCTTGAACACCAATTGCAGCAGCCTAGAACCACTGAAACTACCCCAGGGGGGCTATATATGTGTAGGAGAGAGCCCCACATTTCCACAGCTCACAGAGCCTGCTCCCTGCCACCCCCACCTTCAACTGCTGCTGCTGCTGTCTCCAGGGCCTGCTGCCTGACACCCCTCAACACCAACTGCTTCTGCTGCTGTTTCCAGGGCCTGCTGCCTGCCACCCCTCAACACCAACTGCTGCAGCTGCTGTCTCCGGGGCTTGCTGCCTGCCACCCCTCAACACCAACTGCTGCTGCTCCTGTCTCCTGGACACAGTGATGGCGAGGACTGAGAAGATCTGGGCCAGTCCCTTCACCACCGAGGAGCTGGAGGTTCTGGTGGACGAGGTGCTCACACAGTATGCAAGGCTATATGGTCCTACAAATGTCGTAGTAAGTCTTTCAAAGTGGAAGTGAGAGTGCAGGGGGGGCACACATGAAGTTGACCTACTGCAGTATATGCCTGAGAGTGTGGGGTTGTGTCATGCACTGCCTGGCATGCTGTCTCCAGGGGGAAAAGGGTGTGTAGCCTATTTCACACGTTTCCCTGCCTGCACATCAAGATGGAGTAATATGTATTGTCCTGTCAGCCATACAGTGACGCAGCAAGTTGGTAATGCAGGTGTCAGGACAGTAATTGCTTGTGTGAATGGATGTGGGGGTCCCTGATGTCCTTCACAGGCTCATCTGTGGCCTTAGCAAGGATTTATGTCCAGAGGGTAGTGATGGAATTGTGCCTGGCACAAAATGTGCATCATCCATGGCTCAGCAGTATGCTTAGGACTTTAATAACAGAGGGTGACATTCTTGGTGGTCATTCACCTATGACACATCAGATTGTACTTTTTTGCACAGCCCCTTCCATTCTCACCAGCATGTGTTGAGACTGGCATGTGTAGGCACTGTTTTCGCTCTCAAATTGTCCCTTCATGTGACATTTCTGATTCCCCACGTTGGACCTCAGTGTGATCCCACCTGGCCTGCACAGTCACTGCCCAATCTGACAAGGACACATCACTGAGTGTAACACATGTCTGGTTTGCTGGACTCTCCATCAAAAAGCCATCTCAGCCCTGTAGATTGCACACGACAGGCCTTGTGAGAAGGGTGTGGGATTGTAAGTTCATGTCCCTCGGTGTGACCTCCATGACCCAGTGAGCCATTCACAGGGCAAGGACATTGTTGGCTGCGCAGTGTTGGACGCAGCGAGTCTGCCCCTAAACATATATTGAAACGTAATGTATGTCTTGCTCACCCTCATACTGAATAGTACATGTGGGCAGCCTACACATAGCTATCTGTGCTGGCATCTTGCATGTGTACGAGATGGGCGGTACTGTGTCCACCCTCATACCTGCATGCATTTTCGTATGAGTCTCCCATGCTAATGTGCCATGTGAGATGCAGTATTGTCTCTGCTTGATATATCTGTGAGGTTTGGCTGAGTTAGTGTCATGCTCCTGTACTGAGAGATAGTGGTACATAACACTATGTCACTGATTTTTTCCCCCCTCTTGTCTCCCATGCCTGCAGCTCAAAGTCCACCAACGTAAGGCTGTGTGGAGGGCCATTGCACGCAAGGTGGGGGCTCTGGGTCTCTTCAACCAACGACACACACACTGCCACAAGAGGTGAGATGACATCTGCCGGCTGAGCAAGAACGTGGCAGAGATGACGCTGGGGCTGCTCCCTCAGACTGGCAGGTTGGCACGCAGGAGCATCACACCACTAATGGCCCGCATCTTAGCTGTGACACAGCCTGAGCTGGATGCACGTTTGAAGGAGCATCAGCAGCAAGCTGGGGTTGAGAATTCTGGGAAGGGTGACTTCGGTTGTGAGTGACTGCTTGTGTTCACAGCCTGGGCCAGCGCTGGGCTCCGTGATGTTGGTAGTGTGCTGTAGTGACTTGTAAGTAGCCTCTGTGTTGTGTGCAGCTGTCATGCATTTGCCCTACCTGTACTTTATCATGTCATTTGAGTAATGGCCCTTGACTTTGCATTCTGAGTCGTGGCTTTCTGGCATCGTCTGAATTGTGGTAGTCAGGGACATCCCATGGAAGGGAACTGCAGTGTGCATCATCTGAGTGTGCTTTCCTCAATGTGTGCATTGCCTGACGTCAGAATTGTGAGGACTAGACATCTGACACCAATGTGCAACTGTAGTTGTGCCCCAAAGTACGACATAGTGGATGGCATAAGGTTATGGTCATAGTGGACTGTTATGTTAGAGTCTGTATCTGTGTTGTTCCCTTCTGCGCCCTCCAGATGTGACAGTGGCAACATGTTTGGAGGTACATCTTTGCCCTCCTCAGGGCCCTAGGTGTGCTCAGAGGATTTGTGTGTCTGGTTAAACCGAGCCACCGGCAGGCTATTTGGCAGTGTGGTCATCACATGGCTTGCTTATGCCACGTTTGAATGATGACACACAAAATTCGAGGTTTCAATTGAGGTTGCACAATGTTACTGCACAGGGTGGTGTACAACATGGGGATACCATCATCTTGTTTAGTACTTTTCTTGCATATGATGGTTGTTTGGATGCCACTGAACTGACCCTACGTCTCTATCTCTTGCAGCATCTCCCGTGGGCACGGAAGGACAGAGGACGGACACCAGTGGTGAGGCATCAAGCATGAATGCTACACACGAGCACAGTGACACTGATGTGACCGGTGCCTCGGAGGGGGACAGGAGTCTTCTTGAGGAATCACAGCCATAGACAGCAACCTCAATGTCATCTGACCGCAATGGTGAAGCATCTATGTTGGCGGATACAGGGAGCGGGAACTCTGTCTCCTCTTACACCACACAGCGTCCTGTGCCCACCCTCCAACCTACTTCCACTAGTACTGGCCGTCTCCGCACCAGTAAGGAGGGAAGAGTGTCCTTCACCCCAGGCACTGCTGACCCTGCCCCTGTCCCCCCTGCTGCCATCAGTACTGAGTCTGTGGACCTTTTGCGCCAGCTGTGTGTGGGCCAAACAACTCTCATCAATGCCTTCCTAGACCACAACAAAAAGTTGGCACAGGTAGTTACTTTCATGGAGGGCATTCATTCAGACGTGGGTGGACTACACCGACTGTCCAGTCTTTGTCCTACGCAGTGACGGCAGCCATTCAACTGGCAAAATCTCGGAGTTCAGTCCCAGCCCCTTTGGCCACCCCCCTGCCAGTGGCTACATCTGATGATAGTGACCACACACCACAGAGGCAAGATACAGCACACGCAGCACACAACAGCAGCAGCCCAAGAGGTCCAGGGCGCAGACACCATCCCCACAGAAAACTAAAGCCACCCCAGAGCACAAAGGCATAAGCCCTTCAGGCGGCACCCAGGGCCATATAGCCCAGAAGCAGGCTTCAGGCTCACATGCTTCAGAGGCCTCCTCAGCCAAGGACTCTCCTGTCCTAAAAGGGTCTTGCAAAGACAAGAAGACAGTTGCAGTGCCCACTGAGAAGCTGGGCCCGCTAAGAGTACACATAAAAAGAGCTCTAAGGGTGATTCACCCACGACCTTGACTCCCATCCAGAGCCCTGTGAAGCAGGGAAAGGAGGGCACTGTAGGAGGTACACCTGGTAAACAGGGGATGGAGGGGCAAAGGCAAGGCCAGGCCAAGCGTACCGCTGGATCCAGCAGGTCCCCAGAGGAAGGGCCACCGGCTGCACCTGATGCAGCTTTGGTGGTGAGTGTGCTTGTTGTGTCCGCCCCACTTACCACTAATCCCAAGACAGGGAAGCCATTTAGGATCCCCAAGAAGTGGAAAGGCACCCCTCCACAATCTCCCACCCACACTGGGTCTCCAGCAGCATGACTCCTCCTCCACGTGCCCCCACATCACCTGGTCGAAGCAGCCCTCCGGCTTCCATTGCCACTGATGCCTCTACCTCAGCTGTGCCTCTCTCACCCCGGTCCAGTCCTCCAACTGTCCCCGACACTCAGCCATCTCCCAGTCGGACTGACAGCCAGGTCTGAGTGGAAGTCCCCCTCACACATCTCTCTCTCCCACAGCGGTGCCTGGACTGCTATTGTGATCCCCCTAACTGTGTTGCTGACCATGGCAGGGTACAGTCTCACCCATTCCCTGTGCAGAATCTCATGTACTTACTCTGCACCTTGGACTGGCCACAGACCTTGCTGTTTTCCCCTTCCCTATGCAGGATCTGATGCACCTACTCTGTACCTTGGACTGGCCACTGACCTTGATGTTCACTGCTGTTTGCCCCTTCCCTCTGCGGGATCTCATGTAACTACTCTGTACCTTGGACTGGCCACTGGCCTTGCTGTTTGCCCCTTCCTTGTACCGGCTCTCATGTACCTCATCTGTACTTTGTACTAGCCACTGACCTTGCTCTTGTCTACTTTTGGTGCCTATCTTTGTAATATGTGAATAAAGACAGTTACTCCTGTTGTCTGCCTTGTCAGTGTCCTTGCTAAATAAAGGGTTTTCTGTGTGGGTATGGTTGACTGTGACACATGCTCTATTTGCCACTTCAACATTGCCAATGGCTTGTTTCATTTTTTCAGGGTTTTACAGAGGTGACAGGCACTTCAGTTCTTCTTGACTCTGAGGCTTGGGGTTGCACTGATGTTGGTTTGTGATGAACTACTGTTATCATGTTCACTGTTTGGTCAGGTTAGCTATATTGTACTGTAACGGGTTGGACGAACGGGGACCTTAAGGGACCTCCTACCCTAGACAGGTGGACTGTGGATCCTGATGTTGCCCCCTCTCTCCCCCTAACCAGAACGAATGGAGAGTCGACAAGCAATCTCTATGGCCGACACAAGAGGAAGATTTAGGTCTCGGCTCCTTTAACTGGGCGTACAGTGCTGAAGAGGAAGGTCTGCCCCTGAATGACGCGCCCATGGTCGGATTGGCCAAAAAGGAGGAAGAAGAAGGTTTGGGGTGTGACATCACCCCGGAGGAGTTTGGCGTGACGAGTGGAGTAGGAAGAGAGTCTGAAGATCACCGGAGCTGGGAGGCGAGTGGAAACCAGGAGGCGCAAGGAGAAGGGTTGCTGTACAGCGAGACGAGCTGCCTGGGCGAGAGTGTTGGAGCGCCAGGAGCCCAACGTCCCCACGAGCCGCCGGCCGCCGGGCCACGCTCCAGGAGGAGTGTGGCTTCAGCAAGTACGTCAGAGGGTTTCAGGTTGGGTCGGGAGGCGGGGAAACCTGTCTTGCTAGTTTATAACCAACTTCGTTCACCTCTGACTACCGTGTAAATACCTTTTCCCGTCCTCCCGCTATTCCCCCCCCCCCAAAACCACCCTTTCCTCACTACTGCTCCTGGCTCCACCCCTGTAAATAAGACGTTGTACATATCACTTGATCAGCGGTGCTCCTCTCACTCCCTGGGACCCCACGGGCATTTGAACACAGAGGACAATGTCCAGACATCCTGAATTGTTTTGTCTCAGCATGCTCTGTCGGGACGAGGTGGAAGAGGACCATCACCGAGACACAAGTGTGAGAAGTTGGCCTGATATGTAATGTCCACTATTCTAGTGGGCACCCTGTATCAGTCCAAACAACCCTTATGGTGATGGTTGTAAAGTCAACCTTATAGACCAGCTATCCTAGTGGTAGCATGGACAAAGCAGTCTTAGGCTAATACGTCAGAGAGCATGTGAAGCCAATTGTTTTACCAATAATAACCCCTTGAATACCAAATGAAAGGACACCACACAGGTATATATCAAATATATATGTATTTATTACTAACACAACCCCTCTGCACTCTTTATGAGGTCAGAGTTCGAGATACAGCACAAGTGACTCAATAAGCATACTATAAGTTGCACAAATACAATTCTGCCCTCGGGGCCTCACGAACCACATACTAAATAAGTGGTATAAGAACCACTTCAGGCCTAGGGCCTAGGGAATCACTGGGACTACACTGAACAACCACAGGTTAGGATGTAGGAGTCTCACAGGATGCGTGTGCAGTGTCTAAACACACACACCAGTTCTCATAGATTTTCAATGGGAACATAGAAGTTAGAAACTAGTTGATTTCGGACAGTCCGGGTGGACTTGCGGGGAAACCCAGTTAAAACAGGACACTTGGATAGTTATTACACACGGGAGCACCAGAGTACTCGAGTTACCACACCCAGGGAAGCCGGGTGCATAGGTGTGAAGTCGTGTCGGGTTTCATCGTCGATTCCTATCGAGAGCTGCAAGAATATGCTGAAGGCGACCAGGAAGCAGATGTCCGGATGGATCCAATTGTGGATCGGAGAAGTGAAGAGCCTGAAAGCAGAGGGACAGAGTCTGGGTCACTAGCCAGTGACCAGGAAGGAACCAGGAAGGAACCAGTCGATGTCGAGCTGCATACAGGTGAAGAAGTGAAGCTTGTCTCTGCAGCCACGTGGACCAGGAGGTGTCGATGGAGCTGGATACGGACTGTCCTATGAAGGCTCTCGTTGTTGGCGTGTCGGCTTCTGGATTGGAGTCAACAAGCCTTGGCAAAGGCACCCCACGCAGGAAGTGAAGATCGGCTTCTTGTACAGACCATTAAAGCCTGTAGAGCTTCCCCTTTACAGGAAAGCAAGAGCAACCAGGCAAGCAGCGTTGTTTCAAAATGGAGTCTTCAAGATGGCCACTAGCCAGCGGGCTAGCAACCGCGAAGACTCGTCGAGAGGAATGCAAGAGCAGGCCCCACGCGGCACTCGTAGAGTGTGGAGGATGAGCTTCGGTGCACTCATGACCCTGGGTTGGGGCTTCTCAAGTCCCAATGCACAACTTCGAGGATGCCTCAGAAGCTGCACAATTTAGCAAAGAGCAAAATGGCCAGGTGTCCGGTCCCACGTTTTTCGTGTCCGCCACGGGGCTCAGCTTTGCTGGAGGTGTGGGTCTGCGTCGGAGAAGTCTGGAAGTCCAGTCCTGTGAAGCAGAGTCGTCGGGATCCTTCGGGAGCGTGAACAAAGCAAACCGGCAATTCGCTAGGTTGTGCCTGTTTGCACAAGGTGGTCACTCCTTGACCACAAGGGAGATTCTTCAGTGTTCTAATTGCAGTAGAATGTCGAAGGTCCAGAGTTTCATTTCAGAGTTTCAGTTCAGTATAATCTAAAGTCTCTAGACGCAGCTCCTAGCTTTATACTGATTAAAGGGGCTGGATTACCTGCTAGGTCCCTCCTATGGGTGGGACCAGGGAAGGGGGTGGTTACACCCCTTTCCCTTTGTCCAGTTTTGCGCCAGAGCTGGGGCTGGAGTGCCCCAGCAACTGGTTTGAACCGGGCTATGCATAGAGCACCTTGTGTGCCCCAGGCAGTGTCTCATTTCATTCAACCCACCCTACCCCGATACACTATAGCCTGTCTGGGGAGGTGCTAGCACCTCCCAAGGCAGGAAATCTATTGTCCAGGCCTCCCTCGCTGGAAGGGCTCCCATCTGCAGGAGGTCAGACTTGTGTCTGTGGCAGCAGAATCCATTTTGTGATGCTGAGGCTCTGTTTAACTTTAACCGGATAAAGCTACAACTACATGTCTTCTCCCTCTAGAAGGGTGGAATGCTACCCCCGTCTTCAGAACTGGCGAGGGGGTAGTATTCCAAAGCGTATGACACCTTACACGACATGCTTCGATAAAGCCAAACCAAAGTTAGCATTAACAGCGAGGAATTTAATGCACTTAAGAGTATATGGTATGGCTATATCATAGAACAGCTATAAGGACATGGTTCGGAAAGCTGCAGACAGGCTCAACTCATGCCTGAGCACCATCTCACATAAAACCAAGCACTCTGCCTTCACGATTGTCAAGGCCTGCCATAGGCTGATAGGTGCATATGTGTCTATATATAAGGTTAGATACAGGAATACTATAGCTAAGCAATGGGTGATTACACACCTTGCCCCAGCTGAGTGATCAGCCAGTTGTGTAAGTTTGGATGGCCAGCCAGGGGTGGCATAATTCATGCTGCAGCCCCTGGTAGGCCTTGGATGCACCTATGCCCTTGGTACCTATGCTACACTATACAGGGGCTCATAAGGTGACCCAATATCCAATTGGATATGTACCTAAAGTACATGGAGTCCATTTTACAGTGAGAGCAGATAGCCTGGGGCCCTGATTAGCAGGATCCCAGGCCAACTAAGTCGAAAACCAGCTAAACACTAGGCAAAAAGTTGGGGTAACCATATAGTCAGATATCCACCTTTCTACAATGAGCAAGGCAAAGTAAGACACCCAGAAGGGGGGGAACCTGTCACCACGGATCCCGCAGCCTTTTACCGGGAAAGACTCACCTCGAGGAGTAAAAGGACATTTACTAAAATAAAACCTTACCTAGCAAGATACAGTCTCCGTGCCCTCACTTCAACCCCGCCACAACTGGTGTCAGAAGTGGGATCTGCCACTTCCATCCTGTCACTCAAGATGGACCAAATCATCCAGCATCTAATAAAGGGGCAGGAGAAGTTGGAGTGGGTCATTGAAAGTCAGATGACGTTGGCTGATGCAGACCGGGAGGTCTTCAAAAACACCATATCCGCACAGTTAGAGGAACTGCAAAAAGCAATACAGGCCCCTGGAGCTCCTCCCATGGTAGAAAGAAGAGCGCCAGTACCCCACCCATCAGGAGTGTCACTGCAAAAGTATGTAGCTGGGGAAGACCCGGACGCTTTCCTGACTAATTTTTAAAGAGCTGCAAGGGCCTGTAGTTGGCCCGAGGAAAAGTGGCCTTACTTTCTCGCGCCATTATTGTCAGGCGAGGAACAAGCGGCCTACCAGGTCGCAAACGCAGCCGGGGATTCACCCTATCAAGATATAAAGGCTATAATTCTTGATCACTTAGGACTCGACGCAGAAGCGTATCGGGTTAGATTTAGAAGGGAGAAAGGGATACAAGGAGAGAACCCAAAAACCCTGTTCTTCCGCCTGAAAAGTGCCCGGTACAAATGGCTAAGACCTGAGAGCAGTAGCAAAGAGGATATTATGAACAGGATCTACCTAGAGTAGTTTATGGAGGCTCTCCCTTATGGGACTCAACGATGGATAAAGCAGCATTCAGGACTGACCCCGGCTCAAGCCATAGAGATGGCTGCTAATTATACCCAGGCTAAACCTTGTGCTCTGTTATGGGAGACTAACAAAACATCCAAATCCACCCTAGCCACTAAACCAGAGAAAAAGAACAAATTTGGGACTGAACCAATAAAGTATAGATCCCTCCGCCTTGAACCACCTCCAATGAGAGGACCGCAGTGTTTTGATTGTGGAGAATGGGGCCACCTTGCCCGCATGTGCCCTCGTAGAAAACCGGCGGAAGAACCAATGGCAGTGATGTATACCTCCGAAATGGGACCCTCATTCTACGTACGTGTTAATGTCAATTGCAAGAGTATAAGGGCGTTGCTAGATTCGGGGTGTAGGCAGTCCGTCATACAGAAAAGGCTAATACATTCCCAACAGATACACCCCCAAAAAACTGTATATATAACATGCGTCCATGGAGACGTGAAACCCTACCCCTTAGCCATGGTAACCTTACATCCCATAGGTAGACCACCATGTACCGTACAGGTAGGAGCCGTAGAATCCCTACATGAGGATTTAATCATTGGGGTAGATAATCCGAACTTTCTGTCTTTGTTCCAAGCCGGAGTGAAACAGTCCGAGACCAAAAAGAAAATTCCCCGGGCTGCACTCATAACCACTGAGGCCTGGACCTTAGATCGCAATTTTAGAATTACCCAATCTAACGATCCTACCCTCTTTAATGCTTGGGAACTGGCCCACATAGCCCTGACAACCCCTAGCAACTCCTATCCTCGGTTCATAATTGAAAAAGACTTATTGTATAGAGAAGGGAGGGTTAATGAGCCTCGACAATTATTAGTGCCCAAGGTCTTCAGGGAACAAATTCTCTTTTATGCCCACACCCATCTGACCGCAGGTCATTCAGGGCCCAAGAAAACTACACAAAACATCCTTAAACACTTCTACTGGACAGGTATATATAAGGAAGCCAGTGAATATTGCAGCACTTGTGAAATATGCCAGAAAAGGAATTTGTACAAACCCCCCGCAGTACCCCTCCAAACCCTCCCTATAATCGGGAGCCCATTCGAGAGGGTGGGTATGGAGCATGGTAAGCATTTCTTGTACCTCCCGTTTAACATCTTATCTCTTGGCTGCCGGAATTCTGTAGAGTTTCTGCTTGACGCATTTCCCCTTCTCTGTTTCAATAGTGTGTTCAATTAAGTGTGTTCTCCGAGGCCTGTCTGAAAACATTTCAGAGAATGGTTGTATGGTCTCCATCGGTTCCTTCTTCATTTCAGTAGTAAGTTCCTAATTTATTGGCAGCTGATGAAGTGTAGAGGTATTGGGACCCATGGGCAGTACACACTATGCCGATTTAGGAAGGGGCCGCCCAAGTCATTTCTTTAAGAGATTTATGTGTGAAGGATTGCTGTCGGGAGGGCGACATCTGCAGTCTATAGGTACCTTTACCCAAGGTTTCAATGATGGGGTAGGGTCCCTGCCATTCACTCTGGAGCTTCTTTGTTGAGGATGGGAGCAATACTAAGGCCCAATCTCCTACGGACAAAGTTCTCCATTTTTTCCCCGGATTATAGTACTTCTCCTGTCGTTGCTGACTCTTCTCTAAGTTAGAGTAAGCTAGGTTTCTCAGTTTTCCTAGTTATTTTTCAGTTGCTGTGTATATTCCAGGAGAGACCGTTGTTCGTTCTCGTCCTCTCGTTCCCAGGCTTCTTTCGTGATTTTCAGAAGACTATGGGGTTGGCGTCCATATAGGAGCTCAAACGCTGAATATCCCAGGCTACTTTGAACCTGTGCTCTCAACACATACAATGCTAAAGGTAGTAATCGATCCCAATCTTTGTTTTCCACAGACATCTTCTTAAGCGTGGTCTTGAGTGTCCGATTGTATTTCCAACAATTTTTCTGTGACCTTTTTGGTGGTGGGGTCTCGCAGGGCAAAGGCCTCAGGGAAGCGGGTGCTATAGTCTACAATTACAAGGGCATAGGTGTTTCCTTTAGCGGTACGGGGAAGGGGTTCAATTAAGTCCATACCCACACTCCATTTGGGACTTGAGGGCATTTTTAGGGCTAATAGGCTACTATAGGAGGTTTTTACCTAATTTCGGTGAACTGGCCAGCCCTCTCACCGACCCGTTAAGAAAAGACACAAAACCCTCACACATACAGAAACCCTCAGACCAGGCAATACAGGCATTCCAGAACCTTAAAACGGCTATAACCACCAGTCCCGTACTAATCGCCCCCGATTTTAAGAAACCCTTCTACCTGGCCACTGATGCATCTAACACTGGCCTGGGAGCTGTACTGTACAGTCACAAATAGGGGATGACAATCTGGAACACCCCATCCTCTTTATTAGCTGGAAACTACACCCTAGGGAAGTCAAATACACCACTGTAGAAAGAGAATGTCTTGCTATTCGGTGGGCAATAGATGAATTGAAGTATTATTTAGAAGGGCAACACTTTGTTCTCTTTACCCATCACGCACCACTACAGTGGATGTATAGGAACAAATCACAAAATCCACGAGTTCTAAGGCGGTTCCTATTCCTACAACCCTTTTCTTTTGAGATACAACACAAAAAGGGTAGGGAGAATGGCAATGCAGACTACGTGTCACGTTCCATTTCTCTCCCCGATCGGGAGAATCCAGGGGGGAGGAGTGTAACGGGCTGGACGAACGGGGACCTAAGGGACCTCCTACCCTAGACTGGTGGACTGTGGATCCTGAGGTTGCTCCCTCTCTCCCCCCTAACCAGAACGAATGGAGAGTTGACAAACAATCTCTATGGCCAACACAAGAGGAAGATTTAGGTCTCGGCTTCTTTAACTGGGCATACAGTGCTGAAGAGGAAGGTCCGCCCCCCGAATGACGCGCCCATGGTCGGATTGGCCAAAAAGGAGGAAGAAGAAAGTCTGGGGTGTGACATCACTCCGGAGGAGTTTGGCGTGACGAGTGGAGTAGGAAGAGAGTCTGAAGATCACCGGAGCTGGGAGGCGAGTGGAAACCAGGAGGCACAAGGCGAAGGGTTGCTGTACCGCGAGACCAGCTGCCTGGGCGAGAGTGTTGGAGCCCCAGGAGGCCAACGTCCCCACGAGCCGCCGGATCACACTCCAGGAGGAGTGTGGGTACAGCAGGTACATCAGCTGGTTTCAGGTTGGGTGGGGAGGCGGTGAAACCCGTCTCGCTAGTTTATACCCAACTTCGTTCACCTCTGACTACCGTGTAAATACCCTTTCCCGTCCTCCCGCTATTCCACCCCCCCAAACCATGCTTTCCTCACTACATCTCCTCGCTCCACCCCTGTAAATTAGACGTTGTACATATCACTTGATCAGCGGTGTTCCTCTCTCTCCCTGGGACCCCACGGGCATTTGAACACAGAGGACAATTTCCTGACATCCTGAATTGTTTTGTCTCCGCATGCTCTGTCGGGACAAGGTGGAAGAGGACCATCACCGAGACACGAGCAAGGCAAAGGAAGACGCCCAGAAGGGGGGGAACCTGTCACCACAGATCCAGTCTCCGTGCCCTCACTTCAACCCTGCTACAAAAAACAGTGGTCCCTACTCGTGGACACAATGGTATACTGAGCTAATAATCACACACCTGATAAGTGTTAAGTCTTTTGTCCAGCCGGACAAGGAATTTATTTAATAATTTTCTTAATAAAACTGAATGAACACATTAATAACAAGTGGGCACAGCCGTGACCCACAACATTCAGACAAAACAACGAACAGAATGGTAAAAGGAGCAAAGCAAAAATATGTCTGTGTACTTGTAGTCAGTGTTACAGACAGAGATTGTTGTAACCACACCATTGCATTTCACAATATTTTAAATGTCATATTGCATAAGGGTTTTTTTTGGTCGACGACGTTTCGATGCCTAAGTTAAATGAGGGGCATCATCATCAGGACAAAAATATAGTCATTGTTGTCTTTAAATATTACACTGCCTTTTAACGCAATTCTATACATTTATACATTACATGGGAAAAAGGAGGAGAAAAAGGGAGAGAAGAATTACATGAAATTAGGCATGTTGTATTGGAAATTTGCAACCTCACCTCTTCCATTAAAACAGAGTATATTCATGTGCTCGTGGTGGAGAAAAACGGCGCATGGTGGAACTCAGTGTCCAGGATTGCGAAAGACATTAGGGAAATGACTTCATCGTGTAAGAGGGGGTGTATTTGAGTGCCAGTGATGACAAAATAACGGCGCATTGAGGAGCAATTTATCAAGTACCGTGAGGACAGACTATTTAGGCGCAGTGATGGAGACAAGTGTTCCAAATTTCGATGTGACACAGTGACCGGAGTGAGATCGGTCGGAAATGTTGGCAGGGAAGGTCTATAAACCATAAAACACAATTATAGACGGAGGCTGAACCGGGTTCCGTGGGGCAGTCATGTAGTGAAGGGCGCAACCGTTATAAGTGCAGGTGAACATAAATACGGAGCATGCGACTGGCAAAAATAGAGACTAAAACCTACGCGTATTACAACAGGCAAATCATCGGATTAGCAGATACCATGAACATAGGAGGAATCTGGAAAAGTAATGGTTGAGTATTAAAAAGGGTCAAGTGCGACCAGGGGGGTGAGCGGCATGGCGTGCTACTGGTAGAATAATTACCGGTACTGCCTTGTCCAGCGTGGAGAGTGGTCTGGATCGGGAGCGTAATAACTCGGTCTGGGGAGAAAGTTCAGTGGAGTCAATTACCCAGAGGGGCATGGTGGGACTGGAGTGAAAGGAAACGGCGCGTGCGGGTTACTTACATGCAGAAGTCGGCGGCGCTGTGGCGGATGGTGGGGTTCTGGTGTTAGAGAACTGGCGTGTGGCAAGTTATTTAAAAGGATCATGTGGTCTGCAGAAAGCGATGATGGACTGCAGAAGTGAGAGCTGGTTGGGCTGTGAACAGTGAAAAAGGACTGGGGAAGTGAAACCTCTAGTCATGGTGTGCAGACGTGGCAGCCATCTTAAGGTGGTGAATATTGTGAAAAGAGTAAACATTGTTCAAGTTAATCAGGCGCATTGCAGTACATAGAATAACATTTAGAGGGTTATTTCATGTAAGCTTTGTTTACAGTAGGGAGGTCCAATCTTCGAGACGATTCAGGCCATTCCTTTTTTTTTTTTTTTTTTTTAATTATTTTTATTGCAGATACACAAGGGGCCAGTATACAATCTGTCAGCGAATCTCTGTGTACATCGGCTGTTATTACCTCGCACCCTGATAGATACACGGCCATTCATCCCACACCCCGGAGGTCGGGCGGCATGCGTTGTCGGTGTAGTAGTTTCACCCATGATTGCCAGCCATGATCAGTCTTAGGCTTCCCAAGTTTCCGCTTTTTCTTTTTTGTTGTAAGTATTGAACTTTCCCCCTCCCACCCCCCTCCCTCGTCCCATGGTGGTCAAACGTTGAAAAACTCAAGTTAGGATTCAGCAATATACAGGTAGATTACAAAAACGTATAATTTTCGCATACCTCCCCTTCCCTCTTCCCTCCCACCATCAGCCAGGTACATACATTTGTTCAGAGCCTGCTATGACCAGTGACCCTCTATTCCTCTTGCGGTTGAAAGCTTGTCCATTCAGTCCCTCCTATACCCCAACCGGTCAAAAGCTGTGACGCAATCCCTCTACCCTCTCACATCCCACTATAACCCCCCATCCAATCCATGATATTGTCTCCATTTAGACCAGACTTTCCTAAATTTTCGGGGACAACCTCTCGCCTTGTATGTGACCCTTTCCACTGCCATATACAGGTCTAAACCTCTCCTCCACTCCTCTAGGTCCGGGGGTTCTGACGCTCCCCAATGTTTTGCAATATCCCGTTTGGCAACCACCAATGCCAGGACCAGGAAAATGAGTAGTGGGCGGGTCAGGTCCACTTCGGTCGTCATACCAAGCAGCGCCAGCTTGGGGTCTATAGGGATGGGGGCCCCGAGGACCTCTTCAAGTTCCTGAAAGATCTGCGACCAGTACTTCTGTATTACAGTGCAGGTCCATACAGTATGAAAGAAGTCCCCCTCCTCCTGCCGACATCTAAGGCATCTTGGTTCCTCTATTTTCCCCATTTTGTATAGACGTACCCTGTCAAAGTATGTTCTGTGGAGAAAGTTAAATTGGATCAGCTGCAGCCTGGACTTGATGGCCACTTCCCGGGGGTGTGTCAAGACTATCTCCCAGTCCAGGTCCTCCATCTCCCCTACCTCCGCTTCCCACACATGTCTAAGTTTTGTTAAGTCACCCAACATATGGTTCGTCAGTGTTTTGTATGTGAGGGACACCGCCTGTCCAACCATGTGCTCCTGGAGCAGCCTCCCCTCCAGTGGTGCATACTCAGGAATATCCAGCAGCGAGATATTCTGGGCCTTCCAGGCATGGCGCAGCTGTGCATATTTGAAATGTTGCGTGGTGTGTAACCCGAACTACGTTTGGAGAGCCCTGAACGACTTTAGTTCCCCCTTGGCTATTACATCCCCAATGGTGGAAATGCCAATGTCGTCCCATCTCTGGAATCCGCGTAGTTTATGTAACTCATGTAGCCAGCGACAATACCACAGTTGTGTCTGCCGTGTAGGTTTCTGGTCCCATCCCATGCGTTTTGTAGCTTTCGTCCAGGCCATTAGCGTTATGGATGTGGCAGGGAGAAGATGAGCTCCCCTCGAATCCCCATAGAGATACCGCAGTATATTTCTAGGCGCCAGCTTAGCTCTTTCTAGGGAATATGTTGGGTGATCTGCCGCCGCATGGAGCCACTCATTGATTGGAGTCAGGTGTTCTGCCCAATAATAGGCTTCCAAATTGGGAAGCGAGATTCCCCCGCTGTACTGGTGTCTTTGTAGTGTGGTCAGGGCCACCCTCGCCTGTTTGCCGAGCCAGAGGAAAGATCTCAAATCTGCATGGATCTTGGTGAAGACCGCAGTTGGTAGCGGATAGCACTCGTTTTGGAGGGCATACAGAAATTTCGGTAGTACAACCATTTTATACATGGCCGCCCTGCCCAAGAGTGTTAAAGGGAGCTGTCCCCAGCGGTCCATATCCGCCACCGCGTTCACGATGATTCGCTCCACGTTTCTTTGGAACGAGAGAGGGATATTTGTCGTAATATAAACCCCCAGGTATTGGAACCCTTCTGCTGTCGTCATCAGTTCCCCTGGTAGACTACCCCATTGATTTCTTCCCTTCGGATCGTATAATACTGATTTGTGCCAATTTATTTTGTGGCCCGCCATCTCCCCATAGTGTTCCAATTCCCGGAAGAGCTCCGGCACGGTCGTCTCGGGCTCCGTTATGTAGAGCAGGACGGCATCCGCGTACAGCGAAATCTTTTCGTGAGAGAGCGTCGCTGCCCCATCAGTGAAGCCGTGAATATTTGCGTTGTGCCGGATCCTGGCCGCTAGTACTTCTATAGCGAGTGTAAAGAGAAGTGGGGACAGGGGGCAGCCCTGCCTAGTACCTCGCTGAATAGGAAATTCACGGGAGAGCGTTCCATTAACTCTCACCCTCGCCCTTGGCCCGGTATAAAGTAATCTGATCCACGCCGTGAACTTTGATCCGAATCCAAACCTCTGGAGCACTGCAAACAGGAAGGGCCAATGTACCGCATCGAACGCTTTATCAGCGTCCAGGGAGAGGAACCAGTGTGGGTCGTCCCTCTCCTTTACCTCCTGGAGCCAGTTATGAGTTCTTCTGAGATTTAGCTTTGTTGCCCTGTCCGGTAGGAAACCCGATTGGTCCATATGTACCAGGCCCGTTATGACCGCCCTCAAGCGAACCGCCAGGATGGTCGCCAGCACTTTTACTTCCGTGTTGAGTAGAGATATCGGCCGGTAGGAGGCACAATCATTCCGCGGCTTGCCCTCCTTGTATAGTGGTTTTATTGTGGCCATAGTAAGATCTGGTGGGAGTTCTCCCACCTCAAGGGCGTCCACTAGGAGGCCCCGGAGGTGGGGGGTCAGCAGGTCTGATGTGCGTTTAAAGAGTTCTGCGGGGAATCCATATGGGCCTGGCATTTTACCCGGTCGGAGTCTGGCTATAGCATTCGTGATGTCTTCTAGTGTTATGTCTGCTTCTAGTGTTTCCACATCTTCCGGGGGGAGGACCGGCAAGGTGGTACCGTCTAAATATCGAAGGGCATCCTCATATGTCCTAAGGTGCGTGCGCTACGTGGGTACGTGGGCGCATCCCTGTGTATTAGGCACACTTATTGAAGTTCAGATTAACTGACTCAGGTACAGTTCAATCGAAAGAAGTTCAAATAAAGAGTTCAATGGTGAAGTTTCATTATTTGTTGTATTTGGTAAATTTCACAAATATTTGAAAATGCGTTACATCACGCTGTATTCAAAGTAATTCAACGGTGCTTCAACAAATGCTCCAATGCATTTCGGACTGGGATAGTCCTTTATCAAGGAGCGCTGCGGGAGGATACAAAAGATGCAACTTAGATCAACGGTAACTGGGTGTAATAAGTTACATTGAAGACATGCTAAGTGACGTGATTATCATGCAGGTTAAGGGCAGTGCAGATTTTAACGTGTGTTACGAAAAAATGAAAAAACAGTGTTGGAAGGTGAAATGCGAGTTGTGATGGGAAAATAATAAAAAAATGGTGAAAGTCAGCGGTAGGAAGGTGAGGTTTGTGACAGGGTTAGGAAAGGTTTAGAAGAGTGTTTTTGCTAAGTCTTACGCTTCGAACATCAGTGCTGTGCTCACGTTGGTGCTGCAAAGAGAAAAGCGGTGAACGGTCATAAGGCGTACCGAACGGGAGAGCGTTCGGTTAGAAGGTGAAGCGCATGCGGTTAGAGTTACTTACTAGGAGTGGTTCAAGCAGTGCACCGGGTGTCACGAACTACGCGGAGTTACTGCGGAGTTCCGGGAGGGTGAACAGAGGGTAGGAATGGATAGAAATAGATAAAGGACCCGGGGTAGGTGGGGAAATGTGAGCGGCCATCTTGTAGTGGAGTGGAGTAATCGGAAAGTGCTGTACAAGTATGATAATATGCAGAACGAGGGTGCAAAGCATCAAACAGAGTAATTACAAATAACAACTTAATTCAGTTCGATCATTGAGGCCAAATGGCTTCAAAGATTGGAGTCTGTAAATCCACGAGGTCTCCCGTTGTAGGAGGATTTTGTTGTTGTCTTTTCCTTCTGTGTGGGTAACCATTTCAAGTACGAGGTATTTAAGTTGAGCCACGCTGTGATGGGCTTCATTGAAGTGCATTGCTACATTGGATTTTGTGTTTTTGGTTCGAATGTTCGATTTATGTTCATTTAAACGGGTTTTGATTTTTCTGCTGGTTTTTCCCACGTAGATCTTCCCACATGGGCATTTAAGTAGGTAGATCAGATTAGCTGAATCACATGTGGCATCTACTTGAAGGTTGATCACAAACCCTCTCATGGGGTGGTTGATTGTGTTCCCTGTGATCACATTGTTACAATTGTTACAGTGATGACACAGACGTGTGCCCGTGTGTGTTCTTGGAGTGGCAGTTGATTTAGACAATATTTCTCTAATGTTCATGGGTCTGCTGTAAGCAAAGATGGGGGGTTCTTTAAAAAGATCTTCAAAGTCTGGTTCTGACGATAAGATTCTCCAATGTTTGAGTATGATCTTTTTGTAGGTCTGGCTTGAAGTAGAGTATCTGGAGACCAGTGCCATTCTTTGGTTTGGATCTTTTTGTTTGCTTTTTAAAGCTTCAGATCGAGGGATGGTGTTTACTCTGTCTGTAGCCTCTTTGATAATAACTTGGGGGTACCCCCTGTTGGAGAATCTGGTAGCCATGGATTGTATTTGGGAGTTCCTAATATCATTGTTGGATACTATTCGGGTAACTCTCAACATTTGGCTGAAAGGTAGATGTTTCTTAAGTGAATCTTGATGAAAACTGCTATATAACAATGTGTTGTTGCGGTCTGTGGGTTTTCGATAGAGGTCAGTTTCGATGCCATCAGGGGTAATTTTCACTAGTACGTCCAGGAACGTAAGGGCTTTGTCAGAAATGTTCCATGTAAATTCAATGCGGTCATCTTTAGAATTCAAGGTGGTTAATGCTGATTCCAGGTGGGTGCGGGAATCTTTCCAAATGAAAAATAAATCGTCGATGTATCGTGCGTATAATTCCAGATTGTCTCTCCAGTTGGCGTTGGTCAAGATATGGTTTAATTCGAAGTTGCCCATATATATATTTGCGTACGTCGGCGCGGCGCAATTGCCCATTGCCATCCCGGACATTTGAAGGTACCAACGTTCTTCAAAAGAGAAGTAGCTGTGGTATAGGGTGAAAACCATGAGTTCCATAATGAAACTCTTCATGGGGTCTGTCAGATCAGTTTTCAGAAGTGCCAGTTCAATCACTTCAATTCCGCCGTCATGGGGAATGGAGGTGTACAAACTCTTAACATCAGCGGTGCACAATAGTATTTGTTCATCCTTATTAATTTGTATGGAGTTTAACTTGTTGATGAAGTCAGTGGTGTCTCTGATGTAGCTCTCTAGATTGGTGACTGAAGGCTGTAAGTAACGATCGATAAATTTACCGATCGGTTCGTGGATGGATCCTCTCGTAGAAACAATGGGACGGAAAGGTGGGTTCATTAAGTCTTTATGAATTTTAGGAAGCATTGTGATGGTGGGGCTTCTTGGATGGTCCACTATGAGGTAGCGCTTGGTTCTGTCGTCAATGGTGTCATTTTCTATAGCTTTATCCAGGATGTTGCGTAAGATGGATCCGTATTCCGTGGTGGGGTTCCCATCAAGTGGCATGTAGGTATCGGTATTGAAGACATGTTCTCTGGCCCTCCGGTTGTAGAGGTCAGTGTTGAGGATGACTAAGGCGCCTCCCTTATCAGCTTTAAGACATTTAATTGCCTTGTTGTTGGCAATGTTTTTCAGTGTGTCTTGGTCCTTGTTGGTGATGTTCCTACGTGTCTTTTTCTTGAAATTGATCTTGGCAATGTCTTGACGTACTAAGGTCTCGAAAGTATCAATGCTTTTATGGCTACTTGAGGGCATGTAATTGCTGGATGGACGTAATCCAAGTAACAAGTCAGGCTTAGTTTCTACGGGAGGTTCTAGTACTTTCTCAAAGAAGTGTTTCAGTCGCAACTTTCTGGTGAGTTTAAAAGTGCTGACCTCAAGTTCAAGTAAGTTGGTGTTGCTGGTAGGGATGAATGACATACCCTTCTGAAGGATGTTGGTTTCATGCATGGTGAGGTTGGTGTCTGATATGTTAATGACTAGCGATTCCTCTTCGATTTTGGTTTGGTCTGAGGTGGTTGTTGGGTTTTTTCGTTGTTTTTTGTTTGTCCTTTTGCCCCGTCTGGGTCGTCGGTTCTGTCTGGGCGTGATTCTAAAAAAGCCACGTTGGTAGTTGTGTCTGTGAGGGAAGTAGATGGAATCAAAGCTTGGTCTGACCGGTCTGTGGAACTTGTGCGTTCGGTAGGTTGACGTCTTGGGCGACGGTTGGTAGTGTCGCTATCTGAAGATGAAGTATCGGTGTTTTGGGTGTACGGTTTGTTTCTGCGACGCTGGGCGTAGACCTCCGCCCAGGTATACACTTCACCAAGTTTATAGTCTAAAGTGTCACGCCGAAATTTGCGCAACTTCCGTTCATTAATCTCACTGGTATGTCGGTCAATCTGTTTGTTGATTTCTTCCAAGGTCGTATTCAATTCTTCCGCGGTTAGAAGAGCTTTTAATTCACTTTCGGCAGTGGTAATTTCAAGAGTAAGTTCTTGAAGAATTCGAAGGGCATCCCCATATGTCGCCAGGTCGCGCGTTGTGTAGAAGGTCTCATAGTGGGTAGCAAAAGCCTCTGCTATCTCTGCATCTGTTTTGACCGCGGTACCCCCTGTCGTGTCTATGCTGTCTATCCATCTCTCGGCTCTCTCTTTCTTGCTGAGCCATGCCAGCAATTTCCCTGACTTATCTCCACGTCATACAATCTGTGTAGGGTAGCAAGTGACTGGGTCTTGGATTCGTTAGTCGCCAATTCCCGATATTGCTTCTGATCGCCGAGCAACCTCCGTAGGGAGTCTTCGGACTTATGGGCCAAGTATTTGCCCTCCCATTTTAGAATAGACTGTTCCAGGGCTGCTACCTCTGTCTGAAGTCTCCGTCTGTCTTCCCCTAGTCTAAGTCGAATCCTATCGCACATGACTGGTTTCAGGGCCTCCCATAAAGTGATTTTTGAGTCAACCGAGCCTACATTGTCCTCAAAGTATATCTTAATGTCTGTCCTCACAT
Organism: Lissotriton vulgaris; assembly: GCF_964263255.1. Classification (NCBI taxonomy): domain Eukaryota; kingdom Metazoa; phylum Chordata; class Amphibia; order Caudata; family Salamandridae; genus Lissotriton; species Lissotriton vulgaris. The sequence continues at coordinate 880,717 of NW_028242183.1, read as the reverse complement.
CTTTTAGTATTTTTGCGTTCTGGAGGTCCCATGCATCGAGTCGCCAGTACCCCGCGTCCCTAGCTCTGTAGCGCCCCACTCTTACATACAAAGGTGAGTGGTCAGAGATACCCCTGGCTCTGTATTCTGCTACATCTCCTACTTTCAGCCATTGTCTGGGCAGGAAAACATAGTCAAGACGTGAGAACGTCCGATGCGCCCCGGAATAATAGGAGTAGGCGCGCTGTGTCGGGTGGAGCCACCGCCATGTGTCCGTCAGCCCCAAGGAAGACATCAGGTCAAATAATGCAGTCCTATGTCCGCCGTCAACTGTGGTGCCTGATCTATCAAGGGTAACGTCCATCACATCATTAAAGTCCCCCCCTACCACCTGCATCGTGTCTGCTGTGTCTAAGAGGATGTTCGCGATCGAGGCATTCGTGCGCGACTGCAGCTTAGGTGGTGCATATACAGAGATCAAGGTATATGTGTGCCTGTTCCAGTTGCCCTGAACTCCCGCATATGTGCCCTGTGGGTCAAGCCACGTGCGTGTGATGGCGAAAGGTTGGGATTCTTTAATTATGACTGCCACTCCCCTGGAATCGGAAGTGTAACCCGCATGGACCAATACCCTGTATTTGCCCCTAGCAATGAAGGCACACTGAGTACCCCTAAGATGCGTCTCTTGCAGAAAAATTATGTCAGGGTCTGTCTTCTTAATGTATGCGTTTACCAGCCCTCTCTTGATTTTCGAACCCAACCCATTAACATTCCACGTCAGGATGTTCAGCCTCTTGCCTGCCCCTTGCGATGCCTCTACGGTACCGGCCATGGAAGAGTGCAGTGACCATGAGTGACCCAACCCTTACAGCTGGCGGTGTTGCAAAGACACAACTTGCTGAAGTGGTCCTCTACCCGAGTCTTCAGTTTTCCCACCCAAGTCCCTCCCCGTACCCTGCCCCAACAAATTTGAAATCCTCCCTCCCCCACCCCACCTCCCTCCCCTTCCAGTTGTGTCCGATTGTCAGACATAGCTTTCCGAAGGAGTAGGCCTGTCGCCCACCCACCACACCCTCCCTAGTAAACACCAAACAACCCTATAAACAAGTCAAACAAAAAACTGTTATGCTGCACCGTGTCATTGTATGCAGAGTGCACTGCGCATGGTGAGCCCTTCACCGCTAGGATTTCGAGTCTTGGGTGTCAGACTCTGGAGCACTGTGCTGTCCTGACATGTCCCGTTCCAGCACTCGGATTTCTTTCACCAACGGGTGGTCCGATTGCCCCTCTTCCTCCTCTCCTTCTCCACCTGATGTGTGGCTATCCAGTATCTCGTCCTCTTCTCCTTCCGATCTTGTTGTGTTGCGCAGCACTGTAAATCTCGATCCCTGTGCTGTTGCGCCTCTCGGAGAGGCAGAACGCCCTTTCCGTGTCCTCCCGGTATCACGTCCTCTATATGGTGCATTAGCTGTCTTGCACCTTATCCTGCTTCTGTGTTGGCCAATCCGTAGTTTCACTTTCTGGCTCGTTTGGCCTATGTAAATGAGCATGCATGGACATAAAATAGCATAAACAAGATTTGCGGAGTTGCAGTTAGAAAAGTATTTACGGTCAAATTTTATATTTCCATACTCAAAAGTTTTGCCTTCAATGGTTGAGTCACAACATACACAGTTTCCACATTTTGAATGGCCCAAGAGTGGCGGCAGACCCCATGCATCATTTATTGTGGTTTTGAGGGGTTGCTGTGGTAGGGATACTCTCACTAGATGGTCCTTTATATTCTTGGCTCTTTTAAAAGCAATCATGGGGCGGTCCAGAGTCAGTTGACCTGCATTGAGAACCGGCCAGGGTTTTAAACACACTTTTTCTGACTGCATTGGAAACAGAGGAAAAGGTGGTCACACAGATTAGTCTATCTTGTTCTCTCTTTTGTTTGGGTTCCAAGAGGGCTTCTCTTGGGCAATACCAAGCCCTTTTGAGGGAGAGACGTACCAATTTTCTGGGCTAGCCACGGTTTCTGAGTTTCTTATTGAGTGTTTTGGCCTCTGTGAAATAATCTTCTTTAAAATAACAGTTATACCTGATGCGCAAAAACTGGGAAAAGGGGAGTGAGTCCCGTAAGGCCCTGGGGTGGTGGCTGCTGTATTCTAGCAGAGTGTTTCGCTCTGTAGGCTTACGGTGTAGACAAGTGGTAAGACGACCATCAGTGTGTCTTATCTCCAAGTCTAGAAATGCGATGGATTCAGTACTGGTGGACAGGGTGTATTTTAAACCTCAGTTATTGTTGTTCAACCAATGTTGGAACAGTAAGAGATTGTCAGAGGATTCGGTCCATAACATAAATATGTCATCTATATAGCGTTTCCACAAGGCAATGCCATTGTGGAAAGGATTAGATGTATGTAAGATGTTATTGGTCTCCAGGTGGTCCATATACAGAATGGCCAGGTTAGGGGCCAAAATTGCTACCATGGAAGTACCCCTGACCTGGCCATAAAACTGCCCCTCGAAAATATTTTTTTTTTTCGTAAGGCAGATTTCAAGTAATTGTAGGATGAACAAGGATGGAACATTGTGAGGCTGTGTCCTTGAATCAAGTACCTTTTCGATCACACGTAAAGAGCCATACTGTGGGATGTTGGTGTATAGTGACTCCACATCCAGCGTGCACATGGTGCTGGATGTGGGGTCAAAAGGATGTTCTTCTATCATGTTAAAATAGTGACGAGAGTTGCCGTGCACACCTATTTTTTGCAGTTCAACCTTATACTCCAAATTTCGCTGTTTAAGCCACTTTGCGTGCTCCCTGGATGACGTGGTCCGCCCTTTGCCACGTAAGAGTTTACAATCCGATAAAGTAGTTGGGGCGTAACTACACCCCAAATCCAGACGCACAGCAGCAATCGTTGAAAATTAGACATATTAGTTTGCCTTTTCTCGATATTTTGCGCTAATAAATCCATTTTACTCCATATTTTGATTTGTATTCATTCTTTAATTCCAAGTTAATATCCACACATGATGAGCCAATGTTTTAAGACACTTCTCATACCACGGATATGCCACAACAGGCCTTTTTCCGGGCACGCGTCGAACATAACATCCTTAATTTACAATGATGATGTCACCCAATGCATTTCAAACTTTTCAAAGTCCTTCCTCAGGGGTCCACTGTAAGAATAAAAAACATTGCTATAAACATTTTGCTTAAGTAACCACAATTAGATGCAATTCGTGACCCTATAACGTGAACTATACTGCTTTTTGAATCTCCCCGTGATTGTAAACGTTTTTGACGCTACCCTCGTAAAACGTAGCAAAAATGCTATCGTGATTAGAAAAAAGAATCCCCTGGACTCACAATTTTACTGCGATGTTAAACCCTCCCAAGCCTCACAACCGGGGCCTAATATACCAACCCCGTGGTCCTCGTGTTTTCTCCCCTCATTATTCACCCAAGGTTTGCTACCTCTCATTCCCATACCTGTAACGTAAAGTTCCATTAGTGCACACGATGGCGGCATATGACTGCACGCCGTCTTCTTCCACAGGTTTAACTCCTTGGATAATGCCCCGCCTTTTCTCCCTCGTGTTTACCAACCTATCATTAGCCTCCAAGCTATCATCCTACACCTCCCATAATACCTCTGTACACAAACCCAGTAAATGCATCCAATCCCCAGCGTGTTCTTCAAGGATGTTATGTTCAACGCAGAGATTGTAAACTCTTACGTGGCAAAGGGCGGACCACGTCATCCAGGGAGCACGCAAAGTGGCTTAAACAGCGAAATTTGGAGTATAAGGTTGAACAGCAAAAAATAGGTGTGCACGGCAACTCTCGTCACTATTTTGAAATCTACTGCCCATCCGCACGTAGCACCCACTTAAAGAAGGAACATGTCAAATCATTGATCTACAGATTCCGTTTCGAAAACACATGTGATACGCATATCTTTAATGCAGAAGAAGCTTGCTTGGGAACAGTTTGTTTTTGTGCTCACTATGCAAAAACTTGAACATTATGAATTATTGCTTTGGACGTGGTATGATTACCCATTTCTTGATTCAGTTGACTTACTAAATGTAAAATGTATAAAATGTATGAACAACGGAACGTTTTCGGCGTATGTGATAAGATCAATAGGGTGGGCGGGGGATAGTAAAGAATCATGTGGGACAAACACGCAGGCTGTAGAAAGGATTGAAGAACACGCTGGGGATTGGATGCATTTACTGGGTTTGTGTACAGAGGTATTATGGGAGGTGTAGGATGATAGCTTGGAGGCTAATGATAGGTTGGGACACACGAGGGAGAAAAGGCGGGGCATTATCCAAGTTGTTAAACCTGTGGAAGAAGACGGCGTGCAGTCATATGCCGCCATCGTGTGCACTAATGGAACTTTTCGTTACAGGTATGGGAATGAGAGGTAGCAAACCTTGGGTGAATAATGAGGGGAGAAAAAACAAGGACCACGGGGTTGGTATATTGGGCCCCGGTTGTGAGGCTTGGGAGGGTTTAACATTGCAGTAAAAGTGTGAGTCCAGGGGATTCTTTTTTCTAATCACGATAGCATTTTTGCTACGTTTTACGAGGGTAGCGTAAAAAACGTTTACAATCACGGGGAGATTCAAAAAGCAGTATAGTTCACGTTATAGGGTCACGAATTGCATCTAATTGTGGTTACTTAAGCAAAATGTTTATAGCAATGTTTTTTAATCTTACAGTGGACCCCTGAGGAAGGACTTTGAAAAGTTTGAAATGCATTGGGTGACATCATCATTGTAAATTTAGGATGTTATGTTCGACGCGTGCCCGGAAAAAGGCCTGTTGTGGCATATCCGTGGTATGAGAAGTGTCTTAAAACATTGGCTCATCATGTGTGGATATTAACTTGGAATTAAAGAATGAATACAAATCAAAATATGGAGTAAAATGGATTTATTAGCGCAAAATATCGAGAAAAGACAAACTAATATGTGCAATTTTCAACGATTACTGCTGTGCGTCTGGATTTGGGGTGTAGTTACGCCCCATCTACTTTATCGGCTTCTATCATGTTAATCATGTTCATGCTATCCTTGATATAGCAGAGAGTTTCGGGTACAAAGGGTTTAATGAAATAGTCAATATAGTGGCCCAGTGGCTCTAAGACAGACCATCAACCAGAAACTATGTGGCGTCCTGGAGGGGATAGAGGGTTTTTGTGGATTTTGGGTAAGCAATATATTACAGGAATGCGGGGAGACTTGGTATTGAGGAAATCAAATTATTTTTTTGACAAAAAACCTGAGTCGAGTCCTTCTGTGGTAACCTTACTAATCATTTCTTGAATATCTGTTGTGGGATTTTGAGGGAGTTTGCAATAGTGCTCAGTTTTGCTCAGTTGGCGTAATATTTCCTGTTTATAGAGTTCTAGATCTTGGATCACAATACCTCCTCCCTTGTCTGCAGGTTTTATTATGAGAGACTGGTTGTTATTGAGGGAGAAGATTGCTTGTTTTTCTTCAAGCGTGATGTTGTATGGTATGAAGGACATTTGGTTCTCAAGGTGGTTTAGATCTTTGAGTACTAATTTCTCAAAAGTAGGTATCTCCGCCGGGATCATACCGCCAGTTGGGGAGAATTTAGACGGGGGTTTGAAGGGAGTGTTGCCATGGGTGGGGGGGGAAGGGTTGAGAGCAAAGAAGCTGTGTGAGCGAATCTTCCTGAAGAATCTCAGAAGTTCTACTTGTACGTCTTGGAAATTGGGGCGTATTGTCGGGACAAAGGAGAGGCCTTTGCTCAGGAGTGACACTTCATTGCTAGACAGGGTATGGTTTGTTAGATTGAAGATTGGAAGGAGGCCGCTTTGTTCATGGTCGGTTTCAGTCATATTGTGGTTAGGTATGTCTACCAACGGTAATGCTGGCGGTGTGTGAACCACTCGCCTGGAGAGTTCGGTGGTTTCTTCCATGTCTGGGGTGGCCTCCCTCTGCCTCTCGGTTGGCCTATGCCTCCTTCTAAAAAAGGACGGTTAGAGGGACCGGGACTATCACTTTGGTCTGACTGTCCAGAGGAATCTGCTGAACTGTCTGAAAAACCAACAAACTGTTGTCTTCTGTTAAACCTCCCCCACGGTCTTTGATTTTGTGGGCCGTTGAAAGGGCGGTTTGTATAGTAATCGTTAGATAAATAAGGGTATGTTCTTTCTTGGCTAAAATTCTTGCTGTCTTTACGTACTTTTGTAGTTTTTTTGTTAAGTTCAAATTTGTGAAAGTCCTCGATCGTTCGTTTTATTCAGTTATTCAAATAGTTTGGAGGTTTCTGAACTGGTGTTATTGTCTTTGATTTGTTTTTCTAGCTCAGTAATTTCTGTGTTGAGCTTTTGAAGCTCTTCAGTAGCGATATCAATTCCAAGCACCATCCAGTGCTTGGAACATGTTGTACTGATATAGCTGAAACCGTTCAGATATTTTGGGTTACTAGTAAAAACTCGTGGGACATTACGTACTTGTAGGCCCAATGGAATTGTGTTTGATTTTAGATAGTCTGTTAATAGTTTTAATCATTAACATCAATCGTACCTCCTTTTTCTTAAGTTTTTCTAGATCATCAGGTAGTGATGTGCTTGACCCAGATGGTGTTTCTGTAGCGTCAGAAAGGAGCGATGGACCTCCTAGGATTTTATTAATGTATTCTAAGTTGTATAATTGAGGGTGAGGATCAGATATGCCTTGGGTTTTTTTTTTGGAAAGGATAGAAAATTACACAGGTGGACAGGGAAAACCCACTCGTAAAACAAGGGGCTGGGATAGCTAGAATCCCTTGCAACCCAGCGGTTGCGCTAAATATGTTTAGGAAAGACAAGGGAACCCAAAAGGTATGCCATAGGGACCTTGGGCAGTATCATGCTACAAAAACAGTGGTCCCTACTCGTGGACACAATGGTATACTGAGCTAATAATCACACACCTGATAAGTGTTATGTCTTTTGTCCAGCCGGACAAGGAATTTATTTAACAATTTTCTTAATAAAACTGAATGAACACATTAATAACAAGTGGGCACAGCCGTGACCCACAACATTCAGACAAAACAACGAACAGAATGGTAAAAGGAGCAAAGCAAAAATATGTCTGTGTGCTTGTAGTCAGTGTTACAGACAGAGATTGTTATAACCACACCATTGCATTTCACAATATTTTAAATGTCATATTGCATAAGGGGGTTTTTTGGTCGACGACGTTTCGATGCCTAAGTTAAATGAGGGGCATCATCATCAGGACAAATATATAGTCATTGTTGTCTTTAAATATTACACTGCCTTTTAACGCAATTCTATACATTTATACATTACATGGGAAAAAGGAGGAGAAAAGGGGAGAAGAAATACATGAAATTAGGCATGTTGTATTGGAAATTTGCAACCTCATCTCTTCCATTAAAGCAGGGTATATTCATGTGCTCGTGGTGGAGAAAAACGGCGCATGGTGGAACTCAGTGTCCAGGATTGCGAAAGACAACAGGGAAATGACTTCATCGTGTAAGAGGGGTGTATTTGAGTGCCAGTGATGACAAAATAACGGCGCATTGAGGAGCAAATTATCAAGTACCGTGAGGGCAGACTATTTAGGCGCAGTGATGGAGACAAATGTTCCAAATTTCGATGTGACACAGTGACCGGAGTGAGATCGGTCAGAAATGTTGGCAGTGAAGGTCTAATAAACCATAAAACACAAATATAGATGGAGGCTGAACCGGGTTCCGTGGGGCAGTAATGTAGTGAAGGGCACAACCATTATGAGTGCAGGTGAACATAAATACGGAGCATGCGACTGGCAAAAATAGAGACTAAAACCTACGCGTGTTGCGTGCTTATCTAGGTTCCTGATCGATACTGTGACCTTATGCCCCTATTCGGCTATAAATCCATTTATTCCCTATATTGGCATAACCGTTCAAGTGCGATTTTCTGAAAAGTCATCTCTGGCCTCACACGAACAGAGCCACATTCCAGCATGACTCTCTGCTACTTCCTTTGCGACCAATTAGTGCAATGACAGAGCAGCAGTCACTATCTGATATTCCTAGATAACACTCCGAGTTCTTCAACAAGATAAAAACTCAGCAAACCTGGAAATCCCCGCTTGCTATGTTTTGATTAGTAATGGAACTCTAATGAGCAACTGATAACTGTCACTTCCTAGTGACATCTTTAATTGACGTCTTATGTCCAGCAAACTTGCGTCAAACCCGGCACCTGTCAGGTATAAATATTACCAACGTTGCCTTAAGCAATGAGCGAACATGTTGCTGATGCCAGCTGCCTGCATGACCCCGTGTTGGTAACAACTAGCACTCTGTCGCTGCAGCCTGCTATCCTGTGGTGGTGAAGCTGCTGATTACCATTATCGCCGCTAAAGCGCGACCTATGGTGCAGTACGCTTGAGGAGCCGTGCAGCCGTCCTCTGCGAAGACATCCAGCCCAGCTGCCCGCGGACGCTGTCACCCCTCCTTCCTCGACGCGCTGAGAGAAGCCGCTGCATTTCTCGTGCAGAGAAATCCAGTCCCGGCGCTTCCGGTTTACCCTCGCGGGTGACTGGGATATCGAGAGAGACCCCTGAAGGAGATACCAATCCTCCATCATTCTATTCAGAGGTATGGTGTTGACTAAACCCTTAGACGAGAATTCTTGAAACAAACCTTGGCAAAACCAACTTAACTTAAGCTACTTACTTACTCCCCCTTCTCACGTGTTAGGCTTAGGTCAGGCACATTGGGGTAGGCTTAGTTAGAAGCACCAGTTGAGTATGTTAGCCTAATGTATATATGACTGTATATATGTTTTATTACTTTTAAACCATTGTATGGCTAAGAAACCATATCAATGCTTTTACAGTTCTATTTCGCAATACTTATCTTACTGTACGTACTTTTTATAATAACAGTTATTGCAATTGTGGCAATACATTTCTCTTGTATGAGAAGAAAGACTGTTCAATAAATGTTAACCCTTTATTGACTAACGCCCGTCTCTCTATTCTCTACATACTGTGAAAGTAAACTGCACTAGACTGACTGAGTGAAATCTGTGTCTATTGTTTCACACGACCCTAGAGATCGACTCTTGATCTGAGGAGCAAAGTTGTCATGTTGCACGGTTGTTGGAAAACTGAATCCCTTCTTGTCTGTGCCAAGGAAGCTGATCACTTCCTATGCAGAGAAGAAAGTTTCCAGTGACCTCTGAGCTAGTTGGTAACACAACCCAATTAAGTTTAGCATAGTCAGTGGAGGCCTGGAATATAAGCAGTTCCACGTCGATACTACTGTTTATGTTATTCCAATGCGCAGGGCCTAGTGGGAAACTAGGAACTACACTACATGGCGCCCTAACGTTTGGTAAGGCGATAAACTAACGCAAGACTTGTAGAGTAACTCAGTCGTGCATATTTCACACCCCTTTCTCCCGTAAATACTCCAATAGACGTCTGGAGTGGGTGAAAGGTTAAAATCCGCCCAACCTTAGTAGGAAGAGATTCCTATGTAAAGCTCTGGTTTATTCAACGTTGAAGGATACAGTGTTCCAAAATATTGTGCATCTAATCTTTGTCTCCTTGGAGACCTACTCTGCAAAAACTGCATTTTTAAAATGTCAGACAATGAAGAAGCAGCTAGGCTGGCTTCCATACTAATAGAGGAAGACACGAGTCTCCTACAGGCAGACCCGGATGCTATTATCATCCCGGTCCAGTTAAGAAGATCTATAACTTTAAAACTTATAGAAAACGGACTGACACCTCATGGTGGTACAGTAATTTTCGTGATAGAGGCTCACGAGTATCGGCAGACAGAGGTATTCTATTCATGGATAAACTTTCTAGCGGTAAACGCTATAACACAAGAGTTTCACTATTACAAAATAGAGGAACATCCGGATGAGTACGCCCCTTTCGAGGAGGTTGAAATTCCACTTAAATTTCAAGAGCACCTGCTCTGGTTTAATGGCGCCCTAAAACACAATGATCACATTACCAGGCTCGGTCCACTAGGTAGACCAGGAGCCACGTGGCCGGTTCTAGCCAGCTACACACCACATCCTGACATTATAAGAATGTCTAGAGAAGAGCTGTTAGCACAGCTAAACACATTAATAAAAATACATAGGCAATTAGTCCAATATGTAATAAGGACTGCAACAGTCCAGCCAGCTGTTAATACACCACAGCTGACCCCTCATCAGGGGAACACAAATAAAATTACACCACAGAACATACAGTCATGTCTTGGTAAAACACCCGTAAGACGGGAACAAATTCCTTTCTGGTTAGCCCAGAAAATCACTCAAATAGAGGCAGTATTTCCTGATACTACCCCTATTGAGAAACACAGAATCTTGACCATCTGCCTTCCTATGGGAATCGCACCACACGTGGAGGACTGCGACACTTGGGGTACAGTCTTTGCTTCCATTTACACAAAAACACACGGTGTTCCGTCTATGGCGGTAATACCAGAAGTGCTAAAACAGATTCAAAATGAATTCGGTCCAGAACCCGCTTTAAATCTAGGTATGAAATTACTGAAAGACTTCAAGCAGGTCACGGCTATATTATTAGCCAACATAAAGGGAGAAGCAGCATCTGTGGCGATTCGCCAGAAGTTGAAGGAAACAGATATAAAAGATCCTGTTGAGCTTGCAAAAATCATAGAAAAATGCTATGAAGAATTAGGTAGAGACAGCTTGGGTGGAAAACCAGTTAAGCCCCAACTGCTCGAAAATACTGAAAAATTATTTATTAAAAATAATTCAAATACTCCTAAAAAGAGCTGGGATGGAAATAAACAATCAACTCCCAAGGAAAAAGTTTTCCAGTCCAGAGGAAGGTCTCCTCGACGGAGGGAAAGAACTCCGACTCGAGAACGCCAGTCTCCCCAACGGGAGCCCTCTGAGAAAAGATATAACCTTAGAAATAGGGATAATATAAAAAAACGTGATAGATATCAAAGTATTGATACACGTCCCGCTCGATCTTTTCCACAGAATTCGGAAAGAAGAGGACGGTCAGACCCAGGAGAGCACACCAAGTCCAAAGACAAGGAACCTGCTCAAAATAAGAAATCTCAATTTCAGAAAAAGAAGGTAGCCAGTATTAGAGTAATCAACCATGCCGAGAATACTGAGGACACAGTTGAAAAACGGGGAGTGGGCATTGACAATGTTGGACAGTGCAGCAGAAATCAGTATAGCGCGGAAGAACTTGATGAGTCATCTGGAGACAGTGGACACGAATGAATACATTCAGGTTGAAACTGCCGACGCCAGACTTAGCGAGCCCCATAAAATATACGAAATAACATTGCGTATAGAGGGTGATAAGACTAGGAAAATTAAGGGTCTATTTTGGGATAAGCTCTCAAAAGGCTATGATATTCTGTTAGCTGAAAAAGATTGGCCCCCAGAGTTTGTCAGGGAGTGCCCTCGTGGCGAAGAAGTGATTATGCCTGCCTTCTCGAATCACATACCGATTCACAAAAAATACACATATGCAAGGAAATGGGCAGTAGCCCAGGCACCTGCATTGTATAAAAATGATGTAGGATGGGATGAGGATTCACCGCCTCACAAAATTCAACTAAAAAGTGAACCAACTGCCCAACGGCAGTATCCCATAAAGCAAGAAGCTAAAAAACAAGTCAGGGAGATCTTAGATCAACTTGAATACCAGGGGGTGATTGAAACATGCACCTCTCAAATGAACAATCCTTTGTGTCCTGTCTCCAAGCCAGACAATTCATATCGTCTAGTTTTGGACTACAGACATCTTAATACATGTTGCAAAACCTTTGCAGTACAAAACTCGCATAGTGCAGCCCTAATGAATAACATAGTTAGGAAAAAATATAAAACGACATTAGACATTTCTAATGGTTTCTTTTGTCAAAACATTGCACCAGAAAGCAGATACGTGACCGCTTTCTCCGCATTTGGGTCACAGAAAAAATTCTGTCGACTCCCACAGGGGTTCAAGAACAGCCCAGGACTATTCTCAGCTAGGGTAACAGAGTTACTACAAATCTATGATGATGAAGCATTATCTTACGTAGATGATATTTATCTCACAGACGACGACTTGGATACTCACTTGAAAAGAGTGAACACCATTATACTTGGGTTCGCAGCAGAGGGTTACAAATTCAACTTTAAAAAGTCTCGAATTGCCCATCTGACAGTACTATTTTTAGGGTACGAATTATCAAGTGAAGGGAAAAGCCTAGCGGACAACTTCTTAGAGAAGTGCGCTGTACTCCAAGCCCCAAAAACGCTGAAGAATTTACAATCAATACTAGGTTTTCTGAATTTCGGAAGAACTTACATTCTAAATTACGCAGAGAGGGTTAAACCTCTCTACGAACTAATAAAACCTGATTTAAAACAAATCAATTGGACTCAAAAACACACAGAAATTTTGAGATCACTGCAAACAGACATGTTAGCAAAAACAAAATTAGATACACGTGACAACACGATCGATCTCGTAATCCGAGTCATCCCAGGAAGATGCGGATTCACGTACCTAACCTCTAATGAGGGAGAAAAGGTACCAATTTCAATTAAATCTCACTTGTACACACAAGCGGAAAAAACATTCAGTCGCACAGAAAGAACTGTGAACGCAGTGCAAATCGCATTAGCAAATGAAAGAGAACTAGCACACGGCAAACGGATTAATATCCTTACAGCGGAATCCGCCTTCGAGGCGCTATTCAGCCCAGTAAACCTGCCTACAGTGTCACTGGATCCGAAATGGATACAGTGCATAGATTCTCTAGGAGCGGAAGACGTGAAATACTATTTTGCCCCGCAATTTGAAGAACTGAATGATTTAGAATATGAAGAAGAATATCCTCTGCCAATCGAAATCCTGCCTCTCCCACAATACGCCTGTATAATCTATACAGATAGCTTTGTACAGCATTTTAATGTAGAGAGCAAATCCTACAATGCAGCATGTGCGATCATTAAAGGTCGTTGGCTGTGCGGTAAATTCAGACCGAAAGCAACAAAAACTGAATCTGTAAGAAACTGTTCGGTTCAGAGAACTGAAATCAGATCTTTAACCTCTTCGCCGCTAATGACAAGGGTAACTCGTCATGGAGTTTCCATTGATTTCAATGGAAATTGAATGAGCAGAGTAATAATGCCTTAGCAGCCAAGTGGTTAAAGATGGCGCTCGAAAATGCAGAATGCGAATTCCCCACACTTATCGTGTGCGATTCTCATTTTTGCGTCAACTCTTACAACAATAAACTGCAGAGTTGGATCGAAAACGACTACAAAGATGACACAGGTGCCAAAATAAAGCATAAATTGCTCTGGAACGAGGTAGCTCTTTTAAGCAAAGAACTACAAAAGACTCACGTGATTCACGCACAGAGTCTTCAACGTGATGGCGTTCACGTTGCAGGGAATTCATTGGCTAATACAGCCACCGCGGAAGCAACTAACCCGGCTTCCGTAGCCACAAAAAAGCGTACAGATAAGTACATAGACGGGGAAACCATGCTGGCAGTAAAAACGACCGTAAAAGGCGACTGTGCAGCACTACCCGTAAACTATCCACTCAATTATGCATACATAATCGATGCAAACTCCGTTCCTTTTGCTCGAATCCCTGGAGTGGGGGACAGAGTAATTCCAAACAGGAGCAGGAGGGGCTTCCTCTTACTGGAAGCACACATGGGGTTGGGTCTGAAACACCAAACAATCAAAGCCTCTCTGAAAGAATTGCAATCAGAGTACTGGTGGCCAGGAATGAGTATAGATATTCAATGTTTTGCTCAAAATTGTGAAGACTGCAATAGAGATCGCAGTAATGAACAGGCCGGTGTAGTTTCAGGATCCCTTCTAGACAGCATAAGGCGGTCTATCTGCGCAATCAAAGAAGAGAAGCGCGTCCCAGTGTACACCATTAAGACGAAAAGCACTTAAATAATGAGGCCACCAGCGCTCGGCTGACGCTAGAACGGTTATAAAAGATTTGCGAGTCTTTATCGGCACATACGCAATTACCACGTTCCATTCTGACCAGGGTCCTGCTTTCAGCTCTCGAGCCTATAAGGAGGCCATGGCCAGCATGGGAATTGGGTTGCGGTATTCTTGTCTGTCGCACAAGTGTGGTAGAAAGAAAAAACGGGGACATAAAGCAATCTATAACAGCGAAGGTATTAGGTTCAGGCGCTGGGTGGGTCAAACATTTAATAAGTGTCCAGACTAGTCTTAACAACATGCCAAGAAATTCTCTAAAAGGTTTCAGCCCATACGAACTATTGTTCGGAATTAGAATGAACGTTCAGGACCTCGATAGTCAGATGTCAGTGGTACAAGAAGAAACAAAGCAGTTTGAAGTAAAAGACCGTTTGGCTGTTTTACAGGAACTGAATGAAACAAGAAAATAATTAAGCAACATAAAGTTAAAGCAACAGCCAAGTACCACTGACGAGGCACCACCCGCAACAGCCCCAGCAAGGCCTGTCTGGATTCCAAAGATTGGGGATCTAGTCAGAGAAAAGATCGCGGTTAAGAAGGAATTTGGGCCTTCTTACAGAAAAGCAGTACCTGTCTTAGCAGTCACCGGAACAAGATCAGTTGTGCTACCGCCCCTTGCTGGTAAAAAGGAGAACAGAGTCGTGTCCATCGATCTGGTAAAACCACAAGCATGTGGCCTATAATCAACAGTAGGCCCAGTGGACTCCCAAGAAACAACAGAATACCCAAACTTGCAACAATCCAAGAGGTTCAAACTGAAAGACTAATCACATTCGATCAGCCTGCAGTGCACAATGAAGGACTATGCAATACAGCCATGGAACTCGTGCCTCTTGAAACACAGATTGAAACAGTTCGTCAAAGAACAACACCAGTCTACAATGATGTGGCATCAGAAAGTGCTACCGAGAGACAGATTGAAAGAACAATCCCATCAATTGACAGAACTGCCTCTGGTTATTTCATCAACTTCGACAACTTCTCTGAAGATTTAAACGACCCCGAAGTGATGCCAGAAACAAAAAAATCTTTTAAAGAAAAAGCAACGGAACTCTTTCATCAACTGAAGGAAATCTACCTCATTTCCCCTTGGCTAGAGTTCTGGTTCGGTCTAGGTGTATTTTTCCTTCTGCTTTGGCTCATCATGGTACTGTGTTTGGGAAAATTCATTGAAGGAAAATATATTACAATGGACACAGCAAGTCAGAACATCAACGTAGTCCTGAAACCACACAGATCATCCCATGTGAAGAAAAGAGAACTGTCAACAGTAAATGTCACAGCAATTCCAATACCTGGTGGGATAGTATGGGAGAAAACAGACTATGAGATCTATGGTCCGGTCGAAATCCTGAAGTATCCTCATCAACTAAAGGTTTCCTTAAGTGACTTTATGACACCTAGTACATTCTCTGATGATTGGGACTTTAACAGTATTAATGACATGATGTCTGATTTAGTAATGTCAGCTAGATTCACAGATCATGATTATTTACAAGGTTCATCTAGTTATGAGCAGTTATTCTGTTACACCCACTATGGGGATCATTACTTGCATAAATATGCACAGCCTAGAAATGTTTTTATGTATAATCAATGGGAACATTGTGCTACACCACCTAAAAGCAGTTCTAAAGCATTTTTTGAGAAATTCAAATATTTTTCAGGGTTTAACACCAGTGATGCAGAAACGTTTTATTACAAACTGTTAGATAAAACAGGAATGAAAACAATGCTGACAAATTCTAAATTGATATATTCAGAAGCATTTTATGACAAAATGATGACATTTGGTTTTGATTATTGGAAAAATAATATTGAAACGAAAACAATTTGGGGTACAAAAGATTGGCAGGTGCAAGGCATAGAAGCACTATTTAGAACCTGCATGATACCAGAACAAATGTTATTTTTAAATGACACTGTACACCAAACATCTTGTCTTGGCCTAGCTAAGAACAAGGACCTTAAAACACCGTCTATACCAAAGCCAATACCTGAAAATGCAACAGCTGATATTGAGTTAGACGTGTCACAAATTTTACATTTCAACAGAACACATCCTGATTGGAAAAAGTGGTTAATCTGGCCTACAGACACAAATAGCTGTCAAGATAGGTTCCTGAATAAAACACAGGGGTTAAAAATGACCAGATTAGACCCTAGATATTCCCAGAGACAACATCCAGGGATTATAACAACATACAGTGTAGGGAAACTCTGCCTAGAATGGCTAACTACAATCCACACTGGCTGAAATTAAGCAACACTTGTCTTTGTTAAAAGATGGTGCTGATTTGCGCGATTTCATTCTTGGACCACGCAAACAGCGTCAAAAGCGTTTCATAGCGACCAGTATCTATGCTGCTTACAACGAGGCTTGGAAAGTAAAGCAAATTGAAACTGCTGAAAAAATACGAGAAATTGATCGTATTAATTTGGAGAAATCACTTTCTGTGGTAGACAATGGGTTAATGACTCTGTCTTCCAGAATATATTCGTTGGACAATATTGTATCCTCTGCCTTTGATGTGATAAACAGAGATTTGCTAATGTTACAACATGGCCAGTCTCAATTACGCTCTATTATAGAACTAGGCTGGACGCTGCAAAATCTTCGTTCAGGCTATGTGCCTTGGCGTTTAATCAACACGACGTCATTATTTTCCATTTTTAACATTACTGATAAACAGATCAGTTTGGCACAGAAAGGAGCAGACTATACAATCTTGAGCATCGAGAAACTCGAGAGATTACCATTGACAATGTCAGAGAGTCCTGTCATTGAATGGATAATACACGGAATTATCACAATTCCGATAACAACTTTCCGATTTCATAAATGCCTTGAGTACATACCTGCTGGCCCGTATGAACAATTGGGTAAGGGATATGTAAAATCCGAATGGAAATTACCATACACTCATTCTTGCTATAGTGACAGTGACAAAAATGTATTTCTTAGTGGTGACAACTGTAAACACTCACTAAGCGGTATACTTTTGTGTCAGGGTATTAATTTACACGGAGCATGTGATGGAAATTCAAACAACCTTTCATGCCACCAGCTAGTCACACCTGCAACTCAGATAGAGCCCTTCTTTATGCAACTCGCAAACGGGAGTTACATTCTTAGAACGGATCACAGGTGCTGTGGCCTCGCGCCAGGGAAAAGTTATCTAGTACAAGTAACGTCCATGGTCAAATGTTGTATGCAAGCATTGTTCCCGAGCGGGCCTCCAGACATAGTGACTCCCCTCTGGCCTCGTCTGAATCTCTATTCTATACGAATTGATACATTAAGCAAAAGGAAATCTGTGCTTTTACAGACAACAGTGCCTATAACGTCATCTAAAGAGACGTATGATCTTCTAGTCGCAAGGACGGCTACTGAAGTCCATGACCTTTTATCAACAAATTGCCCCGTGCATTTCGTAGAAATGTTTAGCCAACTCCTTAACATGTCTAGTGCAACAAGCATCCCAGGCATATTTAAGACAGTCTTTACGGGACTGCTAACACCCTTCCAGGCAATTTTGGTAATCTTTCCTAATTTTGTGCACTCCATCTTTGGTGGTATTCCACTATTTTTGGGACTCATTGCAGGGATTCTATTTTTGACCATCCTGCTACGTTATGGCAAGCCTCGGCTCAGACATAGCTCCCATGGGAATGGAAGAGACAATCCTAGCAATGCGCTACAGGGACAGGATAACTAACGTCCTCGGATTGGCCAGGCTGAGAGATCTAAACATGACCTGGTTCCTTTCATTCAGACCGATATGGCAAAATTGCATTTTACCTGTGCTACGGTGTATGCTTTGCGGCGAGGAATGCGTGTTGGACATCTGTCTTTCACTTCCATCAGCAGTACCAATGGACGTCGATACTTTGCTCAGTCCAATAACGGCTCACGCATTGTGTTGTCCCCAGCGGCTACCAATCCTGATGACGGCATTCGTGGAGACTCCTGTACTACAGCCAAGTGGTAACAGTGGAGCGAGTGACAAAAGCAACATCATCCAGGTACAACGTTCTGTGAGCATTGCTGGTCCTGCCTTCGATGACAGCAATCATTCTCACACCTGCCAAGTTACAGCGCTATCTAATTTGGTTGAACTATCACCTGATTTTGTAGACCAATTCTTTGCGAGCCTGTCTGATACGATGTTCTCACCCATAGAGAAACAATAACTTTTGAGAAGCTTTCCGACACACAGCGTTCCCATGAACTCTGAATTCGGCCTTCAGTTTTGATCAACAAAAACTGCCAAGTGCTTTGGAAATATATTTTTCTTTGAATTGGACAATTTTTTTAAATATTGACCCTCTCTTTTTGGCACGAATAATTCTTTGCTTAACGTAAAAACTATTCTTAGAGAACAGAAGCTTCACACTTCCATTTCTAAGCACATCTAGAGACATAACAACATAACACCAGCCTCTAGCACACATGTTATTACAATGCATTTTTATGTGATGATTTATCTCGCCTTTCTTCTGTCAGAGATACTTCATGTGTAATTCCTTTTGCATAATCGTTCATTGACTCATATGCATTAATTTTTTGAATGATTACTATGCTTTAAAAAAACGTACAGTACCTAAATTCCATGTATTTCAAGTACGCCTATTTCGAATGCATTTATGTATTTTGGGGTGGGCAATGTTACACATACATCTAATTGCTTAGTTTTAGTAATTTTGATGGACATGAAAACGTGGAGTGGGTGTTGCGTGCTTATCTAGGTTCCTGATCGATACTGTGACCTTATGCCCCTATTCGGCTATAAATCCATTTATTCCCTATATTGGCATAACCGTTCAAGTGCGATTTTCTGAAAAGTCATCTCTGGCCTCACACGAACAGAGCCACATTCCAGCATGACTCTCTGCTACTTCCTTTGCGACCAATTAGTGCAATGACAGAGCAGCAGTCACTATCTGATATTCCTAGATAACACTCCGAGTTCTTCAACAAGATAAAAACTCAGCAAACCTGGAAATCCCCGCTTGCTATGTTTTGATTAGTAATGGAACTCTAATGAGCAACTGATAACTGTCACTTCCTAGTGACATCTTTAATTGACGTCTTATGTCCAGCAAACTTGCGTCAAACCCGGCACCTGTCAGGTATAAATATTACCAACGTTGCCTTAAGCAATGAGCGAACATGTTGCTGATGCCAGCTGCCTGCATGACCCCGTGTTGGTAACAACTAGCACTCTGTCGCTGCAGCCTGCTATCCTGTGGTGGTGAAGCTGCTGATTACCATTATCGCCGCTAAAGCGCGACCTATGGTGCAGTACGCTTGAGGAGCCGTGCAGCCGTCCTCTGCGAAGACATCCAGCCCAGCTGCCCGCGGACGCTGTCACCCCTCCTTCCTCGACGCGCTGAGAGAAGCCGCTGCATTTCTCGTGCAGAGAAATCCAGTCCCGGCGCTTCCGGTTTACCCTCGCGGGTGACTGGGATATCGAGAGAGACCCCTGAAGGAGATACCAATCCTCCATCATTCTATTCAGAGGTATGGTGTTGACTAAACCCTTAGACGAGAATTCTTGAAACAAACCTTGGCAAAACCAACTTAACTTAAGCTACTTACTTACTCCCCCTTCTCACGTGTTAGGCTTAGGTCAGGCACACTGGGGTAGGCTTAGTTAGAAGCACCAGTTGAGTATGTTAGCCTAATGTATATATGACTGTATATATGTTTTATTACTTTTAAACCATTGTATGGCTAAGAAACCATATCAATGCTTTTACAGTTCTATTTCGCAATACTTATCTTACTGTACGTACTTTTTATAATAACAGTTATTGCAATTGTGGCAATACATTTCTCTTGTATGAGAAGAAAGACTGTTCAATAAATGTTAACCCTTTATTGACTAACGCCCGTCTCTCTATTCTCTACATACTGTGAAAGTAAACTGCACTAGACTGACTGAGTGAAATCTGTGTCTATTGTTTCACACGACCCTAGAGATCGACTCTTGATCTGAGGAGCAAAGTTGTCATGTTGCACGGTTGTTGGAAAACTGAATCCCTTCTTGTCTGTGCCAAGGAAGCTGATCACTTCCTATGCAGAGAAGAAAGTTTCCAGTGACCTCTGAGCTAGTTGGTAACACAACCCAATTAAGTTTAGCATAGTCAGTGGAGGCCTGGAATATAAGCAGTTCCACGTCGATACTACTGTTTATGTTATTCCAATGCGCAGGGCCTAGTGGGAAACTAGGAACTACACTACACGCGTATTACAAGAGGCAAATCATCGGATCAGCAGATACCATGAACATAGGAGGAATCTGGAAAAGTAATGGTTGAGCATTAAAAAGGGTCGAGTGCGACCAGGGGGTGAGCGGCATTGCGTGCTACTGGTAGAATAATTACCGGTACTGCCTTGCCCAGCGTGGAGAGTCGTCTGGATCAGGAGCGTAATAGCTCGGTCTGGGGAGAAAGTTCAGTGGAGTCAATTACCCAGCGGGGCATGGTGGGACTGGAGTGAAAGGAAGCGGCGCTTGCGGGTTACTTACATGCAGAAGTCGGCGGCGCTGTGGCAGATGGTGGGGTTCTGGTGTTAGAGAACTGGTATGTGGCAAGTTATTTAAAAGGACCATGTGGTCTGCAGAAAGCGATGATGGACTGCAGAAGTGAGAGCCGGTTAGGCTGTGAACAGTGAAAAAGGACTGGGGAAGTGAAACCTCTAGCATTGGTGTGCAGACGCGGCAGCCATCTTAAGGTGGTGAATATTGTGAAAAGAGTAAACATTGTTCAAGTTAATCAGGCGCATTGCAGTACATAGAATAACATTTAGAGGGTTATTTCATGTAAGCTTTGTTTACAGTAGGGAGGTCCAATCTTCGAGACGATTCAGGCCATTCCTGATGCTGTTGGTTTTAACGATCCAATGGAGTTCCTCCTTGTTGAGCAAAAGGGAAATGTCTGCTCCTCTAGGAGGGGGTTTGATGATTGTCATCACAGTCCATTCCAAGTCTTTGTCACTGTGACCTTTTTCTGAAAAATGTTCAACAAGCGGTGCATTAGCTGTCTTGCACCTTATCCTGCTTCTGTGTTGGCCAATCCGTAGTTTCACTTTCTGGCTCGTTTGGCCTATGTAAATGAGCATGCATGGACATAAAATAGCATATACAAGATTTGCGGAGTTGCAGTTAGAGAAGTATTTACAGTAAAATGTAATATTTCCATACTCAAAAGTTTTGCCTTCAATGGTTGAGTCGCAACATTCACAGTTTCCACATTTTGAATGGCCCAAGAGTGGCGGCAGACCCCATACATCATTTATTGTGGTTTTGAGGGGCTGCTGTGGTAGGGATGCTCTCACTAGATGGTCCTTTATATTCTTGGCCCTTTTAAAAGCAAACATGGGGCGGTCCAGAGTCAGTTGACCTGCATTGACCTGCATTGAGAACCGGCCATGTGGAAACTTGTATATGCTATTTTATGTCCATGCATGCTCATTTACATAGGCCAAACGAGCCAGAAAGTGAAACTACGGATTGGCCAACACAGAAGCAGGATAAGGTGCAAGACAGGTAATGCACCGCTTGTTGAACATTTTTCAGAAAAAGGTGACAGTGACAAAGACTTGGTATGGACTGTGATAACAATCATTAAACCCCCTCCTAGAGGAGCAGACATGTCCCTTTTGCTCAACAAGGAGGAACTCCATTGGATCGTTAAAATCAACAGCATCAGGAATGGCCTGAATCGTCTCGAAGATTGGACCTCCCTACTGTAAACAAAGCTTACATGAAATAACCCTCTAAATGTTATTCTATGTACTGCAATGCGCCTGATTAACTTGAACAATGTTTACTCTTTTCACAATATTCACCACCTTAAGATGGCCGCTGCGTCTGCACACCATGACTAGAGGTTTCACTTCCCCAGTCCTTTTTCACTGTTCACAGCCCAACCGGCTCTCACTTCTGCAGTCCATCATCGATTTCTACAGACCACATGGTCCTTTTAAATAACTTGCCACACGCCAGTTCTCTAACACCAGAACCCCACCATCCGCCACAGCGCCGCCGACTTCTGCATGTAAGTAACCCGCACGCGCCGTTTCCTTTCACTCCAGTCCCACCATGCCCGCTGGGTAATTGACTCCACTGAACTTTCTCCCCAGACCAAGCTATTACGCTCCCGATCCAGACGACTCCCCACGCTGGACAAGGCAGTACCGGTAATTATTCTACCAGTAGCACGCCATGCCGCTCACCCCCCTGGTCGCACTCGACCCTTTTTAATGCTCAACCATTACTTTTCCAGATTCCTCCTATGTTTATGGTATCTACTGATCCGATGATTTGCCTGTTGTAATAGGCGTAGGTTTTAGTCTCTATTTTTGCCAGTCGCATGCTCCGTATTTATGTTCACCTGCACTCATAACGGTTGCGCCCTTCACTACATGACTGCCCCACGGAACCCGGTTCAGAATCCGTCTATATTTGTGTTTTATGGTTTATTAGACCTTCACTGCCAACATTTCCGACCGATCTCACTCCGGTCACTGTGTCACATCGAAATTTGGAACATTTGTCTCCATCACTGCGCCTAAATAGTCTGCCCTCACGGTACTTGATAATTTGCTCCTCAATGCGCCGTTATTTTGTCATCACTGGCACTCAAATACACCCCTCTTACACGATGAAGTCATTTCCCTGTTGTCTTTCGCAATCCTGGACACTGAGTTCCACCATGCGCCGTTTTTCTCCACCACGAGCACATGAATATACTCTGTTTTAATGGAAGAGATGAGGTTGCAAATTTCCAATACAACATGCCTAATTTCATGTAATTCTTCTCTCCCTTTTTCTCCTCCTTTTTCCCATGTAATGTATAAATGTATAGAATTGCGTTAAAAGGCAGTGTAATATTTAAAGACAACAATGACTATATTTTTGTCCTGATGATGATGCCCCTCATTTAACTTAGGCATCGAAACGTCGTCGACCAAAAAAACCCCTTATGCAATATGACATTTAAAATATTGTGAAATGCAATGGTGTGGTTATAACAATCTCTGTCTGTAACACTGACTACAAGTACACAGACATATTTTTGCTTTGCTCCTTTTACCATTCTGTTCGTTGTTTTGTCTGAATGTTGTGGGTCACGGCTGTGCCCACTTGTTATTAATGTGTTCATTCAGTTTTATTAAGAAAATTGTTAAATAAATTCCTTGTCCGGCTGGACAAAAGACATAAGACTTATCAGGTGTGTGATTATTAGCTCAGTATACCATTGTGTCCACGAGTAGGGACCACTGTTTTTTGTAGCATGATACTGCCCAAGGTCCCTATGGCATACCTTTTGGGTTCCCTTGTCTTTCCTAAACACACTCACTTCAACCCTGCCACATGTACACATGTAATGTTTGTATGCACTGCCAACACAAAGTGGGATTCTATCCACAGTATTGCAGGCTGGCTGGCCAGGGTCATCATGTCTGTGTGATCTTTCTTTATGTGTGACCAGCAGTGTTGGTGTATGCTCATCTGGTGATGGCCAGTCATCCTAGTCACAAGGGTAAATTTCAATGTGTGGATTGGTTGGTCAAGAAGTGTGCAGTGTGAAGGGGGTGATTTTGTCAGTGGTGTTGATGTGTGTGTGCCCCTGAAATGTCAACTGCACACATGTGTCGCCCAGGAGTTATTTGGATTGGTCAGCCCTGTGCTTGTGATTGTGTGCACATGTGGGAGTTGTAGGTTGTGCACTGTCCAGTGTGTTGGTGTGTCCTTGCACTTCCTGGGGACACCTACTTGTTGTTGGTGGCAATTGTGAGTATGCAGAGTGTGAGAGTGGCAAGTCAGTGTTGTACTTTGTTGATCAGACATGTGTTTTGATCCTGTTTATATTCACTGTGCAGCCCTGCTCAGCCACACTGACATCGCGGGTGTGTTTTCTCATGCATTGCTGTCACTTGGGGCTTTTTTGGCTCCATAATGGCATGTGGGGTGTGGAGTCATTCCATCCCCTATCTGTGCTTCTGATGCCTACCCATTGTGAGTCTGCACTCCATCTCTTTTTGTATGGGGCACTCTTCACCTGTCCACTACTGATGTACACACCACTTCACTCTCATGTCAGCTGTCCTCTTGGGTTGCCAGTGTGTGTGCCTCTCCATCACTTCATTACACTATGCTTTGTGGTGCTGATCTGTGCACAGGACGAATGTGCCACTCAGGACAGTTTCCCAATTGGTTATATGTGATTTTCTTGTCTTGTTTTGCAGCCATGGTTGCTCATATGCAGTTCAACTGTTTGTGCTGCACAGTCCTCTGATCATGTTGTTGTCACCTGGGGGTCACAGATTTGTGCATCTGTGGGTGTTGGGTTAGCTGTATGTGTGTTTGCTGAGGTACTGCTTCACTTCCTGAATGTGATGTTGTCTGTGTGCTGTGCTGATTGGTGTTGTGGGGGTTCATGCTGTGTCACTTGTATATGGGTGGAACTGGTATGTTTGGTGTGCACACACTGCTTGTCGTGCATACAGTGCTGTGAGTGTATGTTGCCTTGTTTGTGCCTGGTGTATACCACATAATGACCTGCTGTGTTTGCAATGTGATGCATTGGCATGTGCATCTGTTGTGTGTTTGATGTGGATGTGTGCAGTATTTGGGCTGTGTTGTCTCTTGCAGCTGATAGATGCTCTGTGTGTGATGTTCTATTTGCATGTCAATGTGTGTGTTTTGTTATTGTATTGTGATTCATTCAGATGTGTGTTGCCAGTGTAGTGTGCATTACTTGTGTGTCTGTCACATGCACATAGGGCTATTCTTGTTCCTGGGCTTGTTTTGGGTGCATCCTTGGGGTTTTCTCCTCTCATATGTCACCTGTCATTTGTCAGGATTGTGCATGTGCATGAATGTGGTACACTATGACTCCATGTTGACTTGATGGGTGGTGTGGTATGTCTGTCTGTGTTTCATTGTAGCCCCATTGTTCCCAGTTTGTGTCCATGATTGTTTAGAGAGGATGCACTTCTTGTTTGTGTTGGGGTATGTTGTCTGTGCATTGTTACTGACTGCTGAGGTTGTGTTCTCCTGTTCTGTCTGGGCTCCCATTGCCTTTCCACAGTTTTGCTGCATAGGTCAGGTCTGGTCTTGTTGTACATCTGTGTATGTTGTTATATAGTTTTGTGTTTGGCTGTTGTTCTTGTGCCAGCATTGGTTTAGGCATCCTTGAGTGTATATGTGATGTTTGTGGATGCCCTCCATGGAATGTGATTGTTTGTCAGTGTATTGACTGGACATTATTGGCACCCTTCTGTGTGTTTGACACTGGTGTTGTGTGCTGCAGGTGTGAGGTTGGGGGGTATGTGTGAAGGATCCTACTTGTGTTTGACAGTCATGGAGTGTGTCCATTGGCCCTGTGTGCTGTGCTTTCATCCATGTGCCTAAACATGGTTTGCCTTGCTGTCTCCCTGAGCTGTTGCACAGAGGTGACTGTGGTTTGATTTCACTCACTGTGCCAGATATGTGTGATTTGAAGCGCTAAGGGTGTTGACATATGTCCCTTCTCTTGCATGTGATGTACACATGCTTAGTGGTTGGCTCCTTGGCCTTCCATTTGTGTGCACCTCACTTTAGCTTTCCTATTTATTGTCCTACATTGCTGCTGACATCTGGTCTGAGTATGCGGCTGTGTGTCAGTGTGGGGTATGTCTGTGTGACTTGACAGGCTGTGTGTCCAGTTGAATGATTGTTCATATTCTGTGTGAATGTTAATTTTGTGCTTGGACTCAGTTTTCTCGCCATGAGTGTAGTGTGGGTGGGGTGTGAGGGTTGCCCTGGCCCTGAGCCTCTGTGCTGTGTGTTCCTCTGCAGCCCCACCTGCTGAGAGTGTCTCCCTGGTTGTTTGGTGTGTGGTGCAGGGTTTGGGTTCACCTGGCTGGTTATTGTGCATGGGGGAGCACAGGAGGAGCACATAGCATGTTCCTTCATGTTTGGGGGGGGCTAGTGTGTGGAGGGTGGAGGTGTGGCCCTATGATCTTTGTGCACAGCCCATGCTTGACTCTGGCCCTGCCTTCTACATTGTGTGCATGTTTTCCTGCGTCTTCACTGCTGCGGGGACGTGACCGGGACATTGCATCACTATCGCGGTTAGTGGGTGACCTGGATGAGTTTGGGTAATTTTGTGACAGGTAGGACATTGGTGGGTACACTTGTGGATGTGTTCCTGTCCCCACCATGGTGTCTGGTGTGGACAGGAACCCTATATCTGTCCAGGTATTGTGTGTTGTTGTTGCGTGCAGAGTTGTGTTATCGCGTACCTGTTGCGGCATACGCGACTGTGCATGAGTTGCTGGTAGTGTATCAGGTATAGCACCGGGAAGACGGGTAGAGCTAGATCCATTGTGGTCGGGACCGGGCAGAAAGGACCGGGACTCTGGTTTTGCATTTCGCTGTTGTGCTTCCGCCGTCTCTGGTTGGGCGGTTTCTCCGCTGGGGTGCAGCTGGCTGTTTGGAGTATCCTGATTTGTACAGCGAACGGAACGTCATTCCGCATGCTGGTGGGTCTTCATTGGCTCCCACCACCGCGGTTGCGGGTACATTTTTATGGAGGTTCGCGTCGCACCGCGGCCGATAAGAAATGGGCTATGTTTGGGCATTCTAGCGTGAGGACAGCTGCAGGTGTGCGGAAAATTGCATTTTCCACCACCGCTAGCACTGCGGTGGTGCCTCCGCAGGCCATCCTAATGGGCCCCTTAATTCTTAATATCTTCCAATCAAGTTCAGCCTTGGAGGTCGGTGCTCTTCTAACCGAGTATGCTCCAAAGACAGTGACATTGATTTCACTCTCCTGCATTCGCCATTTGACTAATCTCACAATGGATGTGAATACACCACCTTAAATGCTTTCTTAAAGGCAGTTGGTGCACACCAGCCTGTTCGGAGTTTGCAATTATGTTCTCATCCGCTTCAATGCATTTAACCACACAAGCCTTGGGAAAAAGTGAGATGAGACATAGATTTAAAATTGGTCTTATTTATCCTTGCAATAGTAAAAGTCTCTACAGGAGTAACCATTCTGCCTGCTATGTCAAGGGCCACAACATCCAAGTCCCTTTTACATGACAACAGACACAATAGCATAGCCAACTTAGCCGCCATTCCTTCTTGAGCAAGAACCCATTATATTCCCATGAAAGTAAAAGATTCAAGACCAAATTAGCATCCCATAAATAAGAATACCTAAGTTCAGGAGGTCTCGACTATCTCACCACCCTCTTCTACTCACACATTCACTGGCGTCCCCCCACAAGAACACCATTTACTAGGAGGTGTCCTGCAGAAATTGCCATTCTAAAGGGGTTCTATATGTCTAATCCTCCTATACCAGTTCAGATAGAACATTCATTATGTACACAATACATACTGGCCTACTGGATTCAGATCCCATGCTACACACCAGTGAAACCATTTCCTTCAGGTTGAGCAGTAGAGTATTACCTCTTAATGGTTACATCTGCCTAAGTTCCCTGCATGAGCTTGCAGTGAATTCCAAAAGGCCAGGGACCATCCAGCTGCCCTTGTAGTTATCCATGTCATCAATTTGAGACTGTCCGCCAGTACTACAGTATGAAGGCTGCTCTGGAAGTTCTCCAAGACTGACCAAAACCTGGACAGTGCCGCAGGAAAATTGCACAACAATGTTGGGAACCCCTCTTGCAACTTCCAACTTGGAGTCATCAGAATTAAGGTCACCTGTTTATGTATTTTCTGAGCTGACACTCTGGCAATCATCACAAACAGTAGGAACACGTATTTCTATGTCCTAACATCCGCTGTAGAAATACATTTGTCGCCTTGGCTCAGTGATCCAGATGCCAGCTCGAGGGGAGACAGCGTTTACTGTGCTGGTAATACCATGCAGGTTGATAACAACGCATACGTTACATTGTCCGCGTTGTTACCACGCATGGTAACCACAAAAATTACATATTCAGACAATCTACATATAATAGACAATCAGAAGCATTGTACATACATAGAAAACGATCCCTAAGCTCATAATGAAAAACCATACAAAAACTGTACGTCTCCAAAATAACATACCCAGACAAAAAGCATATAGTGAAAAAAACAATACAATAATGCACTAGACTATAGTGAACATATTGACATTACATACACTGAACAACAGACACAAAAAGAAGAAGAATGCGCCGACGTGCGTTTTGGAAGCACCATGTACTGAAACACTCCTTCATCAGGGTGCAAAATTCTTGATTTATGCAGTGGTCAAGGAAGCCATCCGTGGCTCATGTACTGCATCCAAAGGTTCCAGATCAGAAGAGCCAAGCTTCTAGGGATGATAGGGAGTTCAGGAACGAAATCACTGGTGATTTAAAAACAGCCACCAGAGATCTTAAGGCTGGAGTGACTGATCTTGAAATAGCCATGGGTTATTAGAAATAGTAGTCCTGGGGTCCTCGAAGAGGGGCAAATATGGATTCAGTAGTAAGGGTGGTACAATGAAGGTAGTAATAACAGTCACAGCAACATGGTAAATAATTTCATAAAAATGTGAGGTTTAAATGATAACCTCTAATGCTAAATCTCTGCAGTCAAGGTTGAAGGGCCAAGGATTCAAGGAAATATAA
Source organism: Lissotriton vulgaris (assembly GCF_964263255.1). Taxonomy (NCBI): domain Eukaryota; kingdom Metazoa; phylum Chordata; class Amphibia; order Caudata; family Salamandridae; genus Lissotriton; species Lissotriton vulgaris. Next base: position 852,076 of record NW_028242183.1, on the reverse strand, counting down.
TGGAAAAGGCTGTCCCAAAATGCTCTATTCCAGTAGTCAAAGGCTGGTGGGCCCAGGTTCCAAAATGATATCATTGATAAAGATGCCAATGCGTGTCTTCTGGGTACCTGATTCTCCATAGACGTAAGACGAGATTTGCACCTTGTTCAGTGAGGCTAACTTTGCAAGAAACTTCCTGATTTCTTTAGAAATGGCTGTACAAACAGACATCCTTGACCCACTTCCCCATATCAGAGGAAACCAGATCCTCCAGTTAGGGGTCCACATTATTAATTAGGAATGTTCTTCTCTCGGTCAAGTGAGTGCTAATGTCATCTCCTAGGATGCAGCTCACCATCCATGCCTATCCTAACAATCTCTGGATTCATGTCACAACCCAACTGTTAGGCTAGTTCAGCCACCACTAACATTTTGGTGAGGGGTTCCACATTGTCCAAAAGCTTGTCTTGGGGAGGCACCAATTCCTTTTTTGGAATCTCTCATGAATGCTGCCAGGAAAATTATCATATTCATATAATTTTTGAAGTTAGTGTAAACTTGCATTTCAGAGTAGTTCCTGCTCTCATCGACCTCATCATTGGATCAGTCGCAATGGTCAGTTCTGCCATTCACTACTAAGGGGTTCCCATCACAGTAGAATAAATCAGGGACAAATAAGCAGTTGCCTACTCCAGTTTTACATCACTACACTATTTTAACATATGTTAGGCACTCCTAATGAAGGCCTCCTGAGCCCAGGAGGCAGGGTGCATTATATTAAAGGTGAGGACATATAAGTGCAAGCCTATATGCCCCTTTAGGTGAATTGCCCATTGGAAACTTCCATAAGAGTCACTGTTTTATTGGATAACATGGCTTGCCACCAAGTATTCCAGAGGTTAGCAGCTCCATTATGGTACCTCCACAATGTGTCTTCTCACCACTGAAACAAATCCTGTGTCCTGGTGATGTGGCATGCATCCAGGTGGCTACTTTAGAGGTTGCCCACCTAGTTGTTCCAGCTTTTTGTGCTTTGACTGGTAAGCCTGTGTTTCCCATGTCTTATGCTGCGAAGAAAGGATTTTGACCTCCTGCAAGGCAATGCGACCACTCTCAGGTTTCAGGAACAAAGGCTTGGGCAGGAAGGAGATCACACCTCCCTACTCCTAAGCAAGTTAGTGAAGTGGCACATCAAGGCGGTGAACTTCAAAGGCTGCACCACCTCTGATATGCATCAGGGCTGACTCCCAGTGGAGGAAACAGCCCTCCCCTGCTCCAGGTACATTTGCACCCGGACAGGCGGGAAATTAATTAGTCAAGGAGGTGTACACCCCTAGAAGGCTAGCTAAACCTCCAGGGTGAGTAGCCTGGTCTGTACACTAAAATTAGATTTCTTTCCTCTTTTAAAGTGGCAGAATAGAGGGTTCTGGGGAGAAAAGGTGGCCTACCCCCCGGATGTCGTCACTTCAGGGGCGAACTAGCTGCTAGCACTAGCTGCCCATTGGTTACTGGCGCCACCACCCCTAACTCTCCTAAATCTAGGATTTAAGGGACACCCTTGACACCAGAACCTCATTTCTGAACAACCTGCATCAACAAGGACAGAAGAAGAGACCGGTATCAGCGACAACAAGACTTCCACAAAGCAAAGGTTGGATACACTGCATCTGTGGAAACTGTCTTGGAACTGCCTGACTGGTCCTCAGCTATCTCTTGGTTGCCTCAGACAGAGGGACCCCTGTGAAAGCCCGAAGCAGACTCCCCTGGACTAGTGCCACTAGTCTCTTGCAAACTGCAGGTAAAACAATGCTCCGGATATGAAGAATTGCTGGCCATCTGGTCCTCCAAGGAATCGCCGAAATCCAGATGGTCTAGTGCATGGTGGGAACTGTAGTCCTGCCTCCCATGAAGTGCCAGGCAGCTACCGCGCTCCCCTGGACCAGCGGATGTGAAAAATAATTGCTGCTCTACTTACCACTGTCAAGGCTTGTTGGTCGCCAGTCCGTCAACCGACCCCTTTACTCGATGCTGCATTAAGAGGGAATTTAATCCCACCTTTGACCTATGTCAGCAACAATTCTGTTGTTTTCTTTTGCATCTTTTCCCCCACAGCACCGTTTTAGTGGCTCGCCTGCGGCTCCTGTTCAACACCAGGGCCAGCCAGGACAACTCTGCACCCAGGCTCCACGGGTCAGGAAAAACTTCAACTGACAGTTGTGACATGCTACTGGGACCCACCTCACCATTACCCTGTAAGGGTACAACGCAGCTTGACCTGCATTGTCACTAGCAGTTATTCCCATTGGCTGCAATGTTAAATTTCCACTGTATTATTTTGCATTGTATTCTATTACTTCTAAAATCTATAACTCTGGTTGTATCTATGCAATTCTGTTCAGTTTGGGGTTAAAATAAGATAAAAATGCACTTTTATTTTTATAAATTGGTGTTGAATTTCTCGAGTCCTGTCTATTTCATATCGTCCATTTTGGTACTCTAAAATGCTTAACATATGTTTCCCTAGTAAAGCCTGACTGCTCTTTTCAACACTACCAGGAATGAGCTAAAGATTTATTAGTATGAATCCAAGGACCATCTTATCGTGATATTATTATATGGTGACCCCAATACCACATAATACTCCACTTTCCTACACCAGAAATTCTTCCTCTCTTCTCAGAAGCAGCCCCCTGTGGGCCGCCTATAACACACCTTTCACTGCCTTTGGCTGTGCACAGAGTGAGTTTGACTGCAGGGCCTAGCCTGCAGCCAGGTCCTGTTTCCAACCCTGTAGGCAATCAAGCTCTCGTGAGTGGCCAACAACCCAAGGACCCCCACCCTGCACACCTCGTTGTTAAAATATGTCTTGCTTCTGTCCCACAGGACTCCTCCAGCACCACAGGGGCTCACGCTGACTTCCACTGGCCTCTCGCAGGGCCACATAGGGGCCACACTGGCTCTTGCTGGAGTCACTCACTAACGCAACAACGCAAAAATATATATTTTTTATTTTGGCCTTCTGAAGCGTGCCCCTACGTAAAGAGCGTTAACAACGCATGGCGTTATAATGCATGTCGTTACAACGCGGCTGTTATAACGACCGCATTGTTAGTTTGCATACTGTTACAACGCAAGTCAGAACAACGACTTGCATTGTAAGGGGCAGAGGGTGTTGGATTTAAAATCTAATGGCATGGTTAAAGAGTTTCTTGAAAGACCGCACCCAGCAAGTAGCTATGGGTGCATACAGGTCAGAGGAAGTTGAGATCACCAAGGGGGTGCCACAGGGCTCTTGTTTGAGCCCTACCTTATTCAACATCTATGTGGCACCCCTGGCCAACATCATGAGAAGATATGGTTTTATCCCAATATCTTACGCAGACGATACTCAACTCCTCTTTCCTTTTAAGATCTTTACACCTGAAGTCAGAAACTCTTTTTCCAGGGGCATGAAAGCGGTGGCACGATGGATGTCCTCCAACTACCTGCAGTGCAACGTGGGGAAGACGGAAGTCATGATGTTTGGGGAGGCAAAAATGCTCTGGACCCCAGACTGGTGGCCACAAGATCTTGGCCCAGTGCCCAAACCTAAACAAACTGTCAAGAATCTGGGGGTCCGTCTAGATCAGGAGCTTACCCTCAAACAACATGGCAACCAGGTGGTGGGAGCATGCTTTCATGTTATTGGCATGCTACGGAAAATCTTCCCATTTCTACCTGATGCAGTTAGGAAGACACTGGTCCAGGCACTCGTTTTGAGTCGCCTGGACTACTGTAACGGCTTGCTCCTGTCTGCCAACGAGGGAGTCATGAACAGACTCCAGGTAGCTCAGAATACGGCCGCCCGCCTGGTTCTGAATGCTCCTCCCCGCACGCCCTCCAAACCCCTGCTGACCAAATTGCATTGGCTATCTGTCAGACAGAGGGCAAAATTTAAGGTATGCTGCATCATACACAAAAGCCTACATGGTATGGGCCCCGCATACTTAACCACCAAATTTACGCCCTACATTCCCACTCGGACACTAAGATCAAGTGAACAAGGTCTCCTGTGTGTACCCAGAGCTAAGAAGGCCAGACATGGAACTAAAACCCTATCAATAGCTGGCCCCTCTCTCTGGAACAGCCTCCCTGTATCTCTTAGGCTATGTGTAGACCATCTCCCCTTTAGGAAAAGGTTGAAGACCTTTTTGTTTGAACAGTAAACCCAGACTGGATCAGCTTTAAAGACTCCCTCCCTCAAAACCCTCTGTAGAAGCCAAAGGCGCGGAGATACTCCCTTGGGAGTGAAGCCAGCGCGGTACAAACCTGCAAATAAATAAATAAACACCATCCCTACTGTCCGCACAGACTGGAGTTGGAATAGTTAATTATACTATTCCAACATCCAGCGCCCCTTACAACGCAAGTCGATGTTCCGACTTTCGTTGTAACGGTATGTGAACTAACAACACGGTCGTTGTAATGACCGCGTTGTAACGCCATGCATTGTAAATGCATGTGAAATATGGTGGCATATTCGTGCCCCTAAGACTACCTCATAAGGGCTATAGAGACCATACACTGCCACCTTCTATGTTTTTACATTTATTTTTCAGGGCTCAGGCACTGAGACCCCAAGTCCTGTAATGGCAGCAACAACATTTCTCCTCAAGTTGCAGAAACCCAATCACATTGTCTGGTCTCGCGAATGTCCTGCAGGACCAGCCAATCAGCCCACTTTATTTTCCCGGAGAAGTCCTGCATGAGCACCATCACATTAGATATTACTATTTTTTTAACCCTAATTTCTCAAAAGCAGCTGAACATATTTACACCTAATCATTAAAAACAGACTTTCTGAGTAAATATCTAGCTTCCTCCTCAATTTGGTACACTTTTGTTCAGTAATTTTTCTGCATCTTTGCCCAATTTTCCCTATAAAAATTGCATGGAAAACAAGTGTCCTAAGGAAAAACAGCTACCCAAACCGGTTTTTGCCTACAGGAAGAATAAAAATCTCAAGGACCTAGTCGTGCGGTCAAGAATACAAACAAAAAATACTGATCTAATACAAAGATCCCTGACTGACTTGACCCCGGTCACAGGCAATTACAAATGCCTCTCCTGCACTGCATGCGATTTTGCTATTGAGACTAAAAAGTGGTCCTTCAATAACATATCCATACAATCCCAAACTCTGACGAATTGTAAAACCACCAATGTGGTTTACCTACTGTTATGCCCTTGCAACCTAGGGTATGTAGCAGAAACCGCACGGATGATGTCTACACGACTGTCCGAACATAGGTCCGCTATTCGAACAGGGAAAATTCAAGCACCACTAGTCAAACACTATGTGGAAGCTAAACACAATTCCAATGACATCCGTTGGCTTATCCTTGAAAACATCCGAAAAACATCAGGCACACTGAGCACCCAGGTACGTAAATGCAGAGAAGTGTACTGGATTTTTACTTTGAACACCTATGCTACAGGGCTGAATAATGAAATACCTTGGGAGCAGGTTCTAAAATATAACTATGGCTAATCAATATATGTATCACCTTCAAGCCATCCCTCCATTATGATAGTGAAATTCCTCATCAAAACTGAAACACAGTGATTATACACCCAAATACCCTGAGAGCAGGACCCATAACCTCAAAATCTTTTATCAAATATGACTATGGCTCATCAATATATGTACATCCATCAAGCCAAGGTTCCAATATAGTCGTGAGCACCCTTACCGCGAGTTATATATTCTGACATCCTCTTTTATTCTGGCTACATAGCCCAAACATCTTGATTATCTAATAAACAACATTAGGTATCAGGTATTACATATACTAGATTTAAGACACCTACCGACGTGCTAACTTCGACCAGCAAACATAGTACTAGATCCCGGTTAGGATTGCTCTAACCATGTATCTGGCTTATCCTACACCATGAAAAGGTGACATCCCCTTGTTATTTATCGTCTTCTTATACATCTCAAGATGGCCGCCACACATGCCAATATTCTCCAGCGAACCTTCACGAATACTATGAGACTTCCGGGTCATAACATCATTACGTCCGGTTCAATGTCCTCCCTAAACGCGCGCGAGTCCTAGTCATAAATAGAGCTCTCGATCACTGGTATACCTAACTATATCCGACACTCGATCGAGACGCCGGAGAGCCATACCCCCATCGGAGGACGCCACTATCCTTTCTATCAGGTACAGACTTACCCTCGCTAGAACAAGACAAATATTGCAGGGCTTTGCAACCATTCTCCCCTTCTAAGTACATTCTTAAACTCCCCCGCATCTCTGCTTATTCTTGCAGAGAGGCTTTTGCTCCCGCTGACTACCGGCAGTGAGGATTTCTAATCACCGGTCCATTAAAGAATAAGGTAATTGAATATATCTAGAGGCATGGGAGATACACGATATGAGTTCCCGACATCTCCCAGTACTCGGTACTACTCACCCTTACTTACATCCTACCTTTACTGTCCCCTCCGTAGTTTTTAAACAAGACGTCCAGCATTCGCTAACCCCTCTGGATCACTCTCGGCTGTCTGCTGTTACCATCTTACTAAGGTACTTCGGATTTTTTCCGTCTTTTTAATGTGAACCGAGATATTAAGCAACTATCCTCACTCCTGACCATTATTCATTCCCCCTCGCCTCCCCGCTCCCCCTGTTCCCGCTCCTCCTGTGACCCCCCCATTAAATACGAGAGGTCTTCCATCATACCCACTGGGAATCATAATTTTTTATCGTCTCATTTGTCTTGTATCTTTCATAGTTTTCCACACCACAGACAACCACATGGTAATATTGCATCCATCTCTCCATGATCAACAACTCGATAGAAGGTATCTACCTATCCTTGTTATCTTAACAACAATATGTGTTTAAACCATTACTACAGGTACTTACCTCTTACCACTGTTATGTCTCCCTCAGAGTGGAGAATTAATTCCTGCTACCATAAAAAAAGTGTTTCATCATTGATCCTAGCTCAACCCCAGTGTGCATCTAAAGCCCCACCCCTGCATTGCAGCTACCATTTTGGTAAGAAACCACCTTAATAGGCTCATAATGCTAACCACCTTCTCCACCATTTTGGTAAGAACCCGCCCCAATAGGCTCACAATGCTAATCACCTTCCTCTACACTCTACCCACCCCGTTTCTTGTCACCCCTCCCCCCACCCTCTGACCCCCATACCTCGCTTTTCTAACACCATGCTACCAGCTTTACTGACCTTAAGCGATCGCCCTCCCTCTTGCACCCCCCTCATAGCTGCTATCCCCTGTTCCTTTAACCGCTTACCATATAGATCAGATATTGACTAGCTAGAATACCTATATACAGCTACCAATCAATATATACTCCGGACTTCCCATCAGCTATAGATTAGAGAAAATGTTAACAATCCTCAATTGTTATTCAATGCACCATTTGTTCATGCTAGTGTATGTAACCGTGTATATATGTACATAGTAAGAATATTTTTCCCCCCCTTGTTTTTAACTATAGTTTTGTAAATATTAAAGCACCGAATGCACTTGTAACTTTATTAGTAGGACGTTGCACTGACATTGATATGGATTTTTTTATGTATTTTGTATTTGTATAGGTACATTTGGAATACACATCATGGCTTCCTGATGAAGGCTAATAGCCGAAACGCGCGTAGCAATTACCAATTACTTCTAGCCATGTTTTCAGACCAATATTAAGCTATTTTGTGTTTTTGTACTTCTTTTGATCTATTTATCAATTGTATAACTATATTGAAATGTACTGTGACCCAGAGAAAAAGATTATAAAGTGCACAGCATGAGATCCACAGTTGGATCTAAGTCAATTAATGTTATAAAGTCCCATTTTTAACAATACTATTAAATAAAGTATATATTTTTTCCACTATGCACATTGCTAATCCATAGTCAGTAATTTTTGTTGTCAGTTTATGTCCATGTGAAATTTACGTTCCTAATTTCCTGTTTTTTCAAATAAACAAGTGTCCTGCCTCCACTTTTTCTTAGTCCCCACTTGACAGATTACCCCAAAACTTTCCAGGAAGGAGCTGAGGTGGATGAACTTTTTTTTGGAAACTTTCATGAAGATGCGTCAAACGGCGGCAAAGTTATAAGCAAAAAAAAAACGCTTGTCCAATGTAAACAGCACAGTGGTCACAGTGGCAACCGCCACTCTGCTGCATGTGTGTCTATACATATATACATATACTTTTACATGTGTGTGTGTGTGTATATATATATCACTTAAAAAAACATAGGTTTCAGGCCTTATATAGTTAGGAATTAGCATTTAAAAAACCATTGAAATTGCTCCTATATAGTTAGTTGTACTAACTATATTTCGCGCACCCGCAATCCTCTGCTGATGCTGTCACATATTATATCATTTATGACATGGTCAGTGACATCACTGATGACATCACTGACGACATCTCAAATGACATCACTGATGACATCTCATTTGACATCACTGATGACATCATCCAGTGACTGTGTGTTTCTGTAAAGTTTAAATATGTTTTACATATTGAAGAATGAGTGGATGTATAAGTGTCTGGATGAAGGATTTAGTAGGTGCGTGACTGACTGTATGAGTGAGTGATTAAATGTGTCCTACTAAATGCATGCGTTAGTGACTAAACTGTCTGAATGTGTGCATCAGTATGTCTGTTGTTGTGTAAGCTGCTGCATGTGTTGATCAGTAGCTATATGAGTGGTTATATGGGTTATTGATTGGTTGCCCAAGTATTTGAATGGGAGACTGAGTGTGTGTGTGGGTGGCTGGGAGGTGTGTGACTCTGTGCATAGATGTGTGAGCAGTTGATTCACTAGGTGTATGAGTTCAAGAGTGCATGTGGAAACAGCTATATGGGTGGTTGACTGTGTGCATGGGTGTGTTGGTGAGTGAATGGATATCTTAGTGCTACATGTCCAAGTAAGTACATATGTAAAACACAGTGCATGTGAGAGTTGGCATATATAAATGACTATACATGAGAGCCAGTGAATGTGCGAGTGGGTGTATGGATCATTGTGTACTTGTATCAGTGATTGTATAAGAGAGTAAGTATGGTTTAGTATATGTTTGAATAAGTAAGGTGTTGTGTGTATAACTGTATAGTTGAGGAAATGGAAGTGTGATTGATTCTTTGCATGACTGACTAGGTGTGTGAGTAACTCCATGGATGAGTGGCAGTGTGTGAGTGTCTGTATAGGTGTATGAGTGCATATGATAGTGTCGTATTGATGAGTGACTGTATGTATGAGTGATTCTATGGGTGAATGAGTGAATGTGTGTGTAGACCTAGGAATCAGTGAGTGCGTATGTAGTAACTGGTATTGGTGTGTCAATGGTTTCAAGAATGGTAGTCTGTATTTAACAATGGGTGTATCAAAGGTTACATTAGAGTGTGAGGAGGTGCATCGTATTATCACATGAATGATTTTTTTTTTTTTTTTTTAAATATATTTTTATTGCAGGAATCAGTAAATCAGTACAGTAGCGACCAGCATTGTATTATAAGCAACATATACAGAATAAAGCCCTCTGGCCCCCCTTCGTAAAGTCTGTACACAGCCAACCGGCCCACAACCCTGGGGTCGGGCGGCGAAATGCAACAGGGGTCAGTAGGATGTTGGAGCTGGTCCGGATAATACACTGTCCGTCATCTGCTTTTCCAAACAAACCCAAAACCCCCAAAATAAACCCCCCCCTCAAAATACCTACTAACTGTGAACCCCCCCCCCCCCACCACCAGCGCCAGGGAGCTTATCAACATAGGATCTACTATTTGACCCACGGGGAAGGTAATAGGACTGTCAGTGCTGACGTTCATCGGGACTCGGGGCGAGTCGCTTCTTCACTTTCGGAGTCGCTGGGGGCACAATAATCCCTGAGGGCCTGCACCAGCATTTCCCACTCCAGCGCGGCCTCCTGCGCCTTCTCATTACCCTGCCTCCAAGCCAGCTGATATCTCAGCGCGCTCTCCCCCGCCGCCCATTTCAAAAGTTCACTGTGCCATCTGCTGCCTGTCGGACCAGCTCGTGCCTTCCAGTTCCTGGTCACCTCTCGCTTAGCAAGGAGGAGCCCCAGGTCGATAAATTTACTGGAAATTTTATTCCGGGGGGTATGGGGGAACCAGTGTAAGAGCCCCACCGCCGCATCGAATGATAAGCGCCTCTCCGTCACCTCCTCCAGAGTCGTCGCTACCTCCTGCCAGTAGGACGTCAGTCCTGGACAGGCCCATAACATGTGTAGGAGGTCCGCCTCCTGAGCCGGGCATCTAGGGCATTCCGCTGAAGCCGTGGCAAAATAACGCCTGATCTTCACCGGGGTCAGGTACGCTCTATGGAGAACATAATAGTGGACCAGTTGGAAACGGGCGCTACGTGTGCCCTTCCAGGCACGTCTCACCAGCTGGGCCCAGGTCGTCTCCGGGATCTCCCTGCCAATGTCCTCCTCCCAGCGGGTCCTCAATGTGGTGAGGGGAGCCAATCCCTCGGCAATCAACCTGCCGTAGAGGCAAGTGACCGCCTTCACCGTGCCCGCCGACATCATTACGTACTGGCACACCTGAGACAAGTGGGGTTCCTCCAGCCCGTTCTGCCAGTGTGCCTGGATCGCTCGCACAATGGCCGAGTGCAGCAAGAAGTCGCCCCGGGAGATCCCGAAGCGGTCAATGAGATCCTGAAAGGACAGGAGCGCTCCGTCCTCGTACAGGTCACCGACGAGCTGTAAACCGGAATCCTCCCAGGCCGCCAATCGTGACCAATCCCCTCCGTGGGGGAGGGCCGTCAGCATCCCCAACGGTATTTCAGGCGCATATGGTGTTCTTAGTTGGCCTCTGGCGTGAGCCCGATTCCAACACAGTTGGATAGTCCGCTCCTCCATCGACAAGTCCCGCAGGACCAAGCGTTGTCGCAGCGCTATAAAGGAGAGAACATGCCTGGCCATACCCGTCCCTCTACCGTCTTCCGGGCCCCTGAATTCCCTGGCGATCTCCTGGGCGAAGGTCTGGAGCTGCGCCGCCAGATAGTACTTCTCGAAGTCCGGCACAGCGAGCCCCCCCTCGTCCTTCGGCCTCATCAAGGCATTGAGGGCCACCCGCCGCCGGCCCGTTCCCCAGAGGAACCCGACCACCATAGAGCGCAAGCGACGAAACGTGGCCGGTGGGACCCAGACCGGCAAAGTTCGGAAGTAATACAATAACCGGGGAAGCGCCACCATTTTGAGCAGGGCGATACGTCCCGCCACTGAGAGCGGCAGCGTGGCCCAAAAGTCCATGCAACCTCGGAGTGCTCGAATGCAGCGGGCAATGTTCCCATCTAGGAGGTCGGGTTGGCCATGGTAAACGAATACCCCAAGGTACTTAAAGCAGTCGGGCTCCCAACTGATCTCCCTACTTAGCGCAGGGGTGGGGGTACCCCTGCGTACCGGAAAAAGACAGGTCTTAGACCAATTCACTCGGAGGCCTGAGACCGCTCCGAACTCCGTGAGCGCCAATTCCGCTCCCCGCAAAGCGTCGACCGGGTCCTCCAGGAAGAGCAACAGGTCGTCCGCATATAGCGAGACATAATGCGGGCCCGCAGCCGTCCATAAGCCCGTGTAGTGGGCTCCCGAGCGAAGGTGCATCGCCAGTGGCTCCACCGCTAGCGCAAAAAGAAGCGGGGACAAGGAGCACCCCTGCCGCGTGCCTCGTTCCACCGGATACCGCGATGAAATCAATGGGCCCGATCGGACCCTGGCCGAAGCAGAAGCATAAAGGACCGCGGTCCATCTGACAAATCCCTCCCCGAGGCCGAATCTCCGTAACACCGTGCAGAGGTAGTCCCACTCTAGGCTATCAAAAGCCTTCTCCAGGTCCACCGACAAAACTACCGGGGACGGGGCATCCACAAATGGTTCCCCAAGCAAGCGGAACAACCTTCGAATATTCATAGTCGTGTTCCGCCGTGGGATGAAGCCGGCCTGGTCCTCATGCACTAGGGAACTCATATGTCCCAGCAGCCTCGAGGCCAAGATGCTGCTCAATATTTTGTAGTCCACCGTCAACATTGATAGGGGACGGTAGGACCCCGGGTCGGATGAGTCTCGGCCCGGTTTGAGGAGAGGAACCACCAACGCTTCACACATCGAGCTCGGGAGTCGTCCCAACCTCTTCGCCTCCCTGTAGACCACCAGTAACCGAGGGGCCAAGAGGTCAGCGTAAGCTGCATAGAACTCCACTGGTAGGCCATCTAGGCCCGGGGTCTTGTTCCTCGCCATCCGTTTGATGGCCCCGCGGATCTCCCCCAAGTCGATATCGGAACCCAGAGTTTCCGCCACTTCCTGCCCTACTGTGCGGAGCTCCAGTGGGCGAAGATAATTATCAAGCCGGTCCGGGTCACGTGCGGAGCGACTGCGGTATAAACATTCATAATACTGCCGGAAGCAACTAAGAATCTCCGGTTGGGTGCATACCTCGGTCCCGTCTGCCCCCCGCATGTTTGTCGTCGTCTGGGACTGGCGCGTAGGGTTGGCCAACCACGCCAGCAACGCACTCGACCTGTCTCCCTCCGCGATAGACCGGACCGTATAGGCCTTATAATCAAAACAGCGGAGCCGTTCGACCTCCACCGCTACCCTCTCCCTCGCCTCCACCGTTTGTGCTTGCAATACCGGGTGTCCGGGGCGGCTAACTTCAAGCTCGCGGAGTGCCCGGTCCGCTGTGTCTAAATCAGCCAGGATGACGCGCCTCATGCCCACCTTCTTAGAGATACAGTAGCCCCTCACCACTACCTTAAAAGCGTCCCATTCGAACGCCCTAGTACTCGCGGAGCCGCCGTTGGACGCAAAATAATCCGATATTCTCTCCCCCAGGTCCGCCTTGAAGACACTGTCCTCGAGGATCTCGGGTCGCATCTTCCAGGTGGGTACCGCCGGCGTCCCAGGAAACCAGCGAATGTCCAGTAGGAGGGGGTTATGGTCCGAGATGGTCCTCGATAAGTACTCTGATCGGACCGCTGCCGAAACCAGTTCGGGCGAACCAAGAAAGCCATCTAGCCTGACATGCAACTCATGGAGGCTCGAGAAATATGAATAATCCCTAGATGCGGGGTGATGCGCCCTCCAAATGTCCGTCAAACCCCAGCGGGTCTGCCAATCCTGACGACCCTTAGCCGTGCGACGGACCGGGGAATCGGGGAGCGGGGGATGCGAGCGGTCTATGTCCACATCCACTACGGAGTTAAAGTCTCCCCCCAACAGGAGGGGCCCGGCGAAAAAGTGGGCCAACGAGCCCGATAACCTGGAAAGGAAGGCAGTCTGGTCCACATTAGGAGCGTACACACAGCAAACGTTCAGGTCCCTCCCTCCTAGAGTGCCTGAGATGGCCACGAAACGCCCCTCTGGATCCAACACTGTCCTCGTGACCTGGAAGGGGACCCCTGCCCTGATCCATATTAGCGCCCCCCTGGCATAAGCAGAGTACGACGTGGAAAAGACCTGCCCCCGCCATCTACGCTGTAGCGCCGCCCCTTCCGCCTTGTTCAGATGCGTTTCCTGCAGCAGCGCCATTTGCACTCCCCTACGCACTAAATAAGCATGGACCTTGTGGCGCCTGGACATAGTGTGAAGCCCCCTCACGTTCCAAGTAACACATTTCAAGTTAGCAACATCAGCCATTGTCCCAGATTGTTCTTGCACAGTCCCCCCATCCGGGTCCCCACAAAGAAAAAGCATCAATCCTCCCAGCGCTGATGGCGGCCATTTTCCCCAACCAAAACCAAACCACCCAAGAACCAACAAAGCCCCCCCCCACCCACCCCAGAACAGGACCCAAACTGCACCATCTAGATCCCATCCAAACCTCATCGTACATCAACCCCAGAACCCCCACTAATCCTACGGTCGCCACCGTAGGAAGGCCTTATGGGCCAGGTGCGGGCTGGGCGGAGGCAGTGGGCCCTCGTCGCCCAGGCCACCAGGACTATAACAAGCCCCAAACAGTGTCAAAACCTTCCGGGGCAAAAGCAGAGGCCCCCCAACCCTCTCTCCCTCGTTGTCAGCAACAAAGGACGGCAACCGCCTCCCCCCTGCCGGGCCCCCACCCAAAACAAGGCAGTATACCCCGTTACCCTTGTCCATCTAGAAGGTCCTCCACCGATTTCGGTGTGATCACCGGTGTATGGGTACTATCTGCCACTGAATCCTCCGAGTCCGACGGTGCCCCCTGAGCACCCGGGTTTTCTTCCTCCTCGATGGCTTCGTCTCTTGCTCCCGACAGTTCCGACAATACTTCCAACACTCCCCTCCGTTCCGATGATGTCTCCGCAGTCGAGGGCCCTCCCGTGCGGCCGCGGCGATTCCTGACCCTCTTGGATCGCCTCCTTTGTTCCGGCTCATCCGCCTGTTGGGACGAGGAGCCAAAACCATCTTTCCCTGTCCGGTACAGTTCGAGCCAGTCACAGACCTCCTCCGGGGTGTCGAAGAACTGGGTTTTGTCGTCGACAATGATGCGGAGCCTTGCAGGATATAGGAGTGAATACTGAATGCCCTCGCTCCTTAGTTCGCGCTTAACCGCTAGGAAGGAGAACCGCTTGCGCTGCGTCTCGTAGGTGTAATCAGGGAAGATGTTCACCTGACTATTCGCAACTTGGAACGGGCCATTGTGCCTGGCGGCATTGAGGATTAAGTCCCTGTCCCGAAAATGCAGCAACCGCGCCACCACCGGCCTCGGGGTACGTCCCTGCTGTGGGGGCCGTGCTGGGACTCTGTGGGCCCGTTCTAGAGTGTAGAAGGAGGACAGACCCTCCGGGACCACCGTGTCTCGGAGCCAGGTCTCCAAGTATCGCACCATGTCGCCATCCTCGATCTTTTCCGGCAGGCCCACCACTCGGATGTTGTTCCTCCTGTTGCGGCCTTCCGCATCCTCCGCCCTCCGTTCGAGGGTCTCGATTCGGGATAAGGCGTCCTTTATCGTCGCAGCCAAGGTTCGCTGCGTCGGCTCCAAAGTTTTCACCGTGCCCTCCACCTCCTTGACCCGGTCTGAGAGTTTGCCATGGTCCGTCCTGAGGAGGCCCAGGCTCGTCGCCACCTGACCAATGTCCTGTTGGAGGGCCGATCTCGTAGCCTCTATCGCCTCCAGGACACGGTCGAACTGTTGCTGCAGTGGCGCGCTACCAGAACTTTTTGGGTCCCCATGCTCCTCTTTGTCCTGGGCTTCAGAGTCCGAGGTGGTCTGGTTGGATCCCTTGGCTCCTCTAGGTTTCCCCATGCTGCCAGGGGCGCTCCGTGAGGGTCCCGGAGTAGGTGTCTCCGTGTACAGGTGTCAATCACGACCTTCCCGGGTGCTTGTCCTCAATTCGGGTATGGGCGATCTCCTTCTCCAGAGCCTGTGGAGACTCCGCCGCTTCGGCTCACGCCACCGCCACGGCGTCCGGGGGCACCGATGAGGGGGCGGAGACAGCCGTCGCCGAGTCGGGCAGACCCGTTCACCCACTATAGCCCCGGGGTGAGGGCCACCAACTTCCTCGGATGATCTGTGGCGCCAGAGTGTCGCGCCTCCCATGTAGTTGGACTGGCCAGGTAGACGTAGCTAGTTGTGGAGTCGCGAGGCGGGCCACCGCTTGGATCACAGGGCGTCCGCTCCCGGTGCCCTCCAGTGCGCGGGCACCCGTCCGGCCGTCCAACCGAGTGCAAATCCGTTGCAAAAGGTCCAATCCTGTAAATGTCCAATGTCCAGAACAACCGAGGATGGCGAAGCCGGGCGCTAGTCGACACCCGCGACACCTCTTCAACTCAGTAGTTTCGATCAGGGGGACAAAGGAGTCCGGGCGCCATGTTGGGTCGCACTCCGCAACTCCGCAAACTTCGGTATTACTTCGGAGCAACCCTCGTCCAAGCTCCACCAGGGCCCCCGGCAGGTTGCCGTCGGCACGCTCAGCAGAATGCGGGGTCTGGGGTGCCCCGCAGCCTCCGAATTTCAGGATAATCTCGGGCTTAGTCCCGGAGCCGAGCTCTCAGGCGACCATCGCCATCGGCGCCCAAGCCACGCCCCCTTATCACATGAATGATATCATCAGTGATGTCATCAGTGATGTCAAATGAGATGTCATCAGTGATGTCATCAGTGATGTTATTTGAGATGTCATCAGTGATGTCATCAGTGATGTCACTGGCCATGTCATGAATGATGCTGTGGATTGCGGGTGCGTTAAATATAGTTAGTACAACTAACTATATAGGAGCAATTTCAATGGTTTTTTAAATGCTAATTCCTAACTATATAAGGCCTGAAACCTATGGTTTTTTAAGTGAATTTGCAAGGTTTTTTAAATGCTAATTCCTAACTATATAAGGCCTGAAACCTATGGTTTTTTAAGTGAATTTGCAAGGTTTTTTAAATGCTAATTCCTAACTATATAAGGCTTGAAACCTATGGTTTTTTCAGTGAATTTGCAAGGTTTTTTAAATGCTAATTCCTTACTATATCAGGCTTGAAACCTATATTTTTTTTCAATAAATTTCAAAGGTTTTGTAAATGCTAATTCTATGAGCGGATAACGTTTATATATGTTATTATCCTTCTGGGACCACCTGAGCAGCCATCATGTTTCTCAGGGGAAGTGAGGCCCAAGAGAGCTCAAAACAAGAGTGGAAAACATGAAAAGGGGGCAGGGTTGAGACCCCCTGACCCCCTAGCCCTTCTCAGGGGGTCCCAGAAGGACCACCAAGTGCATTTTTTTTTAAATCGCGGGGTACGCGCACGGTACGCGTACCGTATGCGTACGGTGCGCGTACCTTGCGATTATTTGAATTATTTTTTTTGCCCTTGGGGGTCCTTTTGGGACCCCTGAGAAGGGCTAGAGGGTTGGGGGGTCTCTACCCTGCCCCCTTTTCGTGTTTTCCACTTTTGTTTTGGGCTCTCTTGTGCCTCAGTTCTCCTAAAAAACAAGATTATGGCAACACTTCCTGGTTTGGACAGTTTGGAATGTTGACAGTCGACTGCCAGCCAATCAGAAACTCGCTCGCGGACTTAAGGGTACGCCCACGTACGCTTACGGTGCACGTACGGTGAGCGCATATAGATATATAATTTGCTCAAATCCAATTTTCTCAACAACTACTGGAGGGATTTTCACCAAATATAGAAAAGGCACTACTGCATACCTGTCCCTACCATTTTGCCAAGTTTGGTGTAATTCTGTTCAGCCGTTCGTGCTGTAGCCGTGTCTAAAGGTCCCATAGAAAATGCCATTTGAAAAATTTCAAATTCAATGTAAAGTGCCAACTACTCACCCTTATGGGTGAGTAGAGCCGGGGATCAAAGCGAGAGGTCTGTCCTGCAAAGTGAGATGGTCTGGCCGCTGCGCCACAGCTGTGTGGAGAATAAATTTTGACGAGGGTCCGGGAGTTGCCGTTATCTGTCCCTAAAATAGCGGGCTTAAGTTGTATGTTATAGGGTGGCTCTAAAAAGAGCTGTTGTGTTAATTAGTTGGAGCTACATATAAGTGTGGAAGCACAGCTTCAAGTTATTCAGGAACACTTGGTTTCCCTGATCTCTGAAGTGTACTCCATCACTTCTGTATATATCCGCCATATCAAAACTTATGTTGTTGTTGTAGATGGAGCCCATTTTGTGGTCTCTGAGGTATGCAGAGACAGCTGTGTTGACTTTCTTTTGAGATTTTTCAATCTGAGGACAAAATTGTTTGGACCATTTCCACTTTTGTCTTTGGCATATATTGCACTATACAAAGAGAGTGTGAGGCAAAAATAACATCAATTGTCCAAAGGTGTCCTTCATAAGCATTTCCAAACCTACCCCAGTCAATGTGCCTAGGTCGGTTCCACCACAGTGCACAATCATGAGGTCAGGGTGTTGGAGGTGCAAACAGGTTTTAACCAAAGGCAACAATTGGTGCCACTTTAATTCTCTCTGTCTAAATCATTTACCTTCCACATTTTGTAAACCTAGGTCTAAGTCAGGACGTCTCTGTTCTGCATACCTCTTGCACCAGAAAACATAGCTATGTCCTACGATCCACACAAGCATTTTGAAGGTATGGCTGGAAGGTATGGAAAGATGTCTGTAGCTCATGCAGTTCCTCCGTAGAATAAGAGATATGTTTAAAGATGGGGAACTAGTTTATTTTTTGCATAGAAAACAGTACCTGATTGGGAGATGCGAAGCATTGTTTTTTAAACGTAGAGAGCACATTCGTTTTGTGGAAAAGCATCTTTGTGATTGGTTAAGAAAAAGAAGTTTGAATGTAGAGTACATATTATGGGATAAAATTTGCTCAACTCAACCACACCTGCTACTTGCATTTGGAAGGCACTATTCAAACTGAAAACAATCGTGAACTTTTAACCTGCACGTGCCATTAAATGTTTGAGAAAATGTTGCAAAACAATATCGTTAGGTTTAAATAAAATTGATGAACTTTTAACCTCCACGTGTTGTAGAATGTTTTAGAAAGTGTGTTGATAGAATACTTTGCATTTCTGACTTCTATGTGTACTTGAATTTTAATAAAATAGTATATATGGAAAATTAGAAAGATAGTAATAGAGAGAAGTTTTGAAAGCTAAAAGAATCAAGAAACTATTCTAATTTGTTTTTTATTACCAACTGGCGGTCGCCAGTAGGTAGTTATAGAGTTAGGACCGAATTTCCATAGGAAGAACATTTTTTTCTTTAGCTTATAACTTTGTCGTCATTTGATGAATCTTCATGATTTTTTTTTATATCAGCTCCCATGTTGAAAGTCTGGGGGTGATTCGTCAAGGGGGGCTGAGATAAAAGGAGGTCCCAAAACGTGTTTTCTCCATGTTAATTTCTATAAGAAAGTTTAGACAAGGCTACAGGTCGAACGGGTGAACGGAATTACCCCAAATTCGGCAGGGAGAAGGGTCTTGGTGTAGAAAGCACGCTTTTGTTTATTTGGTGTAAATCGGTTCAGTCGTTTTTGAGAAAATCAACATTTATAGATATCTATATTTGGGAATGGCTGAGGCGTTACGGACAGGACCTTGATGCTTATTGGCTATGATGGTGTTGCAACTAGGAAGTGTTGGCCGCCATGTTGTAATTCCGTTGAAGCGAGTCAGGAGAAAAAAGGGCGAAAAAAGTAGGAAAGGAGGGTAGGAGTACTGTAAGCTTTGTGGGGGGGTGCAAAGCGAAGTAGTCACTCCTACCAGTCTGAAAGTGCGGTGTTGCCCAGAGTGACATGGTGCTGATATGATATGGTGCTACACTCAGGTATGAAACCGAGAGTCTAAACCCTGAGGTCCTTGCTGTAAAGTGATGTGGTCTGATGTTTGTAGCATACGTGTGCAAGTAGTGTTAGTAGCTGTTTATACCATACAGGGAGTGGGAAGCGAACTAGTGACTGCTACTGTGTGTTGATAGTATACCGGAAGCGGGAAGCGAAGTAGTTTCTTCTACCGGTGTGAAGACTTGGGGATGAAATCGAGGTGATTGCTGTGAAAGGATGGTTTCTGGTCGCTGTATTATACGTGTGCAAGTAGGCGTTTATACCATACAGGGAGTGGGAAGCGAACTACTCACAGGTACTGTGCGTTTATACTATACCGGAAGTGGGAAGCGAAGTGCTCACACCTACAGGTGTGAAAACTCAGAAATCAAACCGAGCTGACTGATGTCAAGTGATGGTCACTGGGCGCTGTAGGATACTAGCCGCTGTAGTATAAGTGTGTAAGTAGTGTTAGTATGTGTTTATAATATATAGGGAGTGGGAAGTGAACTACTCACCCCTACTGGTGTGAAGACTCGGGGATTAAACCGTGAGCCTAAATTGTGAGCTCATTGCTGTAAAGTGATGTGCTCTGGGCGCTGTAGCATACCTATGGGAGAAGTGTTAGTTTACGTTTATACAATATAAGGAGTGGGAAGCGAAATCCTTACCCCTACCGTTCTCAAGACTTGTGGATGAAACCATGAGCTCATTGCTGTAAAGTCATGTGCTCTGTGTAGTATTCCAATGTAAGTCATAGTAGAATGTTAGTATGTAATTCTACTAGAATCAAATTATGTAATGTTAGAATATAGCGGTGTCATGAGGGCAACCTTGCAGAGTTTGTACACGGATCTGGAGAAGACGGTTGCCTTGCTGTCTGCTCCTGTTGGTGGTTGTTTCAGGTGTCTTATTTTCTTGTAATAAATCTACTTTTTGGATCCACTGCTGTCTGCCTCTTCACTAAATAAATTTGGCGATGAGCGGGAGAAGGTAAAAAGAAAGCACCACTCACCAATATTTAAAAATTGGTTGCGTTGTGCTGAAGACCCGTGTTCTTTGTGTAGCTGTTGCCAGGGTCGTAGGCTCATTGAACTGTCATCCGAGTTCTGGTAGGATTTATATTTTGCGCTTAGTCTGGGGATCACCACACTCTGGGGCTTTATTTAAGTATGCAGGGTGGGCCTCAACAGTCCCTGAAGCCTCGGTGGTCCTAGGCAGTGCCTTATTTGTTCAGTAATCACACGGGCAGTGCCTTTTGGTGTTATAAAGTGATACACTCATAGCACTCTTGCAGTTGTACAATTACCCAGGCTTCATTTGTCTAATAGACATTTAGATTATGTTTGGTAGGTGCACTCTAATATTAGATAACTTTATCCTTAAAATCTCTTATAAACAGATGATTTTCACAATAAATAATAGACAAGTGTTGTCAGAAAAAGAAGACCTATACACTCAGGGGCAGATTACAAGCCCCTTGCGCCACTTTTGTGTCACTTTTCCCCATGTTAAAAGTGACGCAAAAGTGGCGCAAGAGGCTTGTAAATCTGCCCATGAGTTATATATTTGGAAAAAAAGTAACCTTTATTAAAACACAAATAAATAGAAACGTTAATTTAATATAAGAAACAGTATAATAAAAAATTGTGGGTTGATCTCCAGTGGAAGCAGTGTAGGAAACCTGCAAGACAAACATGAAACATAAGTATGTGTGCTATGTGGAAGCGGTAAAGAAAGAAAGTCCGAATGACAGGACGATAGTGAGAATGGAAGGGAGGGGGAGTGGGTGGAAGAGAGAAAGGGAGGGAGAGTAAAAAGAAGAGAGGGAGGAGGAGACAGAGCGTCGGCCTACTGCACCCCGCCCTTAGTGTTTACCCTCCCATCAACCATTTGTCTAAGACGCTGGAATCGCGAGAAAGAGTGTGGTTCAGCAAGTCCTTAAAATGAAACACATGAGGCCAGAGATTATGGGCCATATTATCAGTCAGTCAGTCAAAAATCTGTATTTCGATTTAAAATCACAAAAGATACTACAATAGTACATAGAGGTGAGAATATATAAAATATAGGCATATTTGGACGTAAAAATAACTTGCACAATATCATGATCAGTCCTTTTTAATAAATTCATAATTATATAATAAATAGCTAAAAACTGATAAAATAAACTCCGGCAAAACTGCCACCTAAGATAACCAAATTTCCATGATTCTGCATACAAACCAATTTGAGTTCATTCTGTGTTAATACAGTAAAGTGCAAAATGCAATGTACAATTGCCCAAAGCTAGGGAGCTTGAAACATTTACCTAGGGCGCCTCTCTTTAAAACAAATCACCCACACCCAGCCCAAGTACTTAGCGACAGAGATAACTATGGACTCTTTAGTAGATGTTTTTAGGATCCTAAGAGCCTCGATCCTCGACCTGGTGCCCACATTTAAACATAAAGGTTTCAACCATCTGGTCTTAGGATTTCTATAGGCTGGGCAAACAAACAAAACATGTGGCAGTGATTCGTTATAGGTGGGACAAGATGAACATTTGCTACTGATCGAGCTATGCCATTTGCTGATAAATACATTAGTAGGAAGAGAACCCACCCTAAACTGATGGTACAGTTTCCTATCTTTGGGGGTGGTGATTAGATCCCAGTAATCTTCGTATTCCACTTCATGCTTTATCTCACTCTTTGCTGGAAATACATTGTCATCGGGGGATGCCCATAAACTGCTCATCCCCATCTCACAAAGAGTGACTTTTACTAGCCTTAACCACGGAATGGCAACCCAAATCTAGAAATAAGGGTAGTAGCGGGGTGAACTGTGGGAGGCCAATTAATGACCTCAAAAATGTATTTTGTGATTTCACTAAGGGGTCTAAATTGGCGTAACCCCACAGTTCGGCCCCATACAAAATCGAAGCGCTAATTTTTGAGGAATATATTCTTAGTGCAGTAGCAATTGGTTTGGTGTATGATGATTGCTACTCCTTCAGCAAGGCACCTGAGAGTTGGGCTTTCTTGACAGTGAGCAAATCTATCTGAGGCTTCCAACTGAGTTTGCTGCCAATGGTTACACCCAAATAAGTGAAATTCTGTGTTTGTTCCAGGGTACCTTCCCTCCTAACGATTCTAACCCTGATATTCCTATGTTTGTGTAGGACCCTATATTTTATTTTGTCTACATTCACTATGAGGTCATGGTCCTGACAAAACTCCTCAAATCTCTTAAGGGCACACTGTAGGCCCATTCGTGTCTTGGAGAGTACAAGGGTGTCATCTGCAAACATAAGCAACGGGGTCTTCATCCCTGCTAGAATGGGTGCATCCGTGGCATAATTCTTAAAGTACTGAACCACCCCATTAATAAATAATGAGAAGAGAGTAGGTGCTAGGAGGCACCTCTGGCGAACCCCCTTCTTGACAGGAAACTTTTGGGTAATGCTCCCCTGCTCCTCCCATCTCACCTGCACGTAGTTAGCATCATGTAACATAACCAGAAAAGCCAGAATTTCTAATGGCATGCCTAATTCCAAAAAGGTTTGCCACATTTTTATACGGGGTAATACGGGGTACAAGGTCAAAAGCTGACTTAAGGTTGGCAAAGGCTGCATAAATAGTGCCTCCCCATAGCACTACAGTACGCCAATAAATCAGAATGAACCTGAACACCTGATCAATGGTACTGGTACAAGAGCGGAAACCTGCCTGGTGTGGAGACAGGTTGTCATGTTCCTCAAAGCAGGCCTGGGTTCTGCTCAGTACCAACCTAGCCTAACCTTTTTGTACGCAATCAAAAAGGCTTATCGGCCTATACTTGCCGGGTTGAGAGTGATCGCTTTCTTATAGATAGGGAGTATTTCTGCTCCTGACCATGTACCGGGCATGGGTGCTCCACTTACTATGGCATTCACAAGGAGCTGAATATAAGCTGCACAGTTAGGTATTTCATAAAGAACTGATCCAACTGCCTCTTGGGACTGAGAGTAAGGCATTTTCCACCTCTTTCTTGGTAAAGTGCAAGATGGAAATAGGAGGTGGCATATCAAAAGAATCTTGTACCTTCTCAGGGAGTGCGATCTGGGCTTTAAAATGCGAAACCCACTGGTCTGGGGCTACATAATTCACAGGCACCCTACTAGGTGCACCACTGCCCCATTTCACCAAGTGTCAGAAGGTAGTCATGTTTCTCCCTGAGTATACCTTAAGCAGTTCGGCCCAGTGTTGTTCGTCCCAGTCCCTATTAGCTCGGTATTGGGCCACCTTATATTCTCCTCTTGCCCTTCGTATATCATCCCTATTCTTTGACCTGATTGCCCTAGCTAGGGTTCTATAGGCCGTTCGACACAAAATATCATACCAGGCAGCCTTAAAACCCGGGTGTTTCCGAGGTTTTTTGGTCTAAGAAATAAAAAATCCTTTGAGCTGGTTAAACAATTCCCGATGAACCTGTACGACTATAGAGTTAATCTCTTCCTGAGTAGCACATATCTGTAGCGTACCCAGTGCATTAACCACCACATCACTCATTTGCTTTAGGTGCTCTTCATTTTGACTCACGTTTGACCATTTCACTCTCCTGGCATCATTAGTCAATAGTGCCTCCACGTAATCGGTTTGTGGTGCTGGACTAACACCAACAGGAATCCATGCGTGATCCAAGGAGAGCACTAGCGGGTTATGGTCATTCTCAGTGCGTTCACAGACCACCATATCTATTAGGTTGGAGCAGAATTCCTTATTAAGCAGGATAAAATCAATGCGACTACTGGACAGCCCAATGCTAAAGGTGTGCAAGCCCTGCTTATCTGAGGCTGTTCTCCCGTTGACAGCCCTGACTCCCAGTTCCATGCAAAACACCTTTAATTGCAGGGTGGCCCCTGTCCATTTTTTAATTGAAGGAAGATCCAAAGGTGGAATAGATCACTGAGCATCCTCCTCTGCATTGAGATTTACATTGTAGAGGTCCTGGGGTTCAAAAGTACAATTAAAAACACCAGCTATTATCAAAATATTATGTTCTGTTAAGAACATGTCTAAAAAATCAACAATAGGAGAAGCTTTCCCCCTTGCACATCCCTTGCATAGACGTTAATATATATATATATATTTTTTAAACTTATAAAGTGCAACAAATGCCCTTGGGCGTCTCGCGCTGTGGACTAAGCAGATATCAGAAGCAGGCTTATTGGTTAAACAACCATGTTTTTATCATCTTACGAAAGTGTAACAGTGACTGACAGGAATGGATCTGTAACGGATGGGCATTCCACAATCTTGCAGCTGTCACGACAAAACGCCTGTCTCCCCAAGACACCGTTTTTGTACGTGGTACATGTAGCTGGTAAGCAGTGGAGGAACGAAGTTGTCTATTGGGACAGTGTGTGGATAACTGATTTATGAGGAACTGGGGGCCTAATTTACTTGAGGCTTTGAAGGCAATGCACAAAGCCTTGAATTTTATGCGATTCCTTACTGCCAACCAGTGGTAATTTTTAATCACGTGAGATATAGGTTTAAATTTAGGGCTCCCTGACAACATTTTGGTGACTGCATTTTGAACGGTTTGCAGTTTGTTGATTACCCTTCTTTGTGCGTTAGCAAACAACCCATTGCAGTAATCCAAAGATGACAACACCAGCGTGCTGACCAAAGTTTTTCCTGCAGTTTCGGGGAGATAAGGGACAATTTTCTTAATCAATCTAAGTTTGTGAAACGCTGTCGAGACCACTTGGTTGGCATGGGAAACAAAATTCAAACCATCATCAAACATGATTCCTAAGTTCCTAACCTTGTTGACCGGGTCGGGCAGGGTACCTAATGAAGGTGGCCACCAGGAGCTGGACCACGAAGGAGACAGCTTTCCGAAGATAATGACCTCCGTTTTTTCGGAGTTCAATTTAAGGCAGTTGCTGGACATCCAATTACTGATGGCCAGCATGCCTTCTTGAAAGCTTGCAGCAACCCTCTCTCCGTCATTGTTCACCGCGAGCACCAACTCAGTATCATCCGCGTAGGACGTAAGGCCCATCCCGTGAGCTTTTATGACTCTAGCTAGGTCCGACACATAGATATTAAAAAGTGTCGGACTTAGGGATGAGCCTTGGGGAACTCCACATGGTAGTGTCAGTTGGGCAGATTGAAAGGAACCCTGGGACACAGCCTGGGTCCTGTTTGAGAGAAAGGAGGAGAGCAGTTCTTGTGCCCTGTCTTGGATGCCCATGGCCGAGACACGGTCGATCAGGATGGAATGATCGACCGTGTCAAATGCAGCTGACAAATCTAGCAATATGAGCACAGCTGTGCCTCCCTGATCCCTGATAGTTCTTATATCTTCAGAGGCTTTAATTAAAGCTGGTTCAGTACTGTGTAATTTGCGAAACCCAAATTGAGTGTCGTCCAACAAATGGTGGTCCTCAATATATTTGGAAAGTTGTGAATTCATCGCCTTCTCTACCACCTTGGCCAGAAAAGGAAGGCTAGCTATAGGCCTATAGTTCTTAGTGTCCTCTGGGTTCAGGTAAGATTTTTAAAAAAGTGGTTTAAGGAGAGTTTTTTTCAATGAATTCGGATAGATTCCTGATGTAAACATGGAGTTACAAATTTGCGCTAATACTGGAGCTATTAAATCCGTAACAGGGGCTAACACTTTAGGTGGGCAAGGATCATTGGCTGATCCAGATTTTATGGTATTCATTATCTCAGCAATTTGTTGCCCAGTAACTGTGTCGAATTGTGCAAAGCAGTGATCTGGGGGATTTGTGAAAGTCAGCTGTGTTTTGAGATTTTTCTTAGTTGAAAATTCCGAGTAAATTGTATTAACTTTCTCATAGAAATAATCAGCTAAAGAGTTGCACAAGGATTGCGATGGAACGGGAGCCACCACAAATGGTCACCCTGCTAACTTGTTAACTACTTGAAATAGTTGTTTATTTGAGTTTCTGGCTAATTCAATTTGGGTTGGGTAGAATTTCCTTTTTTCCTGCACAATTATTATTTTGTATTTGGTCAGTTCTTCCTTGTAGCGCATTTTTAAATCTGTGGCGTAAGATTTACGCCAGTGTCTTTCACAGTTTCTACATTTCTGTTTCTGTTCCCTACGAGAATCAGTAAACCAGGGTGCCGAAGGGGAAGACCGGTTCTTAGAAATAGTCTTCTTTGGCACCAGCGCATTCATTGCATTATCCAGCCAATTAGTGTATCTAAAGATGGCTACATTTGGGTCAGATGGAATAGCAGGACAGGTGGAGGTTAGGAATATTTTCAGTTGTTCATTGTTTATATCTTTCCTTACCTTAAATATCCCAGAGCTGGGTTCCGCCACGTTGGTTACTGGAATATTGTTGGATAGTATATTAAATATGATAGCATGGTGATCATTCCATGCTAAGGGCAAGATGTCTTTTATTAAGACATTCTTTGAGTTGGAGAATATACCATCCAGCGTATGACCCGCCTCATGAGTGGGCATAGCAGCAAGTCGGGTACATTTACCTTCTGTATCCCAATTATAAGAATGTCCCTGCAATCAATGTGCAGCTCCTCCACCCTATACTGATTAGAATGTCTAACCCAGGTCTGCCTCTCTGTTCCCCTTCCGCTACCTTTGAAAAATTTAAATAGCCCTGGCGACGTACATGGTCCATAGCCCAGGTTTCTTGAAAAATTAGTACATCATGGTCCTCGATAAAGATGGACCAATCTATTGAAGCAGTTTTTTTGTGAGAGCCCAGCTGTATTCCAAGAAGCTAATTTGAGTCCTACAACGGGGCCAGAATTGTAACAACTACCTGGAGAGTGGCATGTGCTACTTGCCTCCTCTAGACCAGTTACCCCTATATATGCACTTCCCTGCCTCGCCCATCCGGTTTGCAACCATAACATTGTCACAACTTTGACTGATTGGGGTAGTTAATGAAAAACCTCCTAGGTTATTAGAACCTGATACCCGACCCCCCTCACCCAACTCAACTATTGGATGATGTCATCAGTGATGTCATTTGAGATGTCATCAGTGATGTCACTGACCATGTCATGAGTGATGTAATATGTGACGTCATCAGCATTGCATTGCAGGCGCACGAGTTATAGTTAGCTCAACTAACTATAACGGGCGAATTTCTGTGGTTTTATATGAGTCAAATGTCCAACTAACTATAACATCCCTAAAACCTATAGTTTTTTTGTGAATATATATATATATATATATCCAAACCAACGAGTTCCCTCTTGTGGAAGAGCCAACAAACAGGTAGGTTAATTTCTGTCTTTATTGTGCGCGAAGGCTGCACACACAGGATAAAGGTGTCATTCAAAATTCATATGCCGATGCCAGACGCATTTCAAGTCCGTAAGACCCTTCTTCAATGGCAGTTGGTAACAAGTATCACAGCACTGTTTCCTGTGCAACTTCATTAATAAGCTCCATACGTCGCTGTGGGCGTGGCCACACTTTCAGGCCTTCTGGTCTATGTAGTTCCACTGGTTTTCCTCAAGTGAGTCAGAGTTGCAATGCACAATAAAAGTCAATAAAATCACAGTGGACTGACAATTACCTTAAACTTCTCATGTGGCATTCTTTTTCCTTCGTGCATAACCACTACCAGCCTCACCGGGAATGTCGAGTGAAACAAACCCTTGGGAACGCTGTGCTCACAGCGGGGCTCTTCCACGACCGAAGAGGCCGCTTTAACATCCAAACCAACGAGTTCCCTCTTGTGGAAGAGCCAACAAACAGGTTGATTTCAGTCTTTATTATGCGCGAAGGCTGCACACACAGGATAAAGGTGTCATCCAAAATTCATATACCGATGCCAGACACGTTTCAAGTCCGTAAGACCTTTCTTCAATGGCAGTTGGTAACAAGTATCACAGCACTGTTACCTGTGCAATTTCATTAATAAGCTCATCAACCCACTGGGGTATAATAATTTTAAATAACTGCACACTGAACAGACTCACTGGAGATGTATTAAATTCCTGCACTACGGGGACCACAAGGCCATGCGAATCGCTCCACCCACTGTGGCAGGTCCCGGTTTAATGGCGATGCAAGACGCTGTTCAGTGATTACAGAAGCAGCGCCACTGAAGAAGAGAACTCCATTCTCGAAACGCATCTGGTGTGACTGCAATACTGAGATGAATTCCATTGTGCTGCTTGCCTTCAGAAAGCTGCCTTGAACAAATTAATAAAGATCGAAGATTATACACGTACCTGTTGGCTTCTCCTCTTGGGGTAAAACTCGTTGTTGGATATGAAGCGGCTATGCCCACCGCGGGAGAAGCTCACCGCGTCAGCGCTGGCCCGTGACGGATGCAGACGGCTTCATAGTGCAAACGGGAGGCGGTGTTTGACAAGACAGTGATCACAGACTGTGGACAATTCAGCCTTGCTTTCATCAACCCACTGGGGTATAACAATTTTAAATAACTGCACACTGAACAGACTCACTTGAGATGTATGAAATTCCTGCACTACGGGGACCACAAGGCCATGCGAATGGCTCCGCCCACTGTGGCAGGTTCCTGATTAATGGCGGTGCAAGACACTGTTCAGTGATTACAGAAGCAGCGCCACTGAAGAGGAGAACTCCATTCTCGAAACGCGTCTGGTGTGACTGCAATACCGGGATGAATTCCATTGTGCTGCTTGCCTTCAAAAAGCTACCTTGAACAAATTAATAAAGATCGAAGATTATACACGTACCTGTTGGCTTTTCCTCTTGGGGTGAAACTCGTTATTGGATATGAAGCGGCTATACCCAGCCGTGGGAGAAGCTCACTGCGTCAGCCCGGGCCCGTGATGAATGCAGACGGCTTCATCGTGCAAACGGGAGGCGGAGTTCAACAAGACAGCGATGACAGACTGTGGACAATTCATCCTTGCTTTCATCAACCCACTGGGGTATAACAATTTTACATAACTGCACACTGAACAGACTCACTTGAGATGTATTAAATTCCTGCACTACGGGGACCACAAGGCCATGTGAATGGCTCCGCCTGATGTGGCAGGTTCCTGATTAATGTCGGTGCTAGACGCTGTTCAGTGATTACAGAAGCAGCGCCACTGAAGAAGAGAACTCCATTCTCGAAACGCGTCTGGTGTGACTGCAATACTGAGATGAATTCCATTGTGCTGCTTGCCTTCAGAAAGCTGCCTTGAACAAATTAATAAAGATCGAAGATTATACACGTACCTGTTGGCTTCTCCTCTTGGGGTGAAACTCGTTGTTGGATATGAAGCGGCTATGCCCAGCCTCGGGAGAAGCTCACTGCGTCAGCGCGGGCCCGTGATGGATGCAGACGGCTTCATCGTGCAAACGGAAGGCGGTGTTCGACAAGACAGCGATCACAGACTGTGGACAATTCAGCCTTGCTTTCATCAACCCACTGGAGTATAACAATTTTAAATAACTGCACACTGAACAGACTCACTTGAGATGTATTAAATTCCTGCACTACGGGGACCACAAGGCCATGCGAATGGCTCCGCCCACTGTGGCAGGTTCCTGATTAATGGCGGTGCAAGACGCTGTTCAGTGATTACAGAAGCAGCGCCACTGAAGAAGAGAACTCCATTCTCGAAACGTGTCTGGTGTGACTGCAATACTGAGATGAATTCCATTGTGCTGCTTGCCTTCAGAAAGCTGCCTTGAACAAATTAATAAAGATCGAAGATTATACACGTACCTGTTGGCTTCTCCTCTTGGGGTAAAACTCGATGTTGGATATACATATATATATGTATATACAAATACCTCTATATGTTTATATATATTTGTACAATTACATTTATTAATAGAAATGAATTTTAAGTAGAATAATAGATTTTAAAGTAATTTATTGTTAAAAATAATTAATAAGTAAAAGAAATAGCTTTACATTACATTTAGTTCATTAAGTTTAAGTAATTGTTACGTAATTTTACTATGGTTTTAAATATTTAATGTACTTTTAGGTAGATTTAATATACAAGATGAACAAATAATGTCATCACATTATTAATGGGTGGTGTATACAGGTAGCAGGTTTTTTTAGGGTTATGGGGTGAATAGTATAAAGGTATAGTAAGGCATTTTTGGGCCTTAGGGATGGGTTGTGTATTGGTGTAGTAAGGCGTTTTAAGGGCTCAGTTGGAGGTTGTCTACATGGGTAGTGATGAGGTTTTAGGGTGCATGGATGGGTAGTGTACAGATGTAGTAAGGAATTGTTAAGGCTCAGAAATGGGTTGTTTATGGCTATTAATGGGGTTTTTGGGTTCAGTAATTGGTATTGTATAGGGGTAGTAATGAACTTTTAGGGTGGAGGGTTGGTTTGAGTATAGGGATAGCATGGACTTTTTAGGGCTCAGGGATGGGTTTAGAATTCAGGGCTGCTTTGTCTATAAGGATAGTAGGGGAGTTTACATTTATAGGTAGGGGTATTCTATCATTAATATTAATTTTTTATCTGACAAAAAATGATTATTTTATAAAGTTAGAATTAAATAATTTAAAGTGTTAACATTAAATGTATTAAAATAAAAATAGTTGGTATCAAATTTCTTAATATAGTCAAATATAAATATACATGCACATATAAAAATAAATATATGGAGTACACATATAAAGGTAAATTAACTAATATGAATCCTAAAATAATATTATGATAAAAATTACTTAAATGACAAAGGGTTAAAAATAAAACCCACACTTACCTGTGAAGCAAAGGAGATGAGCAGTAAAGGCATGCAATGCAAAGGGATTCCTGATGTAATTACGTTAGATGTAATGGCACTTCTGATGTAAACCAAAAAAAACACAATCTTGAGACTCATGATGTAATGGTCTCTGATTTAACAAAATTAGATTACGGGCTTCATTCACTGCTCTTGATAAGGGTTGTGTCTTTGGGGTTGATTAGGATTGCTGTCAGAAAACCATTCCGATGGCCGTGGTAGCGGAAATTAACCGCCCGCATGTACCGTGAGAAAACCGGCGGTCAGATCAGGATGAACTGTGAGAGTAATCCGACCACGGAGGGCGGATTCCACAAAAGACCGCCGGGGGCGTGCGGAGCAGGTGAAAATCTATCCGCAGCGGTCGGATTTGCCATTTTAGGATGCGATTGAAGTGACAGTGGAACAATCAGATGTTTCCGACCGTCACGATTGCAACTATTGATGAATGGGAGAGTCGGCGGAACTGCTGTTGTATTCCGACCACGGAAGTCGCTCCGTAGGAGTAATGGCGGTAAAAAAAAAACACACAACAAGGCTCTCAAGTGTGGCCATTAATCTGGCTCAGTCTAAAAAAACACCTAACACACCCTAATGACACATCCCCATGGCAACTAAAAAATACAAATGCCAGGTCAACCCACACAACACTCCTGACCGGAATACTCCATTTCGACCCACCCACATAACTGAGTATAAAACCAGCCCCTTCCCTGACCAGAATCCTTTGCACTACTCCACAACTGAAGAGCCCAACCCCACAGCACAAAGGAGAGGCAAATCTGCACACATCACACCATCACAACCACACACACACTAAACAGATCACCACCACCACCTTCATACCTGCACCTTTAACCCATTTGCACATCACACACCATGTCACAGAAGAAAATGCCCAAATTCACTGACAATGAGTTGTCAGTGATGATAGATGAGGTAATCAGAGTAGAACCACATTTGTTTGGAAACCTGGTCCAACAGACACCGTTAGCCTCCAAAAATCAGATGTGGGCAAGGATATTCAACAAGGTCAATGCAGTAGGGACCATTCTGCGCTCCCAGAAGGAGATCAGGAAGAGGTGAAATGACCTCAAGAGCAAGGTGAAAGAGCGGAACAACAAGAACGGTAAGCTGGCCCAGATGACTGGTGGTGCCCCTCCCATTCCACTACGAATATTCACTGAATGTGAGGAGAAGGTTCTTGCCACAATGCATCCAGAGAATCTCACAGGAATAGCCGGGGGAGTGGAGGCTGGTAAGTACCAACAAATGTCTCCCATTAAACTGCTATGTTCTGTCTTGCAAAACTACAAAGCAACACCTCCTAGGCCCAAATGCATTCATGTGCACCACACTCTCCCAACACATGTGTCACAGATCCACCATTTACTCCCTCTGATTCATCTCAAAGGTAGCTAGCAATATTTCCATGGGGGCATGTGTACAGGCAAGTTACAACAAAAGGTATCCAGGAGTCACAACCAAGTTTCTCTCTTAAACAAAACTGCTACACGACAGAAAATAGAATGTGAATTGAACACAGTTGTGTATAAACACCATTTAACCACCCATACATGCAACATGCAATCAAGGTAGGAATTTTTCCCATCAGTTGTCTCTCTGTACCGCCACTGTTACATCATTTGGGTTCTCCTTACCCAGGAGTTAGTATACAGACAGTCACACTAGTTGGAAGATAGAGACTGTATGAGTAAGGAGACTGACATTAGTTTTTTCACAGAATGGTGTCAGTATGGTGTCGGTGTGATGTTTACAACTGAAAAAAAGCAGTTCAAGTGAAAGTAAGTGAAGTAAATAAAATTAGGTGGAACTGAGTAGAATAGGTATTTTAATGTTTTCTCTCAGACCCCTAAGCTTAAAAACAAGTGAGAGGTGAAAGAAAGTAGATTTGACATAATATCTACTCAGCAAGTCGTCGACATGTTTCTGCATAAATGGAATTGATCCTATGCATTCATCAGGACCCAGTTGTTGCTACTGCTGTATATTAATGTGAGAAAAAGGAATAAAAGGAATAATATCACCTGTTTTTTTCAGGTGTAGATTCTCCACCACAATCTAAAATAGTCATGTATGTAAGGAAAGAAAAAGAGAAAAACAAGCATATTCGTAAAAGAATGCACTCAGTAGTAGTGATATTCTTGTGATCATGTTTTTTACAATTTAATTGACATGATGTCACTCACCCAATTTCTGTGGGGATGACGCCTCACCTCACCTGGCTGCAGCTCAGGTAAATAAGGAGCACCGCTCTGTTTAGCAAAATACAATCGTGAAAACACTCAACCGACTCATATCAAGGCAAGACCATGTGATGTTCTTAGTTTCATGTGTCACAAAACCAAACAAAATCAATGATCGCAATGTTCTTCATTACAATACCACAGATGCATCAGAGGTTCGATTTATGTACCAACATTCTATTCTCTAGGTTTAAAATGCATACATGAAAAATCAATAGATCCCAGAGTCACCATTAATTTGTAATGCCAAAGGAGGAAAAAACATATTTCGTTTGTTGCTTCCTTTCACATTATTCTCTCTCTCACGATGTAATATCAAGAGGAAACACTGTGTACAAAATATATTTCACACAGAATTCGCTTTGAGTGTTTGAAAGCCATGATCGACTAGATATTTTCAAAACATGAGCCGTCTCTACCCTTAGCATAAACATGTAGAGTATGGGCGTCTCAGTTCTTACAAAAAACGCCCGACAAAGCGTTCACTCGTCAGCCATACATTATACAGCGCCTACGAGGAATGTGCCAATTGTAAACAAATACGAGATCCGGCCATTCATGTATAGCAGAGGTCAGCGATTCCTCTGTTCGCCACCCACACGCTGCACAAGAAGCGCCGCTCGTGCAAGAACCGCCGCATGCAGCGGAGGTGAAAGGAAAACAAACCAGACCCCTCCACCCGCTTACCTCTCCGTCGGTGTCTCCCAACGTCCCTCTGGGCTATACTGGGGAGGCACCGAACGGAGGAGTAGGCGGATATTTTAAACGTGGCGCCGAGCGCGCAGGGGTATCTGGGAGACGTAGTTTCTGTAAGTCACGTATTGGGAGAAAACGTATATAAAAAGCACCCCACTGTTACCAGCTCAATTGTAATAAGTTTTAGCACATGTTCATGCCGCTTATTTAGAGAGGAACCCATTTATTTATTACGAATGTAAAATAATAAATAAAACCAAGGTTTCAAAATCATATAGTGATCCAAGCAATCGGTGATATTAAATGATAAAGAGAAGGGTGGAAGTCATAAGCAGAGTAATACCCATTTGGTGCCTAATGTTTTTATTTTATGTACCTTAAGCTTAGGCTTGATATTATTAATGAAGCCTATATATTATTATATGAACCATATGTGTATCATAGTAGATTAATGGAACTATGAAGGAGGTAAAGAAGTATATACATTCAGATGTTCTTGTATTGATTCATAAAAAAGTGGGCTCCCTCGGGTAACAATCAGACATCGTGTTATTGCAATGACTTCATAGTGACATCCAAGGTATAGGTTCGTTAAGACCCTCCTTGTCACTATTCAACTTGTAGACCCACTTCTGTTCAATCTTGAACAAAAATTTACCTATATCTGGACAGTGGTCTGGTATATTGGGCTGTTCCAGTATAGTCCATGTGAAATCATTGGGGCCATGTCCCTTTTCCAAAAAGTGAGCTGTTAGACGGGTTGCTTGTTTGCGGCAGCGAACAGTGCTTTTGTGTTCACCAATACGAATTTTTGTCTTCCTGGTCGTCATACCCGCATATCTTTTTGGGCATGGACAGGTGATCATGTAAATTGTGTTTTCACTATTGCAATTGGTGAATTTACGCTGTTGCCATGGGCGCATTGTTCCTATGTCTACCGTGGTTGACTTTGATGTCTGAGGACAGGCGGAGCAATTTCCGCAAGGATGATGCCCTTGTACAGGCGGAAGATCCCACAAAGTTCCAACTTGTCTGGTCAATTTATTTATTTATTTATTTATTTTTTTTGGTCTGGTATGGACCAGTTGATCTTTTATATTAGGTCCTCTCTTGAAAGCGAAAAGAGGGACAGGTAAAGTGTCCCCACTCGTATTCAAAATTGACCAATGCTTTGTTATGATCTTGCGTACTTGGTTAGATTTTGTGTGGAACGTATTCACAAATGTCATCCTTTCGGTTCTCTCTTTAGGAATAGCGATGTCCAACAGGGCGTCCCTGTTGTTGTTCGACGCCCTTTTCTTAGATTGACGGATGATTTTAGTGGGGTAGTTCTTTTCACGTAAATGTTCAGACAGTTTCTCCGAATGCTTCTCAAAGGCTTCCTTTGTTGAACAATTTCTCTTGAGCCTGAGAAATTGCCCAAAGGGCAAATTCTCCCAGAGAGCTCTGGGATGACAACTCTCAAAATTGAGGAGCGCATTCCGTGCCATCGGCTTTCTATAGAGTTCTGTTGTGAGCCCTTCATTTGTTGCCGATATCAAAAGGTCCAAAAAGGGTAACTCAGTCTTGCTGAATTCCACTGTAAACTTTAGAAATTCATTACAAGAGTTCAACCAGTTATGAAATTCCAGCAGACTAGCCTCAGAACCTCTCCACACGACAAAGATGTCATCTATGTATCGCTTCCAAACTCGAAGCGATACATAGTGAGAGTTATCCTGGTTGAGTACCTTGGTCTGTTCAAAAACATGAACATATAGGTTCGCTAGACTGGGAGCGAAGACACTACCCATACTGGTCCCAGATATCTGGAGATAGGTAGTGTCTTCGAATTTGAAATAATTTTCTTTCATAGCTAGTTCAGCTAAGTTCATGATGAAGGCAGCTGGAGTTATAGATTGGAGATCCCTCTCTTGTAGTAAAGTGCCCACCACTTCCAGGGTCTCTGTCTGGGGAATTGATGTATATAAAGATTCTACATCAAACGAGACGAGTAGATCGGTGGAGGTATTGAAATCGATGTCAGGTAGTAGCCGTAGCATATCTTTCGTATCTTTAAGATACGTTGGCATCTCTTTGACTATAGGGTTCAGGAAGAAATCCACAAATGTGGATAACGGTTCCAAAACTGACCCTATGCCAGACATGATTGGTCTCCCTGGAGGTGGTCTCTGTTGTTTATGTACCTTGGGAAGGCAGTAGAAGTAAGGGACCGATGGATGGGAGGTGCACAGGTATTGACCCTCTTGAGGGGTAATCCATCCTTCTGAAGTGGCCTCCTCCACCAGTTGACAGATCTCTTAAGAGAGAAACTTGGTTGTGACTCCTGGATACCTTTTGTTGTAACTAGTCTTGTATTTAGTGGCATGTATCCAGTAGAGAGTCATTAAAGTAGCCCTTAGACCCTCATTTAAATAGTGTGTGTTTCAGGAATGTGTACAGGCAGCCAGCACTACAACTCCCACCAGGCACCCTAGTCCCAAAGCTGAGCAGGATGTAACACTCCACCCCACACCCACGACCATGAGACAGCCATTGCATTGCTAACTTCAAACTCACAGGTAGGTAGCCATCTCAACAGGGAGACGTGTTTGTGGGTGGGAATGCTGCACTACAACTCCCACCAGGCCCCCTTGTCCCACAGCTCAGTAGGATGGAGCACTCCCCCCCCCCACCCAGAAGCATGTGGCAGCCTTGGCATAGCCCTCATCAAACTAACAGTTAGGTAGCCATCTTATGCTCTCTTGTCCCACCCCTGATCCTGATGGAACACTCCCCATCCAAGAGCCATGTGTAGCCTATTCCGTTGCTCTGATCCACTTCACAGGGAGGCAGCCATCTTTACAGGGAGGGGTGTTTGTGGGTGGGAAGCCTGCACTACAACTCCCACCAGGCCCCCTTGTCCCACCGCTCAGCAGGATGGAACACTCCCCACACCCACAACCATGTGGCAACCATTCTATTGCTCACATCAAACGTATAGGGAGGTAGCCATCTCAACAGGGAGGGTTTTTGCTCACATCAAAGTTACAGGTAGATAGCCATCTTCACAGGAAGGGGTGTTTGTAGGTGAGAAGCCATCACTACAACCCCCACCAGGCCCACTTGTCCCACAACTTAGCAGGACAGAGTACTCCCCATACCCACAACCATGTGTCAGACATTCTATTGCCCACATCAAACTTACAGGTAGGTAGCCATCTTAACAGGGAGGGGTGTTTGTGGGTGGGAAGACTGCAGTACAACTCCCACCAGACCTCCTTGTCCCACAGCTCAGCAGGATGGAGCACTACCCCCACCCAGAAGCATGTGGCAGCCATTGCATTGACCTCATAACACAAAAATGTTCAAGGGTCAGAGCTATAATGACCGGCACACATTTTCACTATTAGTGATGCCTATCTAGCAAATGGTTCCTCGTGCGACACGGTCGAGGATGTGACCCATATACATCCCCTGATAGTGGCTAAACAGTCACTAAAACATATATTGCAAAAAATTGACCCGCACCAAGGTTTGTATACAAGTACTTAATTATCAGATTTCTATATTTCACAAGTGTTATCGATGTTCAGAAGAAGACTTCCCACAAATAAGAATCTCAAAAGAAGTTGATTGAAGATTTTCCAAATTCTCTTTATTCAATGTCTCAATTAAATTAACAGAATTGCTTGTTGCCAACGCGTTTCGTCACATCCGTGACTTCTTCAGGGCTGTAAGCAATTATATAAAAACATACATATTACAATACAATACAAATACATCTCTCTACAGTTAAAAACTATTAAAAACAAGCACACAGCACCTGTCATTTCATATTTTCAAGCTCTTATAATCATTTTTCAATTCTTTTGTATATCTTAATCCAATCAGTGTTCTGGGGAAGTTTAAACCACAATTGTTATAATGATGTCTTAACATATAATCGAAGGTAGCCTAAAAGACAAGTCGGGAGGAGAAATGCTAAAAAGAACTACCTTCTTTTTTGTAATTTGTGGTGAGGGCTACACAATATACGTAGGTAGCAATATCTTTCGACAAAAATAACTGCAGTACGTATAATTGTTCTATCTGTGCAAAATGCCATTACATCTATATTTCATAATACAGTCTCTGGGTTTTCATACCTCAATTAGATATTTTCTGAAAAAGAATAGCGACAGCCACCATATAGTTTCTATGTATTCACAGTCTGATATCTAAAGGCGAGATACCAAAAATTACTAAATCACAAAAAACAGCAAATAAGCAGCATAACAATATTTCAAACTATTAACATTTTGTATATATCATTGCTCCCTGCATTGCTTATTGTTGTGCATGACACCAAGTGTATGTTATTGATATATTCAATTAAGAAGTGGAAACATTTACAACCAGTTGGACAGCTACCACATAGAAATGTATCCCTCCTAAGTCTAAAAAGAGAAAGGAGGACAATCTTGACCTTTGTGTACAGTATAATAATATTGCAAACCATTGATATTTATGCATATATCATTGCTCCTTACATTGCATATTGTTGTGCATGACACCGAGTGTGTGTCAATAATATATTTAAATTCAGGAGTGGAAAGCATTTTTAACAAATTAGATAGGTATCACTTTGAGATGTCTCCCTCCTAAGCCTTTAAGATAAAAAAGGAGGACAGTCATAACCGTTGTATTCTATCACACAATTTCATGCATGTGGACAACATACTTAGAATACATCTTGCTGTATTTGTCTAGAATTTCTTGAATTATTTTGTTTCCACATCTATTTTTAAGAGAGCCTACCTAATGAGATAAAGATTTACTGCATAAATGCTCATACTTCTATATCTGTAATCTGCCCTTACATTTAAAAGTATTTTATCAATCTTGCGTACAGTGAGATTAAATATTATACACTTACGCTCAGAATGATATGTTCGACGTGTCCCCCTCTAACCACTCAGCACAGTACAAGGAAAGTACCTCCTGTTCTTTTGTAGAACTTTAGTCAATTAATTTCTCGTGTCCAGCGCCTACACATAATGTATATGTAAAAGAAAATGAAAGAAAAAAGAACAAACCAATATATATAATTCTTTGCGATATCAGTGTTTAGATTTGTGTCTCTAAATAAAACACAGCCAAATGAAAACTAAATTCATGTAAATGCTTAACATACATGTATTGTATGCGCTCTCCTGATTTGTG
The DNA here is from genome assembly GCF_964263255.1 of Lissotriton vulgaris. NCBI lineage: Eukaryota > Metazoa > Chordata > Amphibia > Caudata > Salamandridae > Lissotriton > Lissotriton vulgaris. Next base: position 812,963 of record NW_028242183.1, on the reverse strand, counting down.
CCTCCAATATGTGACTCAAAAACGAAAGTGTATGTGAATCGAACCCCATGTCCTAAAGCCCAAAGGAGCTCACTCGTGTGTATACATTGCCTTCACTAAGGAGTCTAAAACCAGACAGACTAGCGTGGTTAGATGCCACTGTAATTGCATCAGATATTTGGTTCAGGACTGGCGTGATAATACATATCCTCCTAAAGATACAGTACATATGTGTTGTTTCACACAAACAATAAAAATGCATGTGAGTCGAACCTCATATCCTAGGAGACAAAAGAAGCTCTACCATATCTTTAACCCCTCGACACCAGCGAGTCTAAGATAAACGTCCAGATTCCGTAATTTGAAACCCCTACGGTAGCATACGAAGTTAGAGCCAGACTACAGAGATTATGTCAAATAGAGGGGTATAGCGAGAGCTATCCAAGGTATAATTCATAATTTAATGCCCCTATATATACAAAAATGTTAATAGTTTGGAATATTGTTATGCTGCTTATTTGCTGTTTTTTGTGATTCAGTAATTTTTGTTATCTCATCTTTAGATATCAGACTGTGAATACATAGAAGCTATATGGTGGCTGTCGCAATTCTTTTTCAGAAAATTACTAATTGAGGTATGAAAACCCAGAGACTGTATTATGAAATATAGATGTAATGGCATTTTGCACAGATAGAACAATTATCCGTACTGCGGTAATTTTTGTCGAAAGATATTGCTACATACGTATATTGTGTAGCCCTCACCACAAATTACAAAAGAAGGTAGTTCTTTTTAGCATGTCCCCTCCCGACTTGTCCTTTAGGCTACCTTGGATTATATCTTAAGGCATCATTATAACAATTGTGGTTTAAACTTCCCCAGAACACTGATTGGAATAAGATATCCAAAAGATTTGAAAAATGATTATAGGAGTTTTTTTATTATCACTGATCTTAAAAACACAATGAAAATATTAAATGACAGGTGCCATGTGCTTGTTTTTAATAGTTGTTAACTGTATAGAGATGTATTTGTATTGTATTGTAATATGTATGTTTTTATATAATTGCTTACAGCCCTGAAGAAGTCACGGATGTGAAGAAACGCGTTGGCAACAAGCAATTCTGGTATTTTAATTGAGACATTGAATAAAGAAAATTTGAAAATCTTCAATCAACTTCTTTTGAGATTCTTATTTGTGGGAAGTTTTCTTCTGAACATCGATAACACTTGTGAAATATAGAAATCTGATAATTAAATACTTGTATACAAACCTTGGTGCGGGTCAATTTTTTGCGATATATTGCATTGACCTCATCAAACTAACAGGTGGGTAGCCTTCTTAACAAGGAGGGGCGTTTGCTCACATCAAACTTACAGGTAGGTAGCCATCTGACCAGGGAGGGGTGTTTGTGGGTGGGAAGCCAGCACTCCAACTCCCAACAGGCCCGCTTGTCCTACAACTCAGCATGATGGAACACCCCCCACAGTCACAACCATGTGACAGCCATTGCATTGCTCTCTTCAAACTTACAGGTAGGTAGCCATCTTATGCTCTCTTGCCTCACCCCTGAGCAGGATGGAACACTCCCCCATCCCAGGGCCATGTGTAGCCTATTCCCTTCCTCTGCTCCAATTCACAAGGAGGCAGCCATCTTAACAGGGAGGGGTGTGTGTGTGGGGGAGGGGGGGGGACTGCACAACAACTCCCACCAGGCCCACTTGTCCCACAGCCCAGCAGAATGGAACACTCCCCACACCCTCAACCATGTGGCAGCCATTGCATTGCTCTCTCCAAACTTACTGTAGCGATCGCTACCATCGACACAGCCAAATGCAAAAGATTCCGTACTGACCGCCCCTTACGGAAATACTACAAGTCCCAGAAGGCCATCTGGCGCTGGGGGTTGAATCAATGGGAGGACCTTATTTAAACTCCACCTCCGGAAAACAACGGGGCTTGTCAATCTTGTTCCGTATTCTCTCGTTAGCAGTATTGTGTGTTCTCTCGGAGTTGTGTGACCTTTATCTTCGCTGATGAAAAGCCTGCGTGGTCAGTTATCCTGTTAAGCACGACGCCGATGAAGAGCCAGCGTGGTCAGCTAACTGTTAAGCAAAGACGCCGACGAAGAGCCAGCGTGGTCAATTATCGTTGGAGCAATCAGCGCCGACGAAGAGCCAGCGTGGTCAGGACTCCAGTAGAATTATTGTTGCAAGCCTTATCCTGTCGTGCAAGTATACCTGAGGAGTGCGGGCTCGCCTCCTACCCTTTTGTTTGTTGGTTATTGATATTTGTTTAGTTTGGTGCAGGAGCATCTTCCATTATTGTTTATATAACGGGGAGTTCCAATTCTCTCTGTCCGTGTTTTACGGACACTAACTGCTACTTGGGCTACACCTTCCCACAAGGAGTATTGTGGTTCTCACGAAGCGTGTCTTTTAACGCTAAGTACAATTAGCCCTCATTTATTTACCCTAGACACCTGTAGTGTGTTTTAGGTCGAGAAGTGAAGCTAACTTCTCCGTACTTCTGGCAACATCTTCGCTAGTGCGCAGAGCGTATTCATGGATTCATTCTCAGATACATGGGGTTGAGAAACTGGTGAGTTTAGAATCAAGGGGGGGGAACAAGAGTTCAGACAGTTACAGTTGTGGTATTAATTTCTTGCTCTCTGTCCTCTCTTCTGCCTGCAGTGTCCCAGTACCGGTAACCTCGTGGGTATATCGACCAGACGATACCAGAAGTACCAGATCCCCCGATGCCAAACCACCTCCCGGCCCCTTTCTGTACATGCTCGAATAGTGGGTATATTCCATTGTTGGGGTTTGTGCAGTGCGGAGTTGGGAGGACTATCGTCTATCGTCTCTGCTGGCCATCGGAGTCAGGTTAGTGGCGCTTGTGAGTTCTTGTGTTGCTTTCAATCCCGACAGATTGACAAGCCCAAGAATACAGCCCAGCCTAGACGATGGATACGAATACCATTCTCACTTCCTTGTTGGAGAGCGTTACAGAACTTCAACAAGAAGTCCAAACCTCTCGTGCAGAGAACCAGGCTTTATATAAAGAGGTCTCTGATCTACGTAAAGAGATGTCCGACCTTGCACATAAAGAGCAGGTTGTGAAACCGTTAATTAGGCCGGCTACCTTGCCGCCGCCTTCTTCCTTCCAAACAGGGGGTTCGTTTGCAGCCCCTTCCACTTCTACCGAGACCACTCCCATGGTCCATATAATCCAAAATCATGGAATACCTCTAGCTCCTCCCGAAAGGTTTTATGGAGACCCTCGAAAATTTGAGACATTCTTGAATCAATGTCGTCTTCATTTCCTATGTAAGCCTATGGTTTTTCAGGATGAGGCTTCCAAAACAGCCTTCATGATTTTTTTTTTTTTTTTTTAAATATATTTTTATTGCAGGAATCAGTAAAGCAATACAGTAGCGACCAGTATCGTTTTATGAACAACATATCCAAGGTATAGCCCATCGACCCCCTTCCATAACGTTGCTATACAGCCAATCAGCCCATATCCCTGGGGTTGGGCGGCAAATGCAGCTGGGGTCAGTAGGATGCTGGAGCTGGTCCGGATAACACACTGTCCGTCATCTGCTTTTCTAAACAAACACAAAACCCCAAAAGGAAACCCCCCCCTCAAAATTCCCAGTGACTGTGAAACCCCCCCCTCCCCCCCCCCCCCCCCACCATCAGCGCCAGGGAGCTCATCAACATAGGATCCACTGCTTGACCCACGGGGAAGGTAATAGTGCTGTCAATGCTAACGTTTAACGGGACTCGGGTCGAGTTGCTTCTTCACTTTCGGAGTCGCTGGGGGTACAATAATCTCTGAGGGCCTGCACCAGCGTTTCCCATTCTAACGCGGCCTCCTGCGCCTTCTCATTGCCCTGCCTCCAAGCCAACTGATATCGCAGCGCGCTCTCACCCGCCGCCCATTTCAAAAGCTCACTGTGCCATCTGCTGCCTGTAGGACCAGCTCGTGCCTTCCAGTTCCTGGTCACCTCTCGCTTAGCAAGTAGGAGCCCCAGGTCGATAAATTTACTGGTGATTTTATTCCGGGGGGTATGGGGGAACCAGTGCAAGAGCCCTACCGCCACATCGAATGATAAGTGCCTCCCCGTCACCTCTTCCAAAGTCGTCGCCACCTCCTGCCAGTAGGACGTCAGTCTTGGACAGGCCCATAGCATGTGTAGGAGGTCCGCCTCTTGAGCCGGGCACCTAGGGCATTCCGCCGAAGCCGTGGCAAAATAACGCCTGATCTTTACCGGGGTTAGGTACGCTCTATGGAGAACATAATAGTGGACCAGTTGGAAACGGGCGCTACGTGTACCCTTCCAGGCACGCCTCACCAGCTGGGACCAGGTCGTCTCCGGGATCTCCCTACCAATGTCCTCTTCCCAGCGGGACTTCAGTGTGGCGAGAGGAACCAGCCCCTCGGCAATCAACCTGCCGTAGAGGCAAGTGACCGCCTTCACCGTGCCCGCCGACATCATTACGTACTGGCACACCTGAGACAATTGAGGTTCCTCTAGCCCGTTTTGCCAGTGCGCCTGGATCGCTCGCACAATGGCCGAGTGCAGCAGAAAGTCGCCCCGGGGGATCCCAAAGCGGTCAATGAGATCCTGAAAGGACAGGAGCGCTCCGTCCTCGTACAGGTCCCCGACGAGCTGTAAACCGGAATCCTCCCAGTCCGCCAGTCGTGACCAATCTCCTCCGTGGGGGAGGGCCGTCAGCATCCCCAATGGTATTTCAGGCGCATATGGCGTCCGTAGGCGGCCTCTGTTATGAGCCCGATTCCAACAGAGTCGGATAGTCCGCTCCTCCATCGACAGGTCCCGTAGGACCAAGCGCTGTCGCAGCGCGATAAAGGAGAGGACGTGCCTGGCCATACCCGTCCCTCTACCGTCTTCCGGGCCTCTGAATTCCCTGGCTATCTCCTGGGTGTAGGTCTGGAGCTGCGCCGCTAGGTAATACTTCTCGAAGTCCGGCACAGCGAGCCCCCCCTCGTCCTTCGGCCTCATCAGGGTATTGAGGGCCACCCGCCGCCGGCCCGTTCCCCAAAGGAACCCGACCACCATAGAACGCAAGCGACGAAACGTGGCCGGTGGGACCCAGATCGGCAAAGTCCGAAAGTAATACAATAGTCGGGGAGCGCCACCATTTTGAGCAGGGCGATGCGTCCCGCCACGGAGAGCGGCAGCGTGGCCCAAAAGTCCATGCTACCTCGGAGTGCTCGTATGCAACGGGCAATGTTTCCATCCAGGAGGTCGGGTTGGTCGTGGTACACAAATACCCCAAGGTATTTAAAGCAGTCGGGCTCCCATCTGATCTCCTTACTTAGCGCAGGAGTGGGGGTACCCCTACGCATCGGGAAGAGGCAGGTCTTAGACCAGTTCACTTGGAGGCCTGAGACCGCTCCGAACTCCGTTAGCGCTAATTCCGCTCCCCGCAACGCGTCGACCGGATCCTCCAGGAAGAGCAACAGGTCGTCCGCATAGAGCGAGACGTAATGCGGGCCCGCCGCTGTCCATAAGCCCGTATAGTGGGCTCCCGAGCGAAGATGCATCGCTAGTGGCTCCACCGCTAGTGCAAAAAGAAGCGGGGATAAGGAGCACCCCTGCCGCGTGCCACGCTCCACCGGATATCGCGATGAAATCAAAGGGCCCGATCTAACCCTGGCCGAAGCGGAAGCGTAGAGGACTGCCGTCCATTTGACAAATCCCTCCCCGAGGCCGAATTTCCGTAATACCGTGCATAGGTAGTCCCACTCCAGGCTATCAAAAGCCTTCTCCAGGTCCACCGACAAGACTACCGGGGATGGGGCATCCACGAATGGTTCCCCAATCAAGCGGAACAACCTTCGGATGTTCATAGTCGTATTCCGCCGCGGGATGAAACCGGCTTGGTCTTCATGCACTATGGAACTCATATGTCCTAGCAGCCTCGAGGCCAAGATGCTGCTCAATATTTTGTAGTCCACCGTCAGCATTGAAAGGGGACGGTAGGACCCCGGGTCAGACGAGTCTCGACCTGGTTTGAGGAGAGGAACCACCAACGCCTCACACATCGAGCCAGGGAGACGACCCAACCTCTTCGCCTCCCTGTAGACCACCAGTAATCGAGGGGCCAAGAGGTCAGCGTAAGCTGCATAGAACTCCACCGGTAGGCCATCTAGGCCCGGGGTCTTGTTCCTCGCCATCCGTTTGATGGCCCCGCGGATCTCCCCCAAGTCGATATCAGAACCCAGGGTTTCCGCCACTTCCTGTCCTACTGTGCGGAGTTCCAGTGAGCTAAGATAGTTATCAAGCCGGTCTGGGTCATGTGCGGATCGACTGCGGTATAAACTTTCGTAGTAATGCCGGAAGCAACTAAGAATCTCCGGTCGGGTGCACACCTCGGTCCCATCCGCCCTACGCATATTTGTCGTCGTTTGGGACTGGCGCGTAGGGTTGGCCAACCACGCCAGTAACGCGCTCGACCTGTCGCCCTCCGCAATAGACCGGACCGTATAGGCCTTATAATCGAAACAGCGGAGCCGTTCGACCTCCACCGCTACCTTCTCCCTCGCCTCTACCGTTCGTGTTTGCAATTCCGGGTGTCCGGGGCGGCTAATTTCGAGCTCGCGGAGTGCTCGGTCCGCTGTGTCTAAGTCAGCCAGGATAACACGCCGCATGCCCACCTTCTTAGAGATACAGTAGCCCCTCACCACCACCTTGAAAGCGTCCCATTCGAACGCCCTAGTACTCGCGGAGCCGCCGTTGGACGCAAAATAATCCGTGATTCTCTCCCCTAGGTCCGCCTTGAAGACACTGTCCTCGAGGATCTCGGGGCGCATCTTCCAGGTGGGTACTGCCGGCGTCCCAGGGAACCAGCGAATGTCCAGTAGGAGGGGGTTATGGTCCGAGATGGTTCGCGATAAGTACTCCGATCGGACCGCTGCCGAAACTAATTCGGACGACCCAAGAAAGCCATCTAGTCTGACATGCAGCTCATGAAGGCTCGAAAAGTATGAATAATCTCTAGACGCAGGGTGATGCGCCCTCCAAATGTCCGTCAAACCCCAGCGGGTTTGCCAATCTTGACGACCCTTAGCCGTCCGCCGGACCGGGGAATCGGGGAGCGGGGGATGCGAGCGGTCTATGTCTACATCCACTACGGAGTTAAAGTCTCCCCCCAGCAGGAGGGGCCCGGCGAAAAAGTGGGCCAGCGAGCCCGATAACCTGGAAAGGAAGGCAGTCTGGTCCATATTAGGAGCATACACACAGCAAACGTTCAGGTCCCTCCCTCCTAGCGTGCCTGAGATGGCCACGAAACGCCCCTCTGGGTCCAACACTGTCCTCGTGACCTGGAAGGGGACTCCTGCCCTAATCCATATTAGCGCCCCCCTGGCATAAGCAGAGTACGCCGTGGAAAAGACCTGCCCTCGCCACCTACGCTGAAGCGCCGCCCCTTCCGCCTTGTTCAGATGCGTTTCCTGCAGCAGCGCCATTTGCACTCCCCTACGCACTAAATAAGCATGAACCTTGTGACGCCTGGACATAGTGTGAAGCCCCCTCACGTTCCAAGTAATACATTTCAAGTTAGCAACATCAGCCATTGTCCCAGAGTGTTCTTGCACAGTCTCCCCGTTCGGGTCCCCACAAAGAAAAAGCATCAATCCTCCCAGCGCTGACGGCGGCCATTTTCCCCAACCAGAACCAAACCACCCAAAAACCAACAAAGCCCCCCCCCACCCACCCCAGAACAGGACCCAAACTGCACCATCTAGATCCCATCCAAACCTCTACGGAGATCAACCCCAAAATCCCCACTAGTCCTACGGTCGCCACCGTAGGAAGGCCTTATGGGCCAGGTGCGGGCTGGGCGGAGGCAGTGGGCCCTCGTCGCCCAGGCTACCAGAACTATAGTAAGCCCCCTCCGGTGTCAAAACCTTCCGGGGCGAGAGCAGAAGCCCCCCAACCCTCCCTCCTTCGTTGTCAGCAATAAAGAACGGCAACCGCCTCCCCCCTGCCGGGCCCCCACCCAAAATAAGGCAGCATATCCCGTTACCCTTGTCCGTCCAAAAGGTCCTCCACCGATTTCGGTGTGATCACCGGTGTATGGGTACTGTCTGCCACTGAATCTTCCGAGTCCGATGGTGCCCCCTGAGCACCCGGGTTTTCTTCCTCCTCCTCGATGACTTCGCCTCTTGCTCCCGACAGTTCCGACAGAACTTCCAACACTCCCCTCCGCTCCGATGATGTCTCCGCAGTCGAGGGCCCTCCCGTGCGGCCGCGGCGGTTCCTGACCCTCTTAGATCGCCTCCTTTGTTCCGGCTCCTCCGCCTGATGGGTCGAGGCGCTATAACCATCTTTCCCTGTCCGGTACAGTTCGAGCCAGTCACAGACCTCCTCTGGGGTGTCGAAGAACTGGGCTTTGTCGTCGACAATGACGCGGAGCCTTGCGGGAAATAGGAGTGAATATTGGATGCCCTCACTCCTGAGTTCACGCTTAACCGCCAGGAAGGAGAACCGCTTGCGCTGCGTCTCGTAGGTGTAGTCAGGGAAGATATTCACCTGACTGTTTGCAACCTGGAACGGGCCATTGTGCCTGGCGGCATTTAGGATCAGGTCTCTGTCCCGGAAATGTAGCAACCGCGCCACCACTGGCCTTGGGGCTCGTCCCTGCTGTGGGGGCCGTGCTGGGACTCTGTGGGCCCGTTCTAGAGTGTAAAAGGAGGACAGGCCCTCCGGGACCACCGTGTCTCGTAGCCAGGTCTCCAAGTATCGCACCATATCGCCATCCTCGATTTTCTCCGGCAGGCCCACCACCCGAATGTTATTCCTCCTGTTGCGGCCTTCCGCATCCTCCGCCCTCCGTTCGAGGGTCTCAATTCGGGACATGGCATCCTTTATTGTCGCAGCCAGGGTTCTCTGCGCCGGTTCTAAAGTCTTCACCGTGCCCTCCACCTCCTTGACCCGGTCTGAGAGTTTACCATGGTCTGCCCTAAGGAGGCCCAGGCCCGTCGCCACCTGGGCAATGTCCTGTTGGAGGGCCGACCGTGTTGCCTCTATCGCTTCCAGTACACGGTCGAATTGTTGTTGCAGTGGTGCGCCACCAGGTCTTTTAGGGTCTCCATGCTCTTCCTTGTCCTGGGCCTCAGAGTCTGAGGTGGTCTGGCTGGATCCCTTGGCTCCCTTAGGTTTCCCCATGCTGCCAGGGGCTCTCCGTGAGGGTCCCGGAGTAGGCGTCTCCGTGTACAGGTGTCCAGCACGACCTTCCCGGGAGTTCGTTCTCAAGTCGGGTATGGGCGATCTCCTTCTCCAGAGCCTGTGGAGACTCCGCCGCTTCGGCTCACGCCACCGCCACGGCGTCCGAGGGCACCGATGAGGGGGCGGAGACAACCGTCGCCGAGTCGGGCAGGTCCGTTCACCCACTATAGCTCCGGGGCGAGGGCCACCAACTCCCTCGGTTGATCTGTGGCGCCAGAGTGTCGCGCCACCCATGTAGTTGGGCTGGCCAGGAAATCGTAGCTAGTTGCGGAGTCGCGGTGCAGATCACCGCCTGGAACAGAGGGCACCCGCGCCCGGTGCCCTCTAGTGCGTGGGCACCCGCCCGGTCGTCTAATCGAGTATGAACCCGTTGTAGAAGGTCCGAGCCTGCCAATGTCCAATGTCTAAATCAACTGAGGATGGTGAAGCCGGGTGCCACTCGACACCCGCGAAACCTCTTCGACTCCGTAGTTTCGATCAAGGGGACAAAGGGGTCCGGGCGCCATGTTGGGTCGCACTCCGCAACTCCGCAAATTTCGGCATTTCTTCGAAGCCACCCCCGTCCAAACTCCACCAAGGCCCCCGGCAGGGTGTCGTCGCCTCGCTCAACCGAATGCGGGGTCTGGGGCGCCCCTCAGCCCCCGATGTTCAGGATAATTTCGGGCTTAGTCCCGGAGCCGAGCTCTCAGGCGACCATCGCCATCGGCGCCCAAGCCACGCCCCCAAAACAGCCTTCATGATGTCCTACATGGGAGGGAATGCGTCCAGTTGGACCATTCCCTTACTGGAAAAGAATGACCCTGTTTTGCATAATTTCTCCGATTTCTGCCTGGAACTACGTAAATTATTTGACAGGAAGTCCCATATGTTGTCCCTAGATCACGAATTAATGACCTTAAGACAAGGATCCCAGGATCTGTTGTCCTATATAACCACATTTAATCGCCTTATCGTAGAAACGGATTGGCCGGCTCAGAAGCGGATTTCCTTGTTTTATCAAGGCCTCCGGGGAGAATTGAAGGACGTATTAGCACAGGTGGTGCAATTGCCTTCTACTTGTGAGGAATTAATAGATTTGACCGTCCAACTGGATCACCGTTTGCTGGAACGAAAAGGGGATAGAAACAGGGGAGACAATAGATACTCATACCCCATGGCTAGACCTCGGCAGGGGGGTGAGGAAAAAACAAAGACACCAGAAAGACCGGAACCCATGCAAATCGGGGGAATCCGGGGTCCCCTCACTAGGGAAGAAAGGGACAGGCGACGGAGACTCAAACTTTGCCTATATTGTGGCAAAGGTGGGCATTTCATCAATGAATGTAGAGCCAGGAATTACGTTCCAGGGAAGAATCCCCTTCCTCGAGTACAGGCCGCTCTTAGCTCAAGTGAGCCGTCGGAAAACTGAAGGTCTCGGATCAGATAGAGACCTCTGATTTGAGACGACCACCTGATATGGTCTCCCCATATGTGGCAAATACCCTTCACCCTGCAGTCGCCCATATGAACGTGAGTGTTTCTCTATGGGTAGCTAATCAGGACTCCTTAAGAGTCGATGCCTTGTTAGACTCGGGGGCTACAGGGAACTATATCGACCAAGACTATGCATTCCGCATGGGTATCCCCTGTGAAAAGAAACGTATGCCTGAGACCGTTAAAACAGTGGATGGTACTGTACTGTCATCAGGCCCTGTAACGTACCATACGCTTGCTTTATTAATGAGATTTGGAGAAGATCATTGTGAGAACATCCAGTTCGACCTCATAGATGCCCCACAGTTCCGTCTCATTCTGGGTATGCCCTGGCTAACGTTGCATGACCCTAAGGTAAGCTGGTCATCTCGTACAGTCAGTATGACTTCCGAGTATTGTAAAGAACATTGTCGGGACGAGATAAACCATGACTTCCCACCTAATCCATCACCCGCTACTTATTTAGCTGGTGCATGTTCCGTTGAGTCCTTTTGCTGTGCCACAGCATTACCAAATGAGTACCGTGATTTTCACGCCTTGTTTGACAAACAAAAGGCCACCCAATTGCCTCCTCATCGCACCTACGATTGCCGGATAGACCTCATTCCGGGTACGGATATCCCTTGCAGCAGGGTGTATGCCCTGACGGAAAAGGAGACACTATATCTAAAAACCTATATCGAGGACAATCTGGCGTCTGGCTTCATAAGACACTCCACCTCTCCTGCTTCTTCGCCCATGTTCTTTATACCCAAGAAGGACTGCGATGAGTTGCGACCTTGTATAGACTATCGAGCCATCAACAGAGTAACAATCAAGAACCGTTACCCTCTGCCCCTAATTCCTTTTCTGATGGAGCAGTTGAAAGGAGCTCGCTATTTCACCAAACTTGATCTCCGCGGGGCTTACCATCTTGTACGCGTGATGAAGGGGGATGAGTGGAAGACTGCGTTTAGAACTAAGTTTGGCCTCTATGAATATCGGGTGATGCCCTTTGGCCTCTGCAACGCCCCAGCCGCCTTCCAGTTCTTTATGGACGAGGTGTTAAGGGGGTGTTTGGAGTCATTTTGTGTGGTTTACATTGACAATATTTTAATATATTCTGCATCTCTGTTAGACCACGTCGCACATGTAAGAACTGTGTTGGAACGGCTACAACAAAACTCGCTGTATGCCAAGTTGGAAAAATGCCTTTTTCATGTTCAACAAGTTGCCTTTTTGGGATATGTGATCGATGCTCAAGGGTTTCGAATGGACATGAGTAAGGTCAAGGCCATCCTAACTTGGAAAACGCCACGAAACGTCAAGTCAGTGCAGAGCTTTCTTGGCTTTGCCAACTATTATTGACGATTCATTCAGGATTTTTCTAAGGTCATCCATCCTATCACTGCCCTTTTGAGGAAAAATGTCCCATTCAAATGGGGAGAGGAAGCCGAGAACTCATTCCAACTTCTGAAAGAGAAGTTTACTCAAGCACCCATTCTTCGACATCCAGACCCTAAGATGCCATTTGTGCTGGAAACTGACGCATCACAGTATGCCCTCGGGGGAGTTCTGTCCCAACGCCACCCTACCACAGGTCAGCTTCACCCTGTGGCATATTACTCTAAGAAGCTCACCCCGTGTGAAGTCAATTATACCATCACTGACAAAGAGCTCCTAGCCATAAAGAGAGCATGCGAAGAATGGAGACACTACCTCCTAGGGGCATTACATACTGTGGAGATCATCACAGATCATCGTAATCTGTTGTTTTTGAAAACAGCAAAGGCTTTGACTCCTCGTCAACTGAGATGGACCCTCTTCTTCTCAGACTTTGACTTTGTGATCAAGTATAGACCTGGGACCCGTAACGGAAAAGCAGATGCGCTCTCCAGGTTGGAAGATGAAGAAGCAATAGTTCCTATGGAACCCCCTTTCATTCTTAAGGGGACCGAACAATCGGAAATGTCAATTGCCTTAATCACCTCTGAAGATTTTCTAGAAGACGTTTGAGTCGCCCTAACTGACCAGGACATAGCATCTTGGGTGCAAGAAGAGCCTGCCAACCGATGCGAAAAAGATCAGTTAGCATATCATTACCATGCCTTATACATACCTCGAACTGTGTTACAACGCAAGGTTTTGGAATGGGCACACGATTCTGCTTTAGGGGGACACATGGGCATTTACAAGACCACCGCTAATGTGGAACGATCATTTTGGTGGCCTGGTGTCAGAGCTGATTCCAAGGGGTATGTAAAAAACTGTGCGATCTGCGCACAGGGAAAAGCCAGTCATATCAAACCGCCAGGACTGTTGCAGCCATTACCGATTCCACCCAAACCATGGCACACCTTGTCCATGGATTTTATTGTGGAAATGCCCCCTTGTGAGAAACAGACAGTCGTTCTGGTGGTGGTTGACCATCTTACAAAAATGGGACATTTTATCTCTTTACCTGGTCTGCCTTCCTCCAGTGAATTAGCTAAAGTCTTCCTGCAACACATCGTACGACCACACGGATTGCCGAGTGTGTTAATTACGGATCGGGGAACACAATTCACCTCTCGTTTTTGGAAGGCTCTATGTACCATTCTGCAGATAGATGCTCGTCTCTCGTCCAGCTACCATCCGCAAACGGATGGTAAAACGGAACGTCTGAATCAGACGCTTGAACAATACCTGCGATGTTTTACGTTACAAAACACCACTGATTGGACGATCCTTTTGTGGTTAGCGGAATTCGCCTATAATAACGCTGTACATACCACCCTGGGTTGTTCTCCGTTCTTTTGCCTTTATGGATTCCACCCGAACATGCTTCCATTTGAATGGCCGGCTGAATCCTTGGTTCCTGCCATCCATGAACATCATGCTCATCTTCGGGCGATTCTGATCGAGGCTCGGAACAATTTGGAAAAAGCCCAAACAGCCCAGAAGCTTTTTGCTGATAAGAGACGAACCCCGGAACCTGAGATTGAGGTTGGTGACAAAGTCTGGCTTTCTACGCGCAACCTGCCTATTAAGGGACTTACGAAATTGAAGCCTAAATATGTTGGTTCCTATGGTATTTGTGAGGTAATAAATGCGGTAGCCATGAAACTCTCATTGCCAGTATCGTGGACGATTCATCCTGTGTTTCATGTGTCGCTCCTACGTCCTTGTCTTCCAAGCGTGCGGTTGCCTGAACGTCCTCGTCCTGTGGAAGTTGAAGGACATGAGGAATATGAGGTACTGTCCATCCTGGACTCTCGTATGGTACGTGGCAGAATTCAGTACCTGGTGGATTGGAAAGGATTTGGCCCCGAAGACAGAACCTAGGAGCCTGTGGACCATCTACATTGTCCCGATTTGGTTGAACAACTGCTACTTGGGCTACACCTTCCCACAAGGAGTATTGTGGTTCTCACGAAGCGTGTCTTTTAACGCTAAGTACAATTAGCCCTCATTTATTTACCCTAGACACCTGTAGTGTGTTTTAGGTCGAGAAGTGAAGCTAACTTCTCCGTACTTCTGGCAACATCTTCGCTAGTGCGCAGAGCGTATTCATGGATTCATTCTCGGATACATGGGGTTGAGAAACTGGTGAGTTTAGAATCAAGGGGGGGGAACAAGAGTTCAGACAGTTACAGTTGTGGTATTAATTTCTTGCTCTCTGTCCTCTCCTCTGCCTGCAGTGTCCCAGTACCGGTAACCTCGTGGGTATATCGACCAGACGATACCAGAAGTACCAGATCCCCCGATGCCAAACCACCTCCCGGCCCCTTTCTGTACATGCTCGAATAGTGGGTATATTCCATTGTTGGGGTTTGTGCAGTGCGGAGTTGGGAGGACTATCGTCTATCGTCTCTGCTGGCCATCGGAGTCAGGTTAGTGGCGCTTGTGAGTTCTTGTGCTGCTTTCAATCCCGACACTTACAGGTAGTTAGCCATCTTATGCTCTCTTGTCCCACCCCTGAGGAGGATGGAACACTCCTGTATCGTAGAGCCATGTGTACACATTCCCTTCCTCTGCTCCATTTCACAGGGAGGCAGCCATCTTAACAGGGAGGTGTGTTTGTGGGGGGAGGAAGCCTGCACTACAACCCCCACCAGGCCACCTTGTCCCAAAGCTCAGCAGGACGGTACACCCCCCACACCCAGAGCCATGTGGCAGCAATTCCCCTCAACTGTGTCACAGAACAGGTAGGTAGTTAGTGCATGCACCCTGCCATTCCTCTCAAAAAGCATGGAGCCATATGACCACACTAACCCTCACATGGCATCCAACTTAGTATAGATCCAATAGCCACTTCCAGTGTGCACACAGCTAAGTGTATGTAACTGTCACAGAAATTAAAGTTTGACCCACCAATTCACATGTTGATGAAATTCAGGGCACAATTATGCACAGCACTGAATGCTATGTGTAAGTGCCATGGTGGCAGAGCATCAAGGCCCATATGAACACAAAACATGCATGGTCAGTTGGTAAAAGAAAGTGAAGTAAATGTTATGACAAAGGTATGCATAAGATTACAATGGCCAGTTCTTGCTCAGATGTAATGTCTTCCATGCAGAGCAAACACAAAAGACGCATCACATAAAGTTGTTGTGCTGCTACTCGTTAGATGCTGACATGTCCTTGTAATCACACAATCTGTACATGGAACATGGTATCTATTGACATGTCACACCATGGACAAGTAATGTATGTACCTCCACATCATGTCATGATGCTCAGTACCTTGCAGCCCTACAAAGTGGTATCAATGTAAACTGTGTGGGGTATCATATGTAACATCTAAACGTCAAACACCAAGCATGTGGGGTGCACTACAATGACAATTTCACCTCTGTTCAACAGGAGATCAACAATTGACTGCTACAGAAGACAACACCGACCTCCAGATCCAGTCCCCCTCCCCCCCCACACCGGAGAACATGGACTTTCGGATACAGACTCCCTAAGTTTCTCGGATGAGGAGCCCAAACCTGGCCCATCTGGACTGCCAGGGCGCACCACTTTCCAAGCCCCTACTATCTCCACCACCACCACCGCAGCAACCACAACCGCGCTGACCCCTACTACAATGGCCTGTGCGGCCCAACCACCACCACAACCACCAGTGCAGCCTGCAACACTCTCCCTGCCTCAGTGGACACCAACACCATCACACAATCAGAGGAGGGCAGGGAGTGTCTACGGGTGCGTCGAGTGGCAACGCCACAGGTACGGGACAGCAGGGCAGGTGGGAGGGCAACTGGGGGACAAAAGGGACAGGACACTGGGACCAAAGCCCTGGCCAATATTGCCAGAGTCCTTGGGGCATACGAACAAACCCAGGGACACATAGGCCAGGTTCTGGAAGAAGTGCGTGAGCTCTGCCTGCTGCTGAGGTCCATTGACGCACGTATGGGCCAAATCGTGGACCTCATGGGCCAGCTTGTGGATGTTCTGAGGGACAGTCATGCAGCCCAAAGAACAGCTCAACCTCCCTCCAGTGGCCCGCAGGATGATACTCCCACCACCTCAGCTACGGCCACAGAGAGGGGTGAGCTGGAACAGAATGACTCCTCAGACACCGCTGAGCCCCAGCAGTGGCCCCTTCTGGAAAATGCAAAAGGGGCCATCCGAGAAAGACCACAGGAGGATCAGGTGGCAAAGCACCAGCCACATGCAAGTGAAAGAGCCAGCCATGATGGAACCTCTCTTCACCTTGACATTGACTTTGTTGACTATCCTTACCCACACTGCCATGTTGATGGCAGGTTTCTGTTGGACTGTATCCCCACATCAATGTGGTGACTACTCTATTGTCTCGTTTAACATCACTGACAACTCATTGATTCTCTTTGCACCATGTTTTTAAACATCACTTGCCTGTCACAAACACACTTTGTAAATAAACACACTTTACACACCTATGTTTTTGTGTCAGCTCTATGTTTATCACAAGATGTACAATGTTTGACTCTGATTCCAATGTACCAGAAGCTCTGATTGTTCCGAGGCATTGAGAGGCTGAAGGGACCTAGAAAGACACAAGAGAACGACATTCACTTGTCAGGTGATGGCATCACAGCCAGTACACAACACTAGTCATCAAGGTACACAAATCAGCACACATTACAATGAGAAACAATACCAACATAGACATCATGTGCCTAGTCATGACCACACTGTGCCACAAACATCAGCCATCAGCACAGAGCCAACAACAGGCAGGAGTCAAAAAGCTCCTCTAGGCATTTTCACTACCATCAAAGAAAGCAGACAATGGCCCTGTTGTACAATGTCACTCACATTCAAGGGAAGTAGCGGTTGATGACCTGTTGACGCAGGTCGACACCTTCCTCCTCTCCACTATCCTCATCACTGGACATGTGTGGGTATGCAGGCGGGGGCATCTGCTGCTCATCATCGTCTAGGAGCAGGGGGATCTCTTTGCGCAAGGCCAGGTTGTGGAGCATGCAGCATGCAACTACGATCTGACACATCTTTTGAGGAGAGTAGAGTAGTGCACCTCCGCTCTTGTCCAGACACCGGAATCTAGACTTCAGAAGACCAAAGTACCCTCCACCACACAACGTGTCTTCCCATGGGCATCATTGTAGCGGACTTCAACCGGGGTCCTGGGATTCCTCAGTGGGCTCAGCAACCAAGTCTGGTTGGGATATACAGAGTCACCTAGGGGTGAGATACACAGAGCAATTTTGTAATATTACTGTAGCTGAGGACAACATGTCACATATACAGCACACTACTTGACTGCGTACTCACCCACAATCCACGCACGCTCCGGATGCAGATTTGTCATCAGCTGTGGTACGGTGCTGTTACGCAGTATGTAGAAGTCATGTGCTGATCTTGGAAATCTGGCACAGACATAGGAGATTACCATATCCGCTTAGCATACCACTTGCAACATAATGGAATGGAAATGCTTCCTGTTCCGGTAGATGTGCTTACGTGCCTGTGGTGGAACCAGGCCAATACGTGCGAGGTCAATGGCACCAACAACATTAGAGATGCGGGCACGGTCATGAAAATCACCCTTCACAGCTGCCAATTCATGTCTCCTGTAAAAATGGATGTATTTGTCCTTGTAGGTCATCATAGCGGACAGGACATCAGGACATCAGGACATATGTCTCAACCATACTGAAGTTTGGTTGTGACATCCCTCCTGCGCTGGGCACCGTGTACTGGAACAAACCAGTTGCAAAGAAATGCAGGGCCGCCATCACCGTACATGTTGGTGTCAAAGCAGTCGAATAGGTTCTGTGAATCCTCAGATAGGGCTCCATCTGACCACATAGGTCTTGAAGGGTAGGTCGATCCAAACAGAATTTACGTATGATGTCCTCATCCTCCATGTCCGCTAGCAATGTGAATGGACGAGGCACATTTGGTTGCCTCCTATATAAGATAAAAGGGGACACATGTCAATTCAATTCCCCTATGAGATGTGTCCAACATCTTAAGTTTTGACTGACACAGCTTTAACAATGACTGGCCTGAAACAACAGGTTACAGCACGAGTCACATGCAGAGACACCTTGATCTAAAGTAGTTGTACACGTGTTAAGTACGTATATAGTGAGTACCCCAAAACAGATTCAGACTATGTGAATGCCAAATGGTACATTCCAACATCTTGTGTCACCAGCCCTGAGAGTAGTTGACACTGCACATGTCTGAACCAGCAACACTGCTGGCTTCTACGTAGCTGCTGTACCTGCCACACCTTCTTGCGTGATTCGGACAGGGCTCGGATTAACAACACAATGAGCACAGTGTGTGCATAAAGATCAAGGGCCCGATGTAGGTACCAAATACCGGTCGGAAACGGCCGATTTCGGCCGTTTCCGACCGGTATTTGGCCTACTGAGATGTAGGGGACCTTTTTTTGTCCGATTCAGTATTTTACCGATTCGGTAAAATTACCGAATCGCAAAAATACCGAATCGGTAATTTTACCGATTTTTTAAATTTGGGATGTAGGTGCGACTACTTTCAGTCCCACAGGCCCTTCAGATTCGGTATTTTAACACCCAATCCAATTATTAAAATACCGAATCCAGGTGTGCATGCACATGTGTGCATGCACACCTATGCCATGTGACAGACCTTAGGGCATGTCTGTGTGCCACATGGCTCACATGCCTTTTTTTGGGGTGCTGGAGGGTGTCAAAGTGACACCCCCTGCACCCTTGCACAAATCGGTAATTACCGAATCGGTAATTACCGATTCGGTAATGCCCATTGATTCCTATGGGCTTCAAGGCCCATAGGAAGCAATGGGGGATACCGAATCGGAATTTACAGAATCGGTAAATACCGAATCTTACAGATTCGGTATTTACCGAATCTGAATCGGTATGATTCGGTATTTATGAGGTGGTAAATGTAGATTTACCTACATCGGGCCCCAAGTATCAAAAATGAGTTCAGCAATCTACACAGTGAAATAGGCACATTATGTAGTCAGTCCATCATTACTGTGGGTTGTTTAGCCATCTCACACATTGACATGTTTACATATTTGAGAGTCCGTCACACAACAGATCTGTGTACATGCACAACAACATCATAAGTGACATGTGAGGGCCTACAGGCCAAGGCATGTAATCATGTGCACTAACATGGCAGGTGTAGTCATCAGTGAGTTAAATGTCACACTAGCATTGAATTTAACTATCTGGTGGCATGATTCATAGTATGTGTCTACTGTTCAATGCTGATAACTGGCCATTGCCATTGCTACAGCATGATGTGTCCATAGGGGCTGTAACCGTGCTCCGCCACCGCAATCACGGTCATTGGCACCAATTTAAAGATGACAATTTGTGGTAGCAACCGCCTGGACAGCGCGGTGTGACACCGCCAATGCCCATGTCCCTTTAGCCAGTGGGAACCGCAATTGTGGTAGTGAAACACACATTTGAATCCCACGGTAGGCGTACTCCGCCACCGCAATCACGGTCATTTGCACCAATTTAGAGATGCCAATTTGCGGTAGCGACCGCCTGGGTCGCGCCATATGACACCGCCAATGCCCATGCCCCTTCAGCCGATGGGAACAACAATCGAGGTAGTGAAATACACTTAAATCGCGGTAGGTGTGCTTCTCTATCGCGGGCGGGTCATTGGATATAATTGAAAGATGCACGATTGTGGTAGCGACTGCCTGGGCCCCGCGATGTGACACCGACAATGCCCATGCCCCTTCAGCCAATGGGAAACGCAATCGCGGTAGTGAAATACACTTTTGAAAATCTCGGTAGGCGTGCTCCTTTACCGCCGGGCGGGTCATTGGATACAATTGAAAAATGCACGATTGCGGTAGCGACCGCCGGGGCCCCGCGGTGTGACACGGCCAATGCCCATGCCCTTTCAGCCAATGGGAACCGCAATCGTGGTAGTGAAATACACTTTTGAAAATCGCGGTAGGCCGATCATTGGTTACATTTGGAAAAAGCTGACCTGGAACACAAATTGCAGCATTTGAGTATCACTGAAACAACCCCAGGGTGCTATATATGTCTGGAAGAGAGACACAAATTTCCACTGCATCCAGACATTGCTGCCTGCCATTCTGCACCACCAACTGCTGCTGGTCCTGTCTCCTGGACCCAGTGATGGCGAGAACTGAGAACATCAGAGCCCGTCCCTTCACCACAGAGAAGCTGGAGGTCCTGGTGGATGAAGTGCTTTCACAGTATGGGACGCTATATGGTGCTCCTGACATAATGGTAAGTGTTTCAGAGTGAAAGTTGGAAAGTGCAAAGGGTGCTCACATGAAGGTGCTCTGCTGTAGTATGTGCCTGTGAGTGCAAGTTTGTGTGATACACTGCCTAGCATGCTGACTTCATGTCAATGGGGTGTGTAGCCTTATTTCTACTGATCCATGTCTGCATTTAAGGATGGGAGGACATGCAGTGTTTTTGCTGCCATAAAGTAACAGTGCTGGTTTAGACAGTGGAAGTCAGAACAAACATTGCCTGTGCTAATAGATGTCAGAGTCCATGAGGTTTTCACAATTTCTCATTTGTGACATTACAAATGTGTTTGGTCCAGAGGGTACTGAAGGATGTGTGTACAATGCCTGAGGGTGACACTCTTGGTGGAAATCCACCTATGACACATCAGATTAATGTACTTCAGAAAAATCCTCTTTCCATTGTTTTCATTATGTGTACTGACTCGCATGTGTAGGCCCTGTTTGCCCTCTCATATTATACATGTATGGGAATGATCTGATGGCCCACGTTTAACCTCCGTGTGAGTCCCCCTGGCCTGCACAGATACTGCCCAATTTTAAAAGGACCCATCAGTAAATGGAAGAGTGAAACATATGTATCGTCTGCCAACCTATTTCTGAATGAGCTATCTTAGGCCTGAGGACTGCACAAGACAGACCTTGTGAGAAGGGTGTGAAAATGTAAGATCAAGTCCCTAAATGTGACCTCCATAACACAGTGAGCCATTCACAGGCCAATGACATGATACAATGGGTGTGTAGTGCTGGACACAGTGAGTCTGCCCCGACACATCACTTCCAATGTAATGTATGTCTTGATCACTCACATACTGCATCGCAGGTGAGGCCCTTCTTCACATTGCTTTCTGTGCTGGCATTCTGCATATGTATGTGATGGCTATGTACTGTGCCCATCCTCATACCTGCATACATTTCTATGTGAGTATCTGATGCAAATGTACTACGTGTCATGATGTATGGCCTCTGCTCAACATTTGTGTATTGCTGTGCTAAGTTTTTGCATGCTCATGACACAGTGTCAATGAAACTTCCTCTTCTTGTCTCTCATGCCTGCAGCTTAAAGTCCGCCAGCGTAAGGCCTTATGGAGGGTCATTGCACGCAAAGTGCGGGCTCTGGGTGTCTCCAACCAATGGCACACACACTGTCACAAGAGGTGGGATGACATCTGCCGGCTGAGCAGAATCGTGGCAGAGATGACGCTGGGGATGCTCCCTCGGACTGGAAGGTTGGCGCGCAGGAGCATGACACCACTAATGGCACGCATCTTGGCAGTGACACAGCCAGAGCTAGATGGACGTTTTAGGGCCCATCAGCAGCAAGTTGGGGGTGAGTATTCTGTAAAGGGTGACTTTGGATGTGATTGACTGCATGTATCCGACCTTGAGCCAGTGTGGAGCTCTGTGATGTTTCTAATGTGATGCAATGGCTTCTAAGTGGCCTCTGTGTTGAGTGCAGCTGTCATGCATTTTCGCTACATGTACTTTCTCATGTGTTTAATATAATGGCCATTGACATTGCAAGATGAGATGTGGCCTTATGATGTTTGCTGCATTATGGGTGTCATGGACATCACTGGGCAGTGAACATCAGTGTGCATCATCTTGGTGTGCTTTCGTCGATGTGTGCAGTGCCTGACTTGGAAATTGTGAGAACTACACATCTGACACTAATGTGCAACAGTCGTTGTGATTCAAAGCACAACATGGTGGACATCAGTAGCTCACGGCCATTGTAAAAGGACATTTTGGAGTCAGTAGCTGTATTGTCCCCTTAAAGTGACTCCATCTGTAACTGAGAAAACATGTTGAGATGTATATCTATCTCACCTACAGATCAGTATGTTAGGTTACAAGGAGGCACAGGCCAGCTATTTGGCTGTGTGAACATCACATGGGTCATTAATGTCAACTATGCATGTTTCCATGCATCTTCTGAATTTTGCATTAAGGTTGCACATGCAGACTGCACAGGGTTGTGTGCAACATGGGGGTATCATTCTAGTTTTGTGCTTTGCTTGCATATGATGTTTGTGAGTATGGTACTATACTGAACCGACGTCTCTGTCTATTGCAGCATCTACCGAGGGCACGGAAGGACAGGGGATGGACACCAGTGGTGAAGCTTCTCGCACGACTGCTTCACATGAGCTCACTGACACTGATGTGACACGTGCCTCGTAGGAGGACAGGAGTGCCCTGGAAGAATCACACCCAGAAAAAAACAACCTCAACATCATCTGACTCCAGCGGTGACTCCTCAATGTTGGCTGGCACAGGGAGTGCGAAATCTGCCTCTTCTTCCACTACACATCGTCCTGTGCCCACCCTCCCGCCTACTACCACTAGTGCTGTCCGTGCCCGCAGCAATAAGAAGGCTAGAGTGTCCTTCCCCCAGGCACTGCTGCCCCTGTCCCTGTGTCCCCTGCTGCCCACATTGTGGAGGAGGTGGACCTTTTGTTCCAACTGTGTGTGGGTCAGACTACTCTTCTGAATGCCTTCCAGGATCATGACAAGAAGTTGGCACAGGTAGTTGCCTTCATGGAGGGCATTCATTCTGACGTGGGTGGGCTACTCAAAACTGTCCAGTCTTTGTCCTCCACAGTGACGGCAGCCATTCAGCTGTCACAGGCTATAAGTCGAGCTCCAGGCCCTTCAGCAACCACCCTGCCAGTGGCACCATCTGACGAGAGTAACCACACACCACAGCCCTCCGTGACCAAGAGCACAGACACCATCCCCAAAACAAAAAACAGGCACACACAAGCGTAAAAGCAAAAGCCCTTCAAGTGACACTCAGGGGCATAAGGCCAAGAAGCAGGCCCTAAGCTCAAATTCATCCAAATCATCTCCATCCAAGGACACTCCCACACCTGCTCCCAAAGACAAAAACAGTTGCCCTGCCTGCTGTGAAGTTGGTGCCTGCAAAGAGTCAGCACAAATAGCTCTAAGGCAGATTCACCCACAACCTCAACTCCCAACCACACCCCTGTGAGGCTGGGACAGGAGAACAATGTGTGGGGTTCACCCTGTCAACAGGGGATGGAGGGGAAAAGGCAAGGCCACCCCAAGCGTACCACCAGATCCAGCAAATCCCCACAGGGAGAGCCACCTGTACCTGATACACCTTTG
The DNA here is from genome assembly GCF_964263255.1 of Lissotriton vulgaris. Classification (NCBI taxonomy): domain Eukaryota; kingdom Metazoa; phylum Chordata; class Amphibia; order Caudata; family Salamandridae; genus Lissotriton; species Lissotriton vulgaris. The sequence continues at coordinate 789,370 of NW_028242183.1, read as the reverse complement.
GTGGTGATTGAGGCTGTTGTGCCCACCCCCTTCCCACTCCTACCAAGATAATTTGTGCCTATCAAATTCCCAAGTAGTGTTGATTCAGCCCTCCACATTTACCCTCACACACTGTGTCTCACGGCAGCATGTCTCCGCCTCACCATGCCATCCGGTCCAAGCAGCCCTCCGGCCCCCACAGCCACTGATGCCTCTACCTCAGCTGGTCCTCTCTCTACCAGGTCCAGTCCCCCAACTGGCCCGACAATCAGCCACCTCCCAGTTCAACTGACAGCCAAATCTAAGGCAAAGTCCCCCTCCCAAACCCATCTCTCCCACAGCGGTGCCTGGACTGCCCATTTGTATCCCCGGAACTGTGGTGATTCCCATGGCAGTGTACGGTGTTACCCATTCCCTGAGCAGTTTTTCATGCATGCATGTACATACTTTGAACAATGGACTGGCCAATGGCCTTGCTGTTTGTCACTTTGGATGCCCATTCCCTGTGTAGTTTCTCATGCACACATTTACATGTGGAGTGGTGTGGCTCACTGGTTAGAGGCTGCAGACCCGGAAGCAGAGGACGGCCTGGGACCAGGGTTCAATCCCAGACGCGGCAGGGTTGTGAACCAGGGTCAGCGGACTCGATAATTCTCGCCTCGGTGCCTACTCTAACCAGGGATCACACTCGGCAACTCTGGGCATTAGCTTGCCTCATCTCCACAACGGCCCCCCACAAACGCCGGGGATGCCTGGTTTCACCTTGGAGATACCCAAGAGGGAACATCTCACAGGGAAAGCCAGGACGGGTTCCCCAGCGGTCTATAGCGCCAGGACGCCTCCGGGTAGCAGTGCGCTTTACAAGACACACACACTTACACTTACACACACTTACACACTTACATACTTTGAATTTAGACTGGCCAACGGCCTTGCTGTTTGTCACTTTGAATACCCATTCCCTGTGCAGTTTCTCATACACACGTGTAATACTTTGAACCATGGACTGACCAATGGCCTTGCTGTTTGTCACTTTGTATGTCCATCCTTATGTAGTTTCTCATGCACACATGTAGATACTTTGAATTTGGACTGGCCAATGGCCTTGCTGTTTTCTACTTTTGATGCCTATCTGGGTATTATGTAATAAAGATAGTTACTCCTGTTGTCTGCTTTGTCAATGTCCTTGCTAAATGAAAGGTTTTATGTATGGGTTTGGTTTCACGTGACACATGCTCTGTATGCCACTTTAACATTGCCGATTGCTTGTTTACCTTTTTCAGAGTTTTCCAGAGGTGACAGGCACTTTAGTTCTTCTTGACTCTGATGCTTGAGGGTGCAATGATGGTTGTTTGTGATGATCTACTCTTATCCTAATAATTCTATGGGCAGGTTTGCTAAATTGTACACATGTCATATTAGGATGCAATACCAGAACCAAGGTAAATTCTATCCACAGGTTTCCTTGCGAGCCGGCCAGGGTCCATCATATCTTTGTGATCTTTCTTGATCTGTGAACAGCAGTGTTGATGTGTGGTCAACTTGTGTAGGCCTGTCTTCCTAGTCACATGGGTACATTTGAATATGTGAACTAGATTGGGCATACAGTGTGAATGGGCTGTCATTGTCAGTAGTGTTGATGTGTGTGTGCCCCTGCAATGCCAACTGCATAAATGTATGATCCAGAGAGCAGTGCCTGTTTGTTTCAATTGTCTGCCATGTGCTTCAGATTGTGGGCACATGTAGGAGTTCTAGGTTGGGCACTGTGCAGTGTGTTGGTGTGTCCTTGCACTCCTGGGGGCACCTACGTTTTGTTGCTGTAAGTTGTGAGTATCCAGAGTGTGTAACTGCCAAGTCTGTGTTATGTTTGGTTGATCAGCCATGTGTCCTGTTACTGTTTGTGCTCACTGTGCAGACCTGTTCAGCCACACTGACATTATAAATATGTGTTCGACATATGTTCCTAGATATATGTCCTATGTATATATTGTTGCTGGTTCAACGGTGATCCTTGTATTTGACCATCTATGTAATTATGTGCACACTTTTATGGATAATGTAATATCCGAATAAAGGTTATTTTGACTTTGACTTTGACTACACTGACATTATTTGTGAGTTTTCTCATGCATTGCTGTAACTTGACCCATTTTTGGCTAAAGTATGGTATGTGGTATGTGGAGTCATGCTATTCCCCATATGTGCTTGTGGTGCCTACACATTGTGAGTAACTCCTTTATGTGTTTGTGTACTGTACACACCTCACCTGTCCACTACTGAAGTACACACCACTTCAATCTCATGTCTTCCACCCCATGGCTTGCCAGTTTGTGAGCCTCCCCACCAGTTCAAAGTGTGACACTATGCTGTGTGAGGCTGATCTGTGTACAGGACCAATGTGCCACTCAGGACAGTTTCACAAATAGTTACGTGTTATTTTTTTCGACTAATTTGCAGTCATGGTTGCTCATGTGAAGTGCATATGTTTGAACAGGACAGTCCTCTAGTCATGTTGTTTGCATCTGGGTTTCCCTGAGTTGTGCATATGTGTGTGATGGGTAAGCTGTATGTGTGTTTGCTGAGGTACTGCTACCCTTCCTGAGTGTGATGTTCTCTGTGTGCTGTGATGTTTTGTGTTGTGGGAGTTCATGGTGTGGCACTCAGATGTGTGTGCTACTGGTTTGGTTGGTGTGCACACACTGCTTGTTGTGCATGCGGTGCTGTCAGTGTATGTTGCCTTGTATATGCCTGGTGTGCATCCCCCTGATGTCCAGCTGAGTTTGCAATGTGATGGATTGGTATGCGCATCTGTTGTGTTTTTGTTGTGGATATATGCAGTGTTTGGCCTGATTTGGCTCTTTCTACTGACAGATGCAATGTGTGTGCTATGTGTGTGTGATGGACCTTGTGTGTGAGTAGTTTGTGCACTGTGATATGTTCAGATGTGTGTTGCAAGTGTAGTGTGCATTACGTGTGTGTCTGTCACATGCAGCAAGGTGGATTCTTGTTAATGAGCTTATTTTGAGTGCACAATGGTGGTTTGTCCTACTATATTTGGCCTGTCACTTGTCAGGATTGTACTTGTGCATGCTTGTGGTACACTATGACACCATTTTCTGTTCACTTGATGACTGGTCTGTGTTAGCTGATTTGTCCCATTGATCCAAGTTAGTGTTCATGATTGGCTTTTGATGATGCAATTCTTGTTTGTGTTGGGGTATGGTGTCTGTGCATTGGTCCAGAGTGACAATGTTGAGTATTCCTGGTCAGTCTAGGGTCACATTGCCTTTCCACTGTTTGGCTGCACATGTCTGGGCTTGTTGGACTTCTTTGAATGTTGTTTGTGAGATTTGTGTTGGCTATTGTTTTTGTGTCAGCATTGGTTCAGGCATCCCTGAGTGTGAGTGTGATATTTGTAGATGCACCACAGGGAGTGTGTTTGGTTGTCAGTGAACTCACAGGACATCATTTGCACCATTATGTATGTTTCCCACAGGTGTTGAGTGTTGCAGGTGTGAGGTGTGTAGTGGAGGAGTATGTGTGAAGGTCCTACTTGTGTTTGACAGCCAGAGAGTGTGACAATGAGCCATGTGTGTTGTGCTTATGACATACACATGTCAAGTAAGTTGACATAGATGTGTGGCTGGTCACTATATGACTTCTGACACTTCCTATCATTCCCCTGCCTATGCATGGCTTGCCATGTTGTATCCCTGAGTTGTTGCACAGAGGTCACTTTGGTTTAATTTCACTCACTGTGCCAACCATGTCTGAGTTGATGGCCTAAGGGTGGTGTGATATGTTCCTTCTCTAACATGTGATGTACACATGCTATGTGGCTTGTTCCAGGGTTTTCCAGCACTGTCCACTTCACTTTTAGCTGCCCATGTATTGTCCTCCATTGCTGCTGACCTATGGTATGAGCATGTGGCTGGGTGTCAGTGTGGGGTGTTTCTGAGTGACTTGACAGGCAGAGTGAACAGTTCAGTGGATGTTCATATGCAGTGTGAGTCTTAATTTTTAATTATACTCATTTTGCTTCACATGATTGGAAGGTAGGTGTGAGGAGGAGGGTCGTCCTGCTTCTGTCCAGGTTGTTACTCTTCACCCCTTCCTTCCCAGTCAATCTCCCTTGTCCTTTGATGTGTGAGGTGCGAGGTCTGGCTACACTTGGCAGATTAATTGTGCAGGGGGGAACATGAGGAACACACAGCATGTGCCCAAATGGGTGTGGGAAGCGTAGTGTGGGAAGGGTGAAGGTGGAGCCCTGTGAATCTGGGCGGACTGCCCATGCCTGGCACAGGCCCTTCCTACTACATTGTGCGAAAGTTTTCCTCCCGTCTTCACCGCTGCGGTGACGTGACTGGGACATTGCAGTGATTTTGTGGTTGATGGGTGACCCGGATGCGGAGGGGTGAGTTTCTGAAAGGTAAGTAATGTGTGGGTACACTGGGAGATATGTTCCTGTCCACATGAGTGTCTGATGTGGACAGGAACCGTATGTCAGCACAGGAGTTGTGTGCTGTGGTTGTGTGCGGAGTTGTGTATTTGCATACCTGCGGCTTTGTACGCGACTGTGTGTTATTTGCAGGTAGTGGATGAGTTACAGCAGCGGAAATGCTTGAAGAGCTGGATCTATAGCGGTCAGGACCGGGTGGAGGGGACCAGGGGTCTGGTTTCGCTCTCTCCTATTGTTCTTCTGCCGTCTCCGGGCGGGTGGATACTCCGCTGTGGTGTGATGGGCTGTTTGCGGCATTGTGATTTGTACCGCGGACAGGACTTCATTCCGCACGGCAGTGTGTCTCTATTGGCTCCCTCTGCCGTGGTGGTGGGCGCAAATTTCTGGCGGTCCACGTAACTCAACAGCGGACGGAAAATGGGCTATGTTTGCCCTCGTAATATAGTGGGCGCGTGGACTGCCGATGGAGTGCAGAAAAGGACATTTTTGCCAGCACTGCGGATGTACCTCCACCCTCCATCCTAATGATCCCCTATGGTCTCAGAGAACCCAAGATCCCCAGGGGACTGTTTAGTTCCCCTCCTCTTTGAAGGAGCCTTGAGGACCTATGACTCTAGACCTGTTGAAAATAATGTAGGCAAGACAGGAACACATTTTCCTCAAGGAATGCCTTTATGAACTTAGCCTTTAAAAGTGTTACTGGATGTATAATCCCTCCTCAAAGTTATCCTATTATTGTGAGGTGCCTGTATCATCAGGTGGCTGGCTTTAGGTAATATCTGATACCTCCCCATGGGCATTGCTTCCTTGGGTGGAGAGAGAGCGGCGCAAACTGGCCTCCGACTAATTCTACACACTTATCCTGAATGTGCATCATAGAGACGCTGGACAGAAACAGAATAAATGCTGTCCGCCACCTGCCAGCTTGGTCGGGCACCTCTGCATCCTGTCAGGACTGATCAGGGGAAGAATAATATACAGTAGCTGTCTCAGGTGTGTTGCTTCACATATGCCTGCTGCAGGAGCACGCAACCGATTGGGCAAGTTTCTTACAATATAAGAATGCACATCAAAACTATGGTAGTACCATTTGTCAAATATATAGCTTTCACTTAGTCAAATTTTAGAAAAAAAGGTAATAAGTCTTATCATTGTTGCTGAGCTGTGAAGAAATAGGAGGAGGAGGGCCTTGCTGGGGTGTTTATCAACTGTTATTGGCTGCTGAGTATTAAAGTGGAGAAGGTTCATGCATAATCCTCAATAATTCACTGTCACTGGTGAACGGATTGAGGCAGTGAGGAACAGCCACGATGTGAATTTGGAATGTATACAGCGCCCAGCGAGTGAGATTAAAATAGCTCTTGCATAAGGCACAAGCATTTAAATTGAGGCACACAAACTAAATGAGTTCTATTGAACATAAAAAATAAATTAAGTGCTTATATACACATGGATATGATGTACATTTATATTTGAGTGTGGTGCAGGGAAGAGCGAACTCTTGAGTTGTCTTCTGAAGATAAGATGGTTATACGTGGATCTTATGTTTGAGGGTAATGAATTCAATAGTTTGGCTGCTTGAATAGAGAAGTTTGCGCCACCTATGTTTTTTCCTTGTGTGGTGGGATTTTGAGGCGAGGTGTCAATCTGGAGAAGAGCTTTATGATTGTATTTGATGATCTTACACCTGATGAAGAGCAGCTCTGTTCCATGTATTGCTTTGTGAGAGATATAAAGCAGCTTGAATGTGGATATTTTGGTAACCCATAACCAATATAGGGCCCTCAAGGCAGGGGATATGTGGGTTTGTTGCATTTACATGTAGTAGTAATCTGGCACCAGAGTTCTGAATTCATTGTAGTCTTTTCATAGTTGATAAAGATGATCCGCAGTACAGGTCATTGGTGTGATCAAGTTTAGACCGTACAAGGGAGATGATAGCCTGAAACTTGTGTGGATTTCCCAGGTGGGGGAAGATTCATTGCAGAGTTTTTATAGTAATGAAGTTTGATCTTGCTAATTTGTCCATTTGGGCATTCATTGATATCTTGGAGTCCATGGTAATGCCAAGGTTCCTTACTTCCTTAGGTACTTTAGGAGGTAGTCTCAGATCATCAGGCGGCAAGTGGGTCATTCATTTTCCAATCGCCACATGTGAGCATTGCTGTTTTGTAACTATTCAGTTTGGGATGGCTCCATGTCATCCACTGAATGACTGCTTTGAGGCAACTGAAAATGTGAGAGCTTCCAAAGTCTTTGGGGTTTTCCAGTTTAAGGTTAAGAATTATTTTTGTGTGATGTGCGTAGTTATAGCATGTGAGTTGAAATCCCTTTATCATTGCTGGTAATGACTTCATGTAGATGTTGAAAAGCATGGGAGAGATGACAGAGCCTTGAGAGACCCTTGCTTTTGTGAAGTACAGTTTGGATGAGAAAGAGGGATAATGGATGACATTTGTTCTGTTTTGAAGGTAGGATGTGATCCAGGCAAGAGCAGTCCCTTCCATACCAGTTTCATAGAGTGTTTGTATTAGAGTGCTATGGTCTATTGTGTCAAAAGCAGCTGAAAGGTCCAGGAGAAGTAGTGCAGCTACCCTCTTCCCTTCTACTGTGTTTTTAAAGCCATCCCAGATGGTGATGAGGGCAGATTCTGTTCTTCTTCCTGGATGGAACCATGTTTGGAAGTCTGAAAGTATAGAGTTGTCTTCAATGTATTGTGACATCTGGGTGAATGCTTCTCTTTCTATAAGTTTGCCCAGGTAAGGTCCGTTTGTAATCGGTCTGTAGTTGTCGGGGTCAAGCAGGATCAGGTTTGTTTTCTTTGATAATGGGTGTATGTATGCCTTTTTGCAGGTCTTCTGGAAAGATTTCCGTAGTTCTGGAATTATTCATGATTCTCCTTACTAGTGTGGCAGCAGAGGGAGTTAGAAGAATGTTCTTGTTTGTGGTGGGCACTCAGGGGCATAGCTAGAGCTTGTGGCGCCCGGGGCTATCCCTCAGAGTGCCACCCCTTGGGGGGTGGGAGGGGGGGTAGTCCCTCGATCATTCAAGGTGCATGCACATACATGACACAGTCCAGGGCTACACAGGTGTGAATACACCGGTGACCGGCAGTACAAAGGAGAACACATAGATTGCCATCCTGCAGGGTTTCAGGAATGGCCTAAAAACATGGTTATTTGATTTACGTCCCTCATCAGCAGCACCGCCCCCACTCCCCAGCGCCTAGTTACCCCCACAGGTGATAAGTAGCGCTAATCAAATCCTGTTTGTCAGTGGCATAATAGGGAGTGGGTGGGGTGGCAGGCCCACTGAGGGCAGGCACCGCCCAGCAGGTGTCACTCATGTCTCGATCTGGTGACGTCAGGCTTGGGCTGTACTCTGATTGACTGGTGGCCCATTGCGGCGGCCTTTATAATTTATTTGGGGACTGGGGACACTGACTGACACTACTGTAAAGTGTCGGACAGTGAGTGTCCCCAAATAACTTATAAAGGCCGCTGCAATAGGCCACCAGTGCCGCGCGGCGGCCGCCCGCAAAATAGTGCCACCCCTGTAGCTATGCCACTGCATATAGAACCTGAAAAAGAGCCAGTTCCAGTTGCTCTTTCTAATTTCTGCCGGTGCTAAGACCCGACCCACTTAAATCCTTGTTTGACACTCTCTCTTTCCTTCACTTAATCTTTTAATGTCCAGTCAATAATTAACTTACTCTAAGCCTTGCAGGACCACATTCACTCTCTCTCTTGCTCTCTCTTTCACTCTCTCTTTCTCTATCTCTCTCTCGCTCTTTCTCTCCCCCTCTTTCTCTCTCTCGCTCTTGCTCTCTCTCTTTCTCTCACTCCCTCTCCCTTTCTCGTCCCCTCTCTCTCCTTTTTCTCCCTCTCCCTTTCTCTCTCTCTCCAACTCTCTCGCTCTCTCTCTCTTTCTCTCTCCCCCTCTCGTTCTCTCCCCTCTCTTTCTCTCTCCCGCTCTCTCTCTCCTTTGCTCTCCCACCCACACGTCCCCATGGCACAAAGTCTGCTGATGGCGGCGCTGAAAAGAAAAACAAAGATGCCGCCCAGCGTCATTCTGTCTGTGGGGCTAAACTGCCAAGTATGTGACAATGGTGGTAGTTAACACTGACAAAGACGGTGGCAAGTGGCTGAAACAACTGTCTACTTACAGTGATGGTTTGCAGCCGGAAGCGTGATTGGCACGTCGATGACTCGCACTACAAGGGGGCTGCTGGGTGATCATGACGCCACGAGTGAGCTACCCCTACGGCAATCTGCCTTAGACTTCGGTCCAGGCTGCTGCTGTCCTCCTGGCAGTCCGGCCGGCGCTGTAAATCCACAGTGACGCCGGTCAGTCATGGCTCTTCATTAACCTGCCCACTGCACTTATTCCCTCTGCCGGCTCGGACATTGACTAAAGAAGGGATGCAGCGGAGGCCCTGATTATAATGGCCTACAAGCAGAGTGTAATTTAAACACATTAAGATTACCAAATAAAGCATGAGTCACTCAGTGAGTGTCCTGTGTCATCGCCGGTGAGAGAAATTAATTCACTGGGTCACTCTCTGCTCCCTGCCAGTCTGGGCTGACAACTGACAAGTAGTTATGAATTGTGAAGGCGGCACACCCGGGGTCATTGCGGCGCTGCGGCACTGCAGAACCAAGACAGTCAGCACTGTGTATCTGGCAAGGACTGACTCGGATTGAGTCCCCCGGCGTTCTGCCTCACTTCGTCTTCCTACGGACGGGACAGGCGGTCACATCTGGATTATAATCCATGTGCCACAGTGATTGACAGCATCCACTGCCGAGAAGGCAGGCTCCGCTCTCCGCTCCCCCCTCCCCCGGGTAATTAGCAACAGTGAGTGTGTGTAAACCACGCAGCGCGCCGCTATAGCAGCCTGGTGCCAGGCACGACACATCTCAGCCGGGCAGAATTGTTACACTATAGCGCTATCAGCCGCTTCAGAGCTGAGCGCAGATCATTGCTCTTTAACTATTTATGAACTCAACCCGGCAAGCAGCTGCTGGCAGTACGTCTCTCCGAGCAGCAGAGCCGGTGCACAGGCGCTGCACCTATTGCGTGATACTTGGCAGGAATGGCGGCCGCCCTCAAAATTGTGCCGCCTGGGAATGCAAAGACTGGGTTAGCCTACTCTTGAGTGTTTTGGCAAAGGGTTGGCACTGGTGGTGTTCTTTTGTTTTAAATAGAAATCCAACGTGTCTGCTTTGGTTGTGTAATAATTTGCCAGTTTGTCCGTGAATTCTCGAGCTCCTTGTATGCATTATGGTTTACTCAACTCAGTGAGAATTTTATAAAATTCTTTATTTGCACATTTTGCATTTTTAAATATCTCTGAATAGTATCTTTTTTAGCTTTTTTGATTGCTGATTTGTAAAATCTGTTAAGTTTCTGTAGGTGAAGTTTGTCTTGATTGCTGTTTGTTTTGAGCCAGGTGCATAGTAGCTATCTAATGTGCTGTTTTTTCTCTTTTCGTTCTGTATTTCTCTAAGGTGCCTGTTTTCTTTTGTCCTGTTTTATTGTTCTAATTGGTATTAGGATATCAAAAGCTTCCAGTATCCACTCATATACTGCTTGAACTCCATTTATTGTGTCTAGATTTGTGTTGGAAGTTAGTTGTGTTTCTAAGGGCCCGATGTAGGTAATACGCATTTTCCAAATTTAAAATACCGAATCGCACCGAATCGGTATTTTGAAATCGGAAAATGAGATGTAGATGAAAAAAATCGGAAAAATACCGATTCGGTAGTAATCGGTATTGTGATTCGATACGTACCGAATCGGCATTCACCGAATCGGAATTTAGCGAATCGGCTACAACCGATTCGGCAAATACCGAATCGGTAATCGCAATACACCCCCATGGCCAAAAGGCCCATAGGAACGCATTGTAAATACCGATTCGGTATTTACCGAATCGGTAAGATCCGATTCGTTAAAATCCGAATCGGTAAATACCGAATCGGTGAATGCCCAATCGGCAAGCAAGTCAAACTGAAACCAAAGACAACAGCCAATGAGGTGGAACCACCCTCCCCCACCCTAGCAGGGAGTGGCTACCCAGGCAGGTGCAGCTCATTAAGAACTTTCTGGAGAGGCAGCCTGAGCTGAGCATTCACAGTGAGCAGCAGTGGAAGCAGGATCCAGAGCACTGTGAAACATGGCTAGCAGCACTGAGAGCCAGAAGGCTGGGCACAAGAGGAAACCAAAATTCAGCACCATGGAGCTGCAAGTGTTGGTGGAGGAGGTGGTGAGGGTACACAGGCAGCTCTTTGGGAGGCTGTCCCTCACTGTACCTGAGAGCACGAAGAGGAGGCTGTGGACCGAAATAGGGGAGAAAGTCAACGCTGTCGGTGTCACCCCCAGGAGCCTTGGCGACCTCAAGAAGAGGTTCTATGATATCCGCAGCCTCACAAAGCGCAAACTGGCAGAGCTGCAGAGGCAAGCTGGACTCACTGGTGGAGGCAGGAACCCGGCGCCACCCCTCACTGACCTGGAGGAACTAGTGGCGACTACCATCGAGAGGGAGAGTGTGCTTGGAGTTGGGGACCTGGATAGCTCAGCCAGAGCTACAGCTAAAGGTAAGAAGCATGCGCATCATGACACAACCTACCAGACACCTCCCCTTCAGACCCAATGCACAGCCAAACCCCAGCCCAGTACTGCTACCAACAAACATGAGAAATGCATCATGGTAAATGCAGTCAGCAGAACTAGGCACAAATGCCAGTGCAGAAGCATAATGAAAAGAACTGTGAAACTGAATCGAAGTATTTGAAATGATATGTGAAATGCTTTAATTGTAGTGACTGTAATACATCAGTACGCAATTCACAAATGCTTCTTTATACCTAGGGGCACCATCAGGCGGAGGAGCAGGAGCTACTGAAGCACCAGCACCATCTGGCAGTGCGGTGGCAGGGCCAAGCACCAGTCAACCAGCACAGGAGGAGGCGGATGAGAACACCAGTGCCCTGGAAAATGAGGAGGACCTTGGACATTCCCTCACATTTCTACACTCTCCCCGACTATCTGGCACGCCCCCATTGCAGTTCTCCCCATATAACTCTCCACCACAGAGCCACCCTGCACCTGCCACATCTCCTGCCAGGAGTATTATTATAGCTCCAGTGAACCCCATCGAGGGAGCAGCGGGTCAGGCCTCAGCTGGCAACACAGTAACACCTGTGGCACCCCAGCCCACGCAGCAGGGCAGCAGCAATCCCCGGAGGCGAACATCATCAAGCAGTGCACTTCCAGCACGGGAGGGCAGCGTGTTTGTAGGGCTGGAGGGCAGTATGGTAAAGATCCAGCGGATGCAGGCTAAATCCATCTTGGCCTGCCAGCGCCAGTTGCGGGTGCATAACCTGCAGATGGGAGAGATGGCGCAGGGGTTTAAGACATTTGTAGAAAGCAATAAGGACATTGCTGCAGGTCTTGGCCATATGACCACTGCCATCACGCAGCTCTGTACCAAACTTGATGACCACGAGCACTCTCGCCGCAGGGATGCCCGCATGCATAATAGGGCAATCAACCGCCTTGCTGCTGCTACCGCCCAGCTATGCCAACGTGGGGCAAATATGGAGGCCAGCCTGACCCAGAACACGGCTGAGGTCACTAGGGGCATGGCCCGCATTACGACCGCCATGGAGGCACTTATAATATCAAACACTGTTGGCAATCCAGCCCTGGACCTGGGCGAGGCTGGGGACAGCAGAAGCCGCAGCAGCCCGGCCAGCGCAGTGTCAGAGCCGCGCCGGAGCAGCAGGCACTCTGCTGAGGCTGCTGGACATGCAGAAGGGGGAGAGGCACATCCCAGTGGGGCTGCTAAGCGCAGCAAAAACTAAGCTTGCCAGGGCGGGTGAGGCAACCCGGCCAATTGACATTTAACAACTTTTTGTTTACATTTTCTTTTGTTGCACATCAGTGCAGTAACGTTGTCGCAACATTATTAAATATTTCATTTCCTAACATCCATTGACCTGTCAGTGCATCTGTACTCACTCAGAAATAGTTTTCTGTAATCTCCTCACGTCTGTATCTGCCATCACTTGGCGTAGACACCCCAGCAGGTTGTGTTTGTGGCACGGCAACGTCGTCGTCATGGTCCTCGTAGTCTGACAACTCCACCTCAGTGCCCTTCTTCACTGCAAGGTTGTGCAACATTGCACTGACAGCTATGATCTTGCAGCAGGTGATGGGGGTATACTGCCTTGCACCTCCACTCTTGTGCAAGCATCTGAATCTGCTTTTCCAGATGCCAAAGGTCCGTTCAACTACATTCCTTGTGCTTTTGTGGGCCCGGTTATACCTCCTTTGGCTAGGTGTAGAGGGGTTGAGGTAGGGGGTGAGTATGAATGAGCGGAGGGCATATGCACTGTCGCCTAGAAGGAAAAGGGGTAACATTACTCACATGCATACATGTATTTGACTTGGCTACTTTGTGTTATGGGGGTCTGATGATGTGTCTCACCTAGGAGGTATCCTTCACCAAATTCGCCAGCCGTCAGCCGTGCATAGATGCCGCTCTGTTGAAAAATGTAGGAGTCGTGGGTACTCCCTGGGAATTTTGCGACCAGGTCTGTGATGGTGCACTTCGCATTGCAGATCACCTGAACATTGATGGTGTGCGTAGACTTCCGATTGCGGTATATGTATTCTGTGTCAGCAGGGGGGCAAATCGGAATGTGCGTGCCATCTATACAGCCGATGATTTGGGGAAATTGTGCTATCTGGTAAAAGTCAGCTTTTGTTTGTACCAGTTCTGCGTGGGTTGCAGGGAAAGAGATGTATTGGTCCATCCTGTGTATCATGGCGTCAAGGAATTTGTGGAAAAACCTTGACAGGCTGCTCTGGGTCACCCCTCCTACCGCAGCTACTCCACTTTGATAGCTGCCAGACGGAAGCAGGTGTAGGCTGCATAGCACCTGCACGTGCGCTGGGATGGCGTGTGCCCTTGGGGTGGGGTGGTCCAACAGTGGTTTGAGGTCCCTGATGAGCTCCAGAATGGTGTCTGAGTCCAGCCTGTACCTCTGTAGGATCTCTGCCTCTGTGAGCATGAACAGGGTGATCCTCTGTCTGTAGACCTGTTCCTCTCTTTGCCATTCCCTCTCTCCTTCCAGCTGTAGCCGTAGCCGCCTTGCAATGACATAAAAAGCAGCCATCCTGCAAGTTGCAATGCATTTTGGGTCTATTTTTATAGGTTGAAGTTGGTTACCGCCTGATTGTAATCCATGGTAAATACCGATTTTGAAAAACCGATTTTGAGCCAAAATCGGTATTTCTGTGCTTCCCTACATCTCTCTCTCTGTCCGATTCGGAGATTTACCGATTCAGTGACTCTACCGAATCGGTAGGTTATCCGATTCTGAATTTTTCCGATTCGCTGTCTCTACCGATTCGATACATGGACCGAATCGGTATTTTTTCCGATTCGGTGTCACTACCGATTCGGTACATGTACCGAATCGGTATTTTTATCAAATCGGTATGTTACCGATTCGTTCTGTTACCGATTCGGGGTATTTCCGAATCGGATTATTCCCGAATCGTTAGCCATTCCGAATCGGTATATTTACATTTGCATTGCCCTACATCTCGATGGCTGGATAACGATCGGTAAGGGCCGAAAATCGGTATTTTCGGCCGTTACTGATCGGTAACGGCCTACCTACATCGGGCCCCTAGTGTTCAAAATTGAGTTTGTCCCACTGTTGATAGGTGGATGCACATAAGGTGGTTTTGGGTGTGTTGCTTTGTGGTGTTTTATTTTGGAAAGCTAGTGAATGGTGGTCTGACCATGTGACTGGAGTAATCGCTTGAAAGGTAACTAGTTTTGGATTAGCAAAAAAGACATCTAAGATATGTCCAGCAATGTGTGTGGGTTTGTGGGTTTGTGGATGATCTGATAAAGGTTCAGAGTGTCTAGGCCGGTGATGATGATATTTGGATGGGGCATATTGAGTATGTCAAACCAATGGCCTTATTGATGAGGCCTTGCAACACTTTTGTGTCGCCCTTGCGTCAGTTCTTGTGACACACCGGCGGGTTAAAAAAGGTACCATGTTGCGCCATATTTAGAAAGTGATGCATCTAAGCAGATGTCACTTTGTAATGCCCTGCACTCCATTACACCTGTGTCAGGTATAATTTATGCAGGGTGAGCGTTCCCCCACAAAAGCCTCGTAGATGTGGCGCAGGGAAATCTCTCAGATTTCATTGAGCCACTTCTAGGATGCCACTGCACCAAAATCTTATGCCTGCCTCACAGCAGGCTTAAGACTGACAGGCACATTTAACATGGGACTTGCCCATGTGTAATGACCCATTGGTAGAGTTGCGTCAGTTTTGTGACACACTCCAGCAATGAGTCATTACTGCGCCTACAGATATGTCAGAAATATCGACGTATCTGTAACTCCTTGGTACATAGAGCGGAGAACATCAAATACGGCACATCCATCGTGTCGCCAGGAGGGTGCAATGTAAACTGTTGCATCGCTGTTTTCATGCAGCAATGCAACAATTTTCATAAAGGACACAAAAAATGAATGGTTGAAGTGGAGTGTTATCTGTAAAACTGTGTCTAGACTAGAAGTGTGTCTGGGTAAGTTGGATTGCTGGGTGGAGGTCTGCAAATGAGTAGAATGTTACAAGAGGAAGATGGTATAGGGTTGCATCTGGTGAACACGGCCTCAAAACCTTGAATGGAAACGTCATTAGCTTTAGTGAGATTTATTGTTTACTTGAATATAACAGCTAGGCCCCTATTCTTTTGCCTATATGATTGTGTGTGATAGTTTGATAGACTAGAGGAACAGCTTTTTGCAACACTGGAGCCATGTCATCTCCCAACCATGATTCAGTTACGAAGAGTAACTCAGGCTGTGTGTCAGTGAGTAGGTAGTAGATGAAAAACTTGTTTTCAGGGAGTGATCGAGCATTCATTTGTAGGGAGTTGAGAGATTGTGTTTTGGTGATGGTGTGATTTTATTTTGTAGAAGAGTGAGCAGTATTAGTTGAACTTGTAGCAGGTGTGTCATTAGATCTCGCCTGAGCTAGCGCATGCGCTGCACTAGCGAGACATTTAGTAGCTGCTTTAAAAGTGCTACCTTGCCGGCCACCAACTTGCTATTACACGCACAAGCGCGCGAAGTGCACAGCACTTTTTCCTGTCGCACGCGCCTGCACCACTCGCATCACCACTCACATTTCATTTTTGCACGCACAAGTTCACACAACTCCCGGTCGTGTGCGCCCGGCCTGCAACATTTCTGACACGCCTCCCACTCTTCTGCCCTACAAACTCTTCTGTCATTCTTGTCTCCACCTCTCTGCTTTTTAGTTTAACCCAATAAACAAGATCAACAGTTAGTTCTGACTCCACAAGTTTCATCCATGATGACAGCAGGAATTGTTTTGTGTTCTAGACTTTTTGGGGGCTAATTTGGCTTTAAACATGAGGCAGTTCAGTTTGAACAGAATTCTATCATAAATTGGCAGCCTATGTAGAATCAGCTTGCATAGAGAATCTGTTCTCGTCTCCTGACCGCCGAAATGGCCCGTACTACTGCATTTTTCAAGCGCTAAAATGCAGCAAATGTTAAACACCTTTTTGAAGTTACCCATCATTCCTAATTAACCTCGGTAAGCCTTTGTACCCCTTAAGGAACTGCGCCAGCTGATCATTGGGGACAGCTGGGTATATTTGCGATTTCCATTTTATAGTTCAAAATCATAATTTCAATGCACATTACAGCGAAGTAGTAACAAGAAAAGCAATAACAATTCTGCTCTGACACCTTTAAGATGCTTTGATTTTTTTCTTACTCTGTACTTTGTCACTGAAAGCGTAATGTGAGCCGGAGCACGGTAGCTCTCTTATGTTTCCTTTCTATTATGCAATTTAAAGCCTGCTTTGTGCGACAAGGTGAGTTCTTTTGCAAGTACGACATGCGGCAATACATGGTTAGTCTGTAGGCGAGGAAGTCATCTGTCTGGCTTGCAATACAGGCTCATGCTCGCTTTCTAACTTCTCCAACCAAAAAATAGCAACATATTGAATAAAAGATGATCGAAGCAAAGCTAACAATGTGAAAAAAAGTACTTCAACGAGTAAACCGAATAAACTGTCTTGCTTCATGCAGCTCACCCACTGACTATGCGGATGCTTCGAAACCCTACAAAGTACACAGAATTTCACAGGAAAGCTTTATTGAGTGAACATATATATAAATGGTCGTATATGTTGAAATGAAAAATATTTTTTTATATTGTTTCATTTGTTAAAATATTAGACTAAAACTCAAAGTAAACAATCAACCGAAGACAGTTAATCGAACTGTGATATATGTGAATTCATGGTCTCGCCTTGGGGCTTTATAAGTATTTAGTTATGCAGCACAATATCCTTCCTGCAACAGCATCAGCTGTTGCATGGCTAAACACTTATAAGGTCCCAAACGTGAGACCTATTGGCTATGCGAATGCTTGTTAGTGGTGGTGTTAGGTGTATGATGATAGTAATAGTGAAGGTTTTCTTTATTGTATTCCTCATCCATCAGGCTTAGAAGGTATTTTGGTGGGTATGTGTGTGTAGGTGGTGGAGATGATTGTTGAGAGTGAGTTGGTGAGCTGTGTTCTTGTAGAGTAGCATTGTTGTGCAATAGACATTGAGATACAAAGTTGTGGAGACTGGCATTTAATTTATTTTGTTTGCGTCTGTTTAGGGTGGAAGGTGTATGAGTTGGGGTGGTGGTGCTGCATGTCGGTCATGTTGTAAGGTTCTAAATTGTCCAGTGGATGAGAGGTTGATGGATGAGAGTTGTTGTGTTGGTGTATTTGTGTTAGGTGTGGGGGAAGAGAGATGGTTTGTTAGTAAAGATGGTTTGGGATGTGTATAATTTGTACAGTCATAAGGGTAGGAGTTGGTGTATGTTTCTAGTTTGTGATGGAATGTATTATGAAATAGTGTGTATTTGAAATTTTGTTGAGCGGGTGTGTGTGTTATGGTTTGGTTTTGTGGAGTAGTGAGAGGAGACGATGATGTAGTGGTTTCCTGAGAAGGATTTGTGTGCAAAGTTATGTTGGTTAGTGGAAGTTGACTGGTAAAGGGGGTGGAGATGAGTTTTGAAAAAGAGTGTATGTAGTGTGTGATGGGGATGGACAAGAGTTATGAGTGTTTGAATTAGATTTGATAGCCGGAGAAGGTAATATATGTGGTGGAGCGGAGTGTAAGGGTTGAGGTTTTGCTTTTTTAGTGAAAAGAGGAGAAGGGTGTTGGTGGACAATATGATGGAGGACTGAGTATAGGTTTGGTGGTGACAGAAAGGAGTAAGTGGAGGGTTCAGCTGGTGCTCTGTATGAACAAGGAATGTGTGTCTGGTGGAATATGGTTTTGTATAGTAGGGCTTTGTGTTGTGTCGGTGATGTGTGTATTTGTTAATGGTATAGGACGGGGTGATGTTTTGTGTGAGAGTGATGTTGCCATTGTGTGGTAGTTGAGGTAGAAGGGTTTATAGATGTTGTTTGTGGTATTTTGTAGTGCTTGTTGAGGTAATGAAATGTGGCCAGGGTTTGTTTGTAGTAAATGAGTAGAGTGCATTTGCTGTGGGGTGTTAATATGTTTGTGTGCATGTGGATGGGTTAAGGTGGGTGCTGCTGAATGGTAAACATGCAAACAGGCATCTTCCCTTGTCCTCTCCACCTTTAGTCTCGACGACCAGGCTGAGAAACCCTGAGCCCTAAGGTTAAATAGCCCTAGTGATCAAGTGACACCTTCGGGCAATGAGAACCCTAGCCCTAATACTTACCAATTAGAACACTATCCCTAAGCCCTAGGGCCAATAAGAGACAAATCCCATTTCAACCAATAACAGCCCTAGTCCTAGCAGCCAATCATAACGAAGCCCTAAGCCTGAGAGAACCCTAGCCCCAGAAAACCATTAAAAACTCCAGACGTATCCGCCAATGAGGCCCCTAACCTAAGCCCTAACCCCAATAGAAACCCTAGCCTGCTCAGCGACCAATCACAGCCCCAGACCTATCAGCCAATCAGAAACCTAACCTTATGTCCTAAGCCCAATAGAAACACCAGATACAGGAACCAATCAGATCTAACTCCCAATAGCAACTTATATAAGGGACTTGTGACCTCAAGCACAGACGGATGGCCAGGGGACAGTGAGCTGCCCCTAAACATCAGAATCTTCTGGAATACAGACAGGCTCAATCCACTCTTTGCTGATCCTGGTTTACCCTGCTGGTAGGCCCAAATCTAAGACACTTAAAATACTGCTTTTCATGAACTTAAAGAAATCCCTTTTTTAGCCAAAAAGAATGGTTACATACGATGTCTAAACACTGTTTAGACCTTAGTGCAGATTCAGCAGTCTCTTAAACACACTCTGCATAGACTATGAGGGGCTAGTTTGCCTATTCAACTTTTAAAAGACCCAAAGGGCAGGGGGAAAGCTGTGGGGGTTGCCCCTTCAATACTAAGCACACTAAAAGGGAAACTCAGTCAGAAATTCAAATAGTCACTGGTAGAAAAACATCAGTTTTACCCAATCAATTGCACAACAGACAAGAGATTAAATGTAAACAGTCATGGGTAGAAAAACAGCAGTTTTACAGTTTTAAAACACACAGCACAAGTCTGTGTCCTTACCACCTTCCCTATTATTTGTTCATTGGGCTGTTTAGGTCACAGAGAGACTAGGGCTAGAAGATGGAGGTGGCTGTCTTGGAGTTTCCTGCACAGACATTAAGGGCTTCTGCAAGTAGGGGGGAGCTCAGGGTTGCTTGGGAGCTAGAGGTTCAAATCAGAAAGACCTAGACTGAAGGGTAGGGACAGTGAGCTGCTCCTGAAGATCAGAATCTCATTGGATACAGATAGGCTCAGTCCACACTTTGCTGGTCCTGGTTTACCCTGCAGGTAGGCCCAAATCTAAGCCACGCAAAGTACTGCTTTTCGTGCACTTAAAGAAATCCCCTTTTCTAGCCAAAAACAAAGGTTACATACACTTTCCAAATATAGTTTAAACCTTAGAGCAGATACAGCAGTGTCTTAAACACACCCTGCTTAGCCTCTGAGAGTCTATTTACCTTTTTACTTTTAAAAGACAGAAAGGAGAGGGGGGTCTAGAGTGGATGGCGCCCCTGCACGCATAAGCACAGTACAGGAGAAACTAGGACAGATATTCAAAAAGGCACAAGTAGAAAAACAGCAGTTTTAACAGTCCCAATTGCCCAAAAACCAAGAGTTCAATTCAAACCGTCAAGGGCAGAAAACAGCAGTACTAACAGTACCAAATGCACAGATTTCAAAACACACAGCGTAAGTCTGTGTTTTTACCACCTTCTCTGTCGTTTGTTCACTGGGCTGTTTAGGGCACAGCGAGACTGGGGCTAAAGGAAAGAGGTGGCTGTCTTAGGGTTCTCTGCACAACCCTTTAGGGCTTCTTCAGGTGCACGGGGGTTCGGGATTTCTTGACAGTTAAAGGAAGGCCAAGGCTGATGGCCAAGGGGCAGTGAGCTGCTCCTGAAGATCAGAATCTCCTTGGATACAGACAGGCTCAGGCCTGGTCCTGCTTATTGCACTCTTAAAGAAATCCCTTTTCAAGCCATAAACAAGGGTTGCATGCACTTTCCAAACACAAGCTAAAACGGATTCAGCAGACTCTGAAACACACTCTGCTTCTTAATTTTTTTTTACAAACCTCGCTTAAAAAAGTCTTTTGAGGTACCAGCGTGAAATTTGTTAGAGTAGGAAATATCTGGGCAAATCACTTATTGCTATAGATTTTCAAGGAATTTCGCGAAATTTTGAAAACAATTATGTAACTTTACTCATCTTTATCAACCATACTACTGTTACAAGAGAATAAAACATGTTTGGATGTATTGTGATCCTTAGGGGTTGATTTTGATTTCATCGTTGCATGCGAAACATTACATTACCACTACCGAGGATGTTTTGCCCATGCAAAGCTACTAGTAGATATTTATTCGAAGGGCTACGAGTCGCAGATATTTTCTACAGGTTTATTTCCTGCCGCATTCCGAATTCGGCTTTAAGTCTTTTTCAGAGCCAACGATAAACTAAACATTTGCGTTCCTGAAATGCAATTGCTGTGTTCTATTGAATCTGAGTTTTAATGTCACTACCACCTGGAGCTACTCACATATGGACCTAAGACACCAGAGAGCTGAGGGTAGCAAGCAGCAAAAACAGTTACTCATTTTTTTCTGCCTTATGAAATTGTGGCGTTCTAAGATAGTGTGCCCTAAATACTGAATTGTGAAAAAATCCATAATTGTGTTCAAGTAATGAATAAGTTGGTTTTGCAATTTCATGTTTACTAAATTGTCAGCAGCAAAGAAACAACATTAACGCAGTGTAAAGACAAAATATTACAACTACACCAATTGGCCAGTAGTGCTTTCCAAACAAAACATGTTTTAATACCATCAATATGATTCTATTCGCCCAAGCAACTGATTGCATAATAGCTTAAAGAGAGTCAGTGAAACTGAAACACTTAGAGGCCTCAATCCCCCTAGATGAATGGGGTCCGAATTCAAAAGCATCAAAGGCAGTTAAGTGCTTGAATTTCTTTTGCATATCAAATCTTAACATGATCACCATATGTCAAAGAAGTCAAGAATCACATTTATGTCACAATTAATAATACAGGGTGGTTGGAAACATTTACCACTTATAAGAAATCTGCAACTAAAATGTAAAAAAAAAATATTGATGCTTCATCTGCAGTCCATGGTCTGTTGAACTCACTAACCTAAATTTGCTGATGTATTGAAGAAGCCTAGCCTTTGTTTGAGAGAGATAGAACATTTACCGCCTGAACCAGAAGTGCCTTCATAGACAAGCAATCTAAAATGTCCCAAGCTGCTCTGGATCCATTAGAAGTTCTAGAAAGCCAAAGACTGTTTAAGACTTGGTTGGGGGTGGGACTGAGAACATGAGCCATCACAAGGGAAGCATTAATTACATGAAAGAATTGCCATTAGCACTGTGTCTAAACGTCTAAGACGTTGCATATCATTGATGTACTTGGATTACTGGACTATTTGATTCTGGGCCTGAGTCACAAAAGTAATCTGAGACAAAATCCTAACTATATACTTTCGGTATTCACAAAGGGCATTTGAAGGTAGTAAAGTTAGGATTTTGTCTCAGTCAAACTTACGTTTTAGTCTTATGTTAAACTTAAGACCGAAACTTAAATTTAACTTTACGACTTTTGGTATTCACAAAGGGCATTTAGGAGTAGTAAAGTTAGGATTTTGCCTCAGTTAAACTTAAGTTTTACTTAAGTGAGACTTAAGACCAAAACTTAAATTTAACTGAGACAAAATCCTAACTTTACTACTCCTAAATGCCCTTTGTGAATACCGAAAGTCGTAAAGTTAGGATTTTGTCACAGATTACTTTTGTGAATGGGGCCTATGTGTTTTGGTTGTTGTATTGCATTTTTTTTAACTACATTAAAAAAATGCAATAAAAACTTTAAAAAAAGATTTGAAGCTGTTGTTGAATGCCCCAGGACCGTCAAGTTACCTCATATGTTGTCCGTACCATTTGTTGCAAGTTATCCTAAATCAGGATATTTTGCATTACCCAATGGATCTGGGAAAATACAAGGAAATGTTGTATTGAGGTATTGAATACCTATGGCCATTTCTAGTGGCAGAGAAGGCTAGAATTAAGATGGCTACTGAGGAGTCACTTAAACTACAATTGAAGTCTCCATTCCTACTTACCTATTGTGTATTAGAATGATCTCAGATGAGGTAGAGGGATATGTTTTCAGACTCGTCCAATCTAGTAGAACCTTTGCATCTGGATGGGATCTCCAGTTGAAAAACTCTGGTAAATAACCCCCCAGTCATTGATTTCCCAATTTCTTGAACTTTAATGCGTTTACCGCGGCGGACATTCCGAGCGGTGCGGGCGTTCTACGGAGTGGGTGGGGCTGCGTCTTCCAACAGTCGCGCGCAGCGCCCAGAAGGTAGTGCTTGCCTCGGCCTTTGGCACGGTAGGGGTTAATGAAATAATCCATCCTTACTTTCCAGCTACCGGAGATGCTCGATGCCAGGAGTTCAAATCTGCTATTAAATTGATTAGTCCCAGAAGGTACTTTGCTTGAAAAGAACATTCTTTTCTGTGCAAAAATGTTGAATAATTACTCATAGCTTTGTCCACAAGGCAAGTCATGCAAGCCCCCCTCACATTGTTGACATATTAAACCGAAGGAATATCCATCTTGAAGCCTAAACTCTTCAATGGAAAACATCTTGCCAGATGTTCCACACAACTGATATGCCACTTCTTTCCTGTTCATGCCACATACCATTTTTCCTCCATGGAAGTCCGTCCACAAAGAGACTTCCACCATAACTGACTGATGTCTGATTCTATTGTGAGATGCAGAACTGTAATATAAATTGCTATTCAGTTCTGTGCCTGCATAGATCCAGCCACTAGACTCATTTCTTCTTGCCTCTATTGAAAGGTGAATGTTGTCTGTATAAGTAGTGGAAGACCCACCTGTCTCCTGCTAGCATGATATGTGATGTTCCCTACAAACATTACTAGAATGATGCTGATTAGAGACCCACAATTGGAGACATGTTTTATGCTCCAAAGAGTCTCCAATGGCATGCCTATTTGAGTACTCAGGAATTCTAAATTGTGAGTTAAATATAGGTGAAATTTCTCCAAGGATTATTAGAAAACCAAAATCTGAAGCAGTTTTATTGTAATTGGAGTGTGAACTTTATTGAATTCTTAACTCTGAGAGATAAAACGTCAATTGGAGAAATGATCAGACTTTAGGTTCTGGTCGTCACGGGCACAGCTACTTGGTTTTTGTCAGTTTGGTAAAGCAAAAAGGGCCATATGTATGAAAAAGTCCATTTGCGATTCTCAAATAGCGATTTTTTTGTGAATCGTTAT
Organism: Lissotriton vulgaris; assembly: GCF_964263255.1. Classification (NCBI taxonomy): domain Eukaryota; kingdom Metazoa; phylum Chordata; class Amphibia; order Caudata; family Salamandridae; genus Lissotriton; species Lissotriton vulgaris. Next base: position 765,932 of record NW_028242183.1, on the reverse strand, counting down.
TTGAGAATCGCAAAATGCAATGTATGTAGGATTTGCAAAGAATTTTGCGAATCCTACATATTTCTTTTTAAAAAAAATATTTTTATTTGGATTTTGTTCATAACTCAACAGTACAGTCATGTAATTAGCAACATTCACCCCCCTACTCCCTCTCCCGCCCCTCCACAATCGTACTTTGCTGTTGTGTTTCATATCATACAGGTGCAGTGTCCATCTATCCGATGAACAGGTATCTCTCAGCGTCTCCTCCCAGGCCTTCCCTCCGGCACCCGTGTGGACTTGTAGACTGGTAATTAGCTCATCTGTCTCCCAGCCCCCCATCCAGACCATGGTAGTTTCTCCACCTGGACCAAACCTTTCGAAACTTCCTAGGACACCCTCTAGATTTATAGGTCACTCTCTCGGCAGCCATGTAAAGGTCCAGCCCTCTTCTCCACTCCTCCAGTTCCGGGGGAGTCGGAGACCCCAGTGTTTCGCTATGCCTCTTTTGGCTACCACTAAGGCCAAAACCAGGAAAATTAGGAGAGGGCGCGGTAGGTCCACGTCATTAGTCATTCCCAGTAAAGCCAGCTTGGGCTCCTGTGCAAGTGGAACCTCCAATATCTCCCTCAGTTCCATAAAGATGTGGTTCCAGTAGGTTTGAATCACCTCACATGTCCATAGTATGTGATAAAAATCTCCACCTTCTCTGTGGCATCGGAGGCATCTAGTGTCCTCTATTTTCCCCATTTTATGGAGTCTCACCCTATCATAATAGGTTCTGTGAAGCATGCTGTATTGGATGAGGCAGAGCCTAGACTTAATCGCCACCTCTCGGGGATGCATTAACACTATGTCCCAATCTAGGTCATCAAGTGCTCCCACCTCACCTTCCCAAGTATTTCTAAGTTTCGCCAGATCCCCTAGCATATTGTTGGTTAAGGTTTTGTAGGTGAGTGAGACCGCCTTCCCCTGAATCTGTTCTTGCAGGAGCCTACCCTCCAATGGTGCATATTCTGGAAGCCCTGACAAGTGTATGTTTTGTGCTCTCCAAGCATGGCGCAGCTGAGTGTATTTGAAGAGCTGTGAGTGTTGGAGCCCATTCTCTAACTTCAGGGCCTGAAAGGATTTCAATTCCCCCTTAGCGATCACATCTCCAATAGTGGAGTTTCCAATGTCGTCCCACCGTTTAAATCCCTTGAGTTTATGAAGTTCAGTTAGCCACGTGCAATGCCATAGTGGCGTCTGCCTGGTGGGTGTCTTCTCCCAGCCTGTACGTTTCGAGGCCTTGTTCCATGCACGTAATGTAATAAGAGTCGCTGGAAGCAGTGGTTTCCGTACAGAGCCTCCGTATAAGTAATACAGTAGATTGTGCGGGGACAGTTTATGTCGTTCTAGGGCATATGTGTGATGGTCTGCCTGGGTATGTAGCCATTCATTAATTGGGGTCATGTGTTCCGCCCAGTAGTAGGCTTCTACGTTTGGGAGTGAGATTCCTCCACTATATTGGTGCCTTTGGAGAGTGGTCAGTGCTATTCTAGGTTGTTTACCTAGCCAGAGAAAGGCCCTAAGATCCGAGTGGATTTTATGCAGCAGCGTCTCCGGGAGTAAATAGTATTCGTTCTGTAGGGCGTATAAGTATTTGGGGAGAATAATCATTTTGTACATGGCCGCTCGACCTAAGAGTGTAAGTGGTAGCTGTCTCCAGCGCTCCATGTCAGCTGTGGAGTTCAGTATGATCCTCTCTATATTTTTCTGAAGCGAGAGTTTCCTATCAAGGGTGATGTAAATCCTGAGATATTGAAAGCCCTGCATTGTCGTGATCAGTTGCCCTGGCAACGCCGTCCATCGGTCACCGCCCCTAGAGTCGTATAGGATCAATTTATGCCAGTTTATTTTGTAGCCGGAGTATCTACCATGGCATTCCAGTTCCAGGAACAGCTCCGGGACAGTGGTTTCCGGATTGGTGATGTACAGGAGTACATCATCCGCGTAGACGGATAGCTTCTCTTGGGCCAGTTCCGTTTCGGTTCTTCTGAATCCAGTGATCCCTGGATGTTGCCGGACCCTAGCTGCTAGGATCTCAATGGTAAGTGTGAATAGGAGGGTGACAGAGGGCAGCCTTGTTGTGTCCCTCTCTGGATCTGGAACTCACGTGACAGTCTCCCATTTACCTTCACTTTAGCTCGCGGCGTGGTGTAGAGGAGCCGAACCCAAGTCTGAAACTTAGGGCCAAAACCACATTTTTGTAGGTCACCCTACAGGAATGGCCAGTGGACCGCATCGAAGGCTTTCTCTGCGTCAAGGGAGAGAAACTAGTGTGGTGGCTCTCTATCTCTCACCTCCTGCAGCCAGTTGTGGATGCGTCTAAGGTTTAGCTTAGTGGCCCTGTCTGGTAGGAAGCCGGTTTGATCTAAATGTATTAGGTCCGGGATCACCGACCTCAATCGTAGCGCCAAGCCAGTCGCAAGGAGTTTCACCTCAGTATTTAGTAGGGAAATGGGTCGGTAGGACGCGCAGTCCTCCCGTGGTTTGCCCTCTTTATGAATTGGGATGATTGTCGCCATGGAGAGGTCTGTGGGGAGCCTCCCCTCCTGATATGCTCCTAGGAAGAGGTTTCTCAAGTGGGGAGTCAAAATGTCCGCAGTGCACTTGAAAAATTCTGCCGGGAAACCATTTGGTCCCGGTGTCTTTCCAGAACTTAGTCTAGCAATGGCTACAGAGATATCTTCCACCGTGATGTCAGCCTCGAGCGTCTTAAGGGCCTCAGGATCTAACGAGGGAAGATCGGTCTGTTCCATATATTGAAGAGCAGCTTTGCACGTGCCTAAGTCTCTGGCGGTGTAGAAGCGTTCGTAGTGGGTAGCAAAAGTCTCAGCAATGTGTACATCTGTGCAAACAAGCACCCCTTCCGCATCTCTAGCATGTTCCACCCATCTCGCTGCCCGCTCCTTTCGACTGAGCCACGCCAGGAGTTTGCCTGACTTATCCCCAACGTCGTACAGGCGGTGGAGGGTGGCCAGGTTTTGAGTCTTTGCCTCATCAGTCACTAGTTCCCTATATTGGCGCTGTGTATCCACCAATCTCCGTAGGGTCTCGAGACTTCTCGTATTCAGATGTTCTCTCTCTAAGTCTACTATGGCCTGTTCAACTGCAGAATCCTACATATTTCTTAATTGGGAATTGCAAATTGCGATTCGCAATTGAGGAATACCTCCCCATTCATTCCTATGGGCCTATTAGGAATAAACGGGAAGACATTCTCAATTTGAGATTTGCAATTAGAGAATCGCAAATTGAGAATGCAGTTTCAAGGGTGTCTGGGTGTCAAAAGAACACCCTGTTGCACCCCTGAAATGTGCATGTGTGCACATGTGGCAAGTATGTGAGTCACATGGCACTTTGAAAAATGCAAAAAAGTGCATTTTTCAAAGAAATCGCAAATTACCACCAACTTGAAGTTGGTGGTAATTTGTGATTCCTTACGGCCAAATCACTTTTATTGTGCGATTCCTTAAATGCAATTGCAAAATAGGAAATCGCAAAATGTGCGATTCCTTATTTTGGGAGGGGTGTTTTGTGTCATACATTGGACACTGCTGATTTCTGATCGCAAACGTAGAAATTCTGCATATTTAGGCATTTGCGATCGCAAAATTGCCTTCATACATATGGCCCAAAGACATTAACAAAAGCTTAAACTGGAGATGAATGAATGTCCATCTCCTATTGTCCCATAAAAATACCGTATGATAATTCTGATAAGGATGATGGAAATGGCTGGCTGGCTAGGCTTCATGCAGGTCCACTTTAGTCATCCAAACTCTTTCCCAAAAGATGGATATCACCCATCTTGAAATGATTGTAACTAATTCAGAGTGAATGTGCTCATGTTTATCAAAGGGTGGGCGACGTAAAACAATTGCACCCGTGGCTTTTAAGGCCCAGAATTTGTGATGCACCAAGCTGGCATCTGGAGAAATGTAGGATATTTTGAGGGGAAACATGAAGTGGTTTGTTGCAAGTTTATACCACATTCATCCTGGAGGGAGAGTTCTTAAAAGCCTTACGTCTCTGGTAACAATTGTGTTGGGTATTCCTGAGGGTATGGAATTGCATTAACTGTTTCTTTGATGGAAAACACGCTGCCTGGAAGAAACTCTGACCTTATTGATTGTGTGAGTGAAATAACCTTGGCCAGGAAAGAAACCTCAAAAGTCTCAACTGTTGAGTTTACAATCAGAAATCGGTCATACATACCTCCATCCAAATATGCACCATCCAACATCTGTATGTTGTAAGGATTCCTGCTTTTTTTTTTGTTGACACACTTTATTACTTTTTGTATTTCTTCATCAGACCATCACTTCAGGTATAACAGTAGCATAACAGACTGTTGTCTTCTCATGGTCTTCTTTTCTCTCAGTAGTATCGTGGCTATCTGTCCCATATTGGAATAATCTGATCTTGATTTATTTTAAACTCTTGCACTAAGGCTGTGCTTTGAAATCACTTGTCACAGTAGTACCTATTGATTCTCTATTATTATATAATGTTCCTATTTTGTAACATTTTTAGAATACTTATGTATCTACTGGATACAAGAAATCAGTAATGAATGTCCTCCAGGCTGTTAAAAATTGTTCTAGCTTGTCATACCTTTGGACTTTTTTCAGATGTATTTTGTTCTGCGAGGGATCGTTCCTCTCCATCTTTGAGCCACCACTCTAGTACTGGAGGTTCTTTTCTCTTCCAGTATATAGCTAGTCTCCTTAATGTAACAGTATTTTGAACTGTGCAGTCCTTTTTAGTGTATTGCCATTTGTGTTAAAAATGTGCACATATGGTGACACCATATTGGTACATTTTTGTAGTGTTAAATCATCATCACAGTGTTTGAACCATCCGTTAAACATATTTTTCCCCAACAATTGTCTCATTTGATGTGGATTTCTAGTAAAGTCCTTTACCATTTTAATTTAATATTAACTACTGTAATATTGACGTACACAGGATCTTAGTTCGTCTTTGGTTATGGTTGCCACTGTGTCACTAACTTTTTCTTTTGATATATACCATCTCTGAAATGGTGTTCCAAGTAAGTGACTTCATCTCCACCAGTTTTGTATTTTTTAATTTTTTTGTTGTTATTTAATCCTGCAGATCAGGGTTTGAAAAACTTTTGTAGATAGCTAATATTATTACACATATAATTATAATTTGAGAGTTTAATAATTTGTAAAATAATTAAATAGAAATAGGAATTTTAAATTAGAAATTTGAAAATAATTAGAAATTAGAATTTTGAAAATAATTAGAAATTTGAAATTTGAAAATATTGTGAAATTTAAAAAAAAATTAAATTTTTTGGAGCGGGATAGTGGGTTTATAGGGCATATGGGTGGGGAGTGTTTAACAATTTTTTTTTGAGAATTTAATATTTTGTAAAATAATTAAATAGAAATAGGAAATTTAAATTTCAAATTTGCAAATAATTAGAAATTTGAAATTTGATAATAATTTTTAATTAGAAAATAATTTAACATTTTAGGAGTGGGATGTTGGGTTTAGAGGGGATAAGGGTGGGGAGTGTTTTAAAAATATATATTGAGAATATAATATTTTGTAAAATAATTAAATAGAAATAGGAATTTAGGGAATAGAAATTTGAAAGAATTTATATTTTTTAGGACAGGTATCTAGTGTTTATAGGGGATAAAGGTGGGGTGATGATTATAAATATTTACGAATTAAAATAATTTTTATAAAACATAAAATAAAATTAGGTTTAATTTTAAATATGTAATATTTGTTTAGGAGATTTATGATTGTGATGTTGGTTTGCTAGGGGATAAGGCTGGTGATTGTTTATATAAATATTAAATGTATTATATAATAAAAAATATAGAATAAAAACTAATCTTTTGTAATTATTTGTGATTTTTTTTCCTTTTTTATGATTTTAATGTTATGAATATGTGTTATATTTTTTACAATATAACACAAATCATAACAAAATTGTTAACATTATTAAAATGATTTATAAAATAAAATAGTAAAAAAATAAATAAATCTATATATTTATCAATAGTATATTTAATTTAAATAGGTTTATTCTCCATTATCTAAAAAATTAAATGTAGATTATAGTTTGAATACTACATTATATAGGTTTAGTCTCCAGCATCTAGCCTACTTATATGTAAATTGGAGTTGGAATATTAAATTAAATTGGTCCAGTGTCCAGCACCTACCCTAATTAAATGTAAATTGGAGTTGGAATAGTAAATTAGATAAGTTCAGTGTCCAGCATCTACCTTAATTAAATGTAGATTAGGATTGGAATAGTACATTAAATATGTTCAGTGTCCAGCTCCTACCCTAATTAATTGTAAATTGGAGTTTTAATAGTAAATTGAATAAGTTCAGTGTCCAGCACCTACCCTAATTAATTGTAAATTGGAGTTTTAATAGTAAATTAAATAGATTTAGTGTCTAGCACCTACTCTAATTAAATGTAGATTGGAGTTTGAATAGTACATTAAATAGGTTTAGTGTCCGGCACCTACCCTAATTAAATGTAAATAGGAGTTGGAATAGTAAATTAAATAGGTTCAGTGTCCAGCACCTACCCTAATTAAATGTAAATTGGAGTTGGAATAGTAAATTAAATAGGTTCAGTGTCCAGCACGTACCCTAAATTAATGTAAATTGGAGTTGGAATATTTAATTAAATAGGTTCAGTGTCCAGCATCTACCTTAATTAAATGTAAATTGGAGTTGGATTAGTAAATTAATTAGGTTCAGTGTCCAGCACCTACCCTAATTAAATGTAAATTGGAGTTGTGTGGCCCTCGGTGACTGAGGTAGGCTGGGCTGGGCCAGGTTATTAAAATCTCCTACTAAATAGATGTGTCGTCTGCTATATAAAGTGCCGTCACGTGAAGTTAAATAACAGTTTCTTTTGCTCCATTGACATTGATTGGAGGGCAACCCCAGACTTTTCTCCATCATCATATCCATTTTATGGTTTATTTATAATTTTTAACTGCACTCCTTGTGGAAATGTATTGTTGTATAAACGACATCCTGTGAAAAAGTACTGGAGAGGATGACAAAGAAACTTCGTTCTGGGAGATTAGTAGGGGGAAGGACCTGTGCTAAAACAAAATCCAACCCCCTAAGAAATAAATCAGTTAATAATCCGTTACTAAAGGGACAATGCCAGCTTTTTGAATTGTGGGAAAAACCGGTGGATAAGAATTTACCAGTCGTTGGAAAAGAGGGCTCGCCTTTAGTGGCACTTATGGGGCCGACACAAGTGGTTGACAATTCGGTCCCCCTCTCTGTGATGATAGATCCATTACAGATAGAAACTACGGCGAGGACCTGCCTTATACATTCCGAGGCTGATGGTGATATTAAGCTCCATGATCAAACTATGGAGGGAAAACAAGCTAATAATCCACCAGCTCCACATGCCTCTACTTCTTATGCTCGGTCAGGAGGAGATTCTTTACTATCCTCTATTGACCTAGAACTCTGTGGCCGCTACCTGGAGGCAGGTAGTTTGAAATCTCCAGAAGCCTTTAAGCCATCAACGGGTGCTACTCCATCTGGATTATTGTTATATAGCAGCACTCCCTCAATAAATGTGCAGGATATGTCCGCGTTGTTAAATGTTTCCAAGAGCCCTGAGCTCAATCTATCTGGAATTTGTCCATCTGCTGCTGCAGGCGAAAAACCTATATCGGAATCTCTGATTGCCCTTGAACATTTGCTAGCCTCCATATTACTTCTTTTGGGCAAATTCGTGGGCAGCTCTGATTGTATTCTGGACTCTGTCACTAAAATATTGAATACATTGTTGCAAAAGGCGCCTGAAATGAGGAGTGCTCCCTCCCCTGAGGATGAAACTAGTTTGACATCAGGGCAAGTAAAAACTCCTGCAGAGAATTCTGGTATAAAGCCTACAGCAGTAGTTCAAGAAAACATTGCCAAGGTTTTGCCTGCTACTGCGGCAACTAACTGTGTAAAGAATTCAGATCTTGAGATAGAGGAAGAAAATCTGTCTGTTTCAGTCTCAAAAATACCACAAGATTATTTCCAATATTCATCCCTGAGAAAAAAGGGCAACATGATGATGAGAAAGAGATAAAGGAAAAAAGTGGCAAACATAGAAATAATAAGGGTAAAAAAAGGAAGCCTGTGCGCAAATATAAGAAGAAAAGACAAAGACGGATAATCTTCCAATATCCAATTGTGTTAACTGATAATGAAGATATTGTCATTGTCTCTAACCCGGTGGCTGCAAATTTGGCTAGTGAACTCTGCCCGCCATATTGTGGTCTAGAGACCATTAGTAAAACTCTTCCTTTGACTGTGGAGGATCTACCTCAGAACGGTGGACATGGACTGATTGCCTCCCCAATGGTGGAGATAAGGAGCTCAAACCCGGTTGAACTTGGAGCTCTTAACCCTTTGGCTTCCTCCTTTTCCCTTACAGATGAGGTTTGTGTACGTCCACACCTTTATTCCCAGGCAAGAATATCAATGTCTTATGTGGACACTCTGGTTTTGGACTTCTTACCTTTATTTGATGCTGATTTGCCCTTAAATAGATCATGGTTGCTTAAATGTTTCAGAGATTTGGAAAGTCTCCACCTCATTCAGTCAAGTGACATTGAGTTAGTTTCTTTGTTAGGTGGAGATAGTGTTTCACGCATAAGGGTCAAATTTTATTCCAAAATTATTGTAAACTTGATACTACAGCAAGCGGAGAACTTTCAATGCAGAGGGATTGACGTCTTGCCTATTTTTAGTCTTGGTAAGACCATGCATCCCCACAGGATGACCCAAAAAGGTGATAAGCAAGATGGGGCTCTTTCTCCATTTAAAGATCTAAAGATTTGGGTTTCTAAAGGGCTACGTTCGGTTTCCCAGGTATTGCCGCCCCTACCAATTCTGAATTCTCTTCCATCAGAGGATAATCATAGGTGGAATTGGCTGCCTAGTGCCCTCTCAAATAAGAGTACAGAAAATCCCAAATTATTCCATCATCTTTAACAATGAGCTAAAAATTATTTCTTGGAATGCAGCCAGAATACATAGCAGTTCAGAGAAACTAGAGTTTTTATTCTCGCTGTGAGCAAATGTTATCTGCATCCAAGAAACATGGTGTACTAATAACATTTATGCAGGGAAGGATTACTATGTATTGGAAGCGCCGGCTGCCCCCTCCAAGAAAGGTCACGCCAAAGGGGGAATTGCTTGCTTATTGTCTAACAAACTGGACTGGAGATTTTCTCATTATATTGACCCAAGTAACCTGTTTCAAGCTATAACAATTGCTAATCTCCCTAGCTCTCCAAATAAATCGGCAGTTGTAATCATTAATGTGTATATTTCCCCCGAAGAGCGTTTTAACATTTTATTGAAGCAAGTGTTTCAGTATATTGGACAGATTAAAAATGTTAATTCCCCACCTGAAGTTATCCTAGTAGGAGATTTGAATTGTAAAATTTCTAATGCTAGTTTAAATCTATATAGAAACAAATCTAAAGAAGAGGCCTATTTTATTCCACAAACCCTCTTTCCAGATAAAATAATAACGAACAAAAGAGGGAAGATTCTTTTAGAAGAATTATCGGCAGTTGAGGGGCTTATTTTAAATGGGAGATTGCCCTCTGATGTGCCTGCGAAATTTACTCACAGGTCCCCCTTTAGTGCCTCAATACTTGACTATGTGATCTCTGATTATGATATTTTCCCATGTATTCAGGATCTTATGGTATCCCCTACATCTTTGAGTGATCATAGCATAATCATTATAACTATTTCTTTAAAACCTCCCCCCACTGTGTCTTGGTCCCTTAATAATAACGATGTCAACTTTCATGGATCTTCGGGTAGATGTTTTTGGAATCCAACTGCCATTATAGGTGTGCAGGATATGCTATGTAAAACTATATTAGAATTACATGATTGGCATGGTTCCGAAATTGTTCACTTTGAAAAGTTTATGAGGATGATCATCCTAGATGTGAAAAGGGTTAGTGGTTCTAGGAAAAAGGTAGTTTATCCTAGTACATTGCGTATCCTGAATAAGGAAATAAATAAATTAGTGCGAGAGCAATTTCTAGGTAGATCTGGTGAACTAGCAAAAGAAATATCGAGGTTAAAAAGAAGGAGAACTAGATTAAAAGCGAAACTGAAAAAGTAGAAGGAAGATTCCGTATGGATAGACTTGCGGGAGGCGGTTGTACATGGCAGGCCTAGTGAATTCTGGTCCATAGTTGGTAGGGGTTGTGGTACTAGAATGAGCCCTCTCCCCATCCCTATATCGGAAGAGGTCTGGTCCTCTTACATTCGGAAGCTGTACGCAGGGAATGCTATAGTGGTTGTAGATAGTGCCCCTGATCTAACATCTGAAGGCCCTATTAATTTTCCAACTGAGAAAACAATAGAACAGGCCATAAAGAACATGCGCTCCTCCGGCGCAATGGGACCTGACGAATTACCTATGACGGTCCTGAAGCAGGAACCCTTGCTATGGAGTAAGATCCTCTACCCACTGTGTAAATCCTGTTTTATTACTAAAACGGTCCCCGCTTCTTGGAGAGGAAGTGTATTGGTCCCTATATTTAAGAAGGGAGTTAGGGACAACCCCATGAACTATCGTTTGATAGCCCTCCTCGACTCAATCGGAAAGGTTTTTGCTAAATGTATTTTAATATTACTTAACGATTGGATCGAGGAGAATAACATCTTGCCGTTAGAACAAACGGGTTTCCGTAGGGGGCACGGTACATTAGATAACCTCACCACCCTGAATGTGATCTCTGATAAATACACTCATGTGAGAGGAGGGGTGGTGTTTGCGGCTTTTATTGATTTCTCCACAGCGTTCGATAAAGTAGATCGTCGAACGCTGTGGAGAAAATTGGCAGCCCTTGGTTTACCATCTTACCTACTGGATCTCGTACGTGCTCTCCATACTGATACTTGGTGCTGTGTTCTCCAAGGTAGAGAAAGGGGACTCTCGCACAAAATTCCATCTTTGAACGACCTTAAACAAGGCTGCCTCCTGGCTCCATTATTGTTTTCATTGTATACTGTGGACCTTCCTGCTTCCCTGAATGCTTGTGTGGGTATAGCTCCGGTGGTAGGGGGGGCCCCTATCTCTTGTTTGATGTATGCCGGTGATATTCTTGTCCTAGATCTAACTCCTAAAGGGCTGGCTAATCGGCTGCAGGCTTTACATGTTTTTGCTGATGCTCACTTTATGAAGATTAACATATCTAAAAGTAAAATTATGTGTATTGCCGGGAAAAAGAAGTGCCGTTCTGAAAACTTTGGATGGTTTATTGGGGGACAGAAATTAGAGGTTGTCAAATCCTATACCTTTTTGGGTAAAATAATTTCATCCAATTTGAGCGAGAAGCTCCATATTGAGCATACCTCACGTAAAGCCCTCGCTCATGGTAAGGGTTTGAATTCCCTCTATCTCGCCACCGGTAAAAGACACTTCTCCAGTTTACTCGAAGTGTATAGGGCAAAGATTCCTGCAACGATGCTATATGGCATAGAACTCATAGAGCTGAAGCACTGGGGTTTCTGTCACAAAATTGAAGGGAAACTTCTAAGATCCCTATCTATTTTTAACACCGCGTGCTCCTTGGCCGCATGTAGGCTTGATTTCGGCCTGAGGAGCAGCTGGGTGCAGGGATTATGTGCTCTGGTACGATGGGTGGCTTGTTTGGCCAGAGCTGAACCGGGTTCAATGAGAGCTCTCCTTAAAGGAGAACTGTTGGGCAACTTCAAAGAGTTCTCTCGATTAGTAAGGAACTTTGGAAGAGCTGTGTCACTTTTAAAGCTAGACGAAAGTGTTTTGTTCCTTCACTCACCAGCCCAGTTAAAAATCCTGCTAAAACAGGCATCGTGGGAACTGTGCTTCCAAACAGATATGAATGTAATACGACAAAAAGGGGGTTGTGATCTCCTCCTTAACTCTTATTCTATGAAGTTGGCCCAACCTTATGCCACATGGAATATGCCACATGGTGTCCGTAGATTATGGTTTCTTTTAAGATACGATTTGTTGCCCCTAAATTTCTGTTATCTAAATGGTATGGATCTTCTCCCACGTGCAATTTCTGTAATTTGAGTATTCAGGACCGAACTCATGTCCTGTTGATTTGCCCGGCACTCCGCTCTTTGCGGTTCAAATGGTTAAAACCAATATGTTTCCTACTAGGTATCTCTAATGTAAATATCTTTCTACAATTTCTATACTGTCCCCCAAATGAAATGTTTTGCTTCCACATTTTTAACTTTTTTAAAGGTTTTTTAGCTATTTATTAATGTGCTATGGAGATGTCTGACGTTGCCAATTCTGGATTATTTTGCCAATGGATGTAACTTGTATTGTGTTTGTTTATTGAATTTCTTTTTCTTTGTGTGTAAATTGTATCGTGAATTTTATGTGGCCCTCGTTGAGAGCCAAAACATAATAAAATAAATTTAATTGAATTGAGTTGTAATAGTAAATTAAATAGGTTCAGTGTCCAGCACCTACCCTAATTAAATGTAGATTGGAGTTGGAATAGTAAATTAAATAGGTTCAGTGTCCAGCACCTACCCTAATTAAATGTAGATTGGAGTTGGAATAGTAAATTAGATAAGTTCAGTGTCCAGCATCTACTCTAATTAAATGTAAATTGGGGTTGGAATAGTAAATTAAATAGGCTCAGTGTCCAGCACCTACCCTAAATAAATGTAGATTGGAGTTGGAATAGTAAATTAAATAAGTTCAGTGTCCAGCACCTACCCTAATTAATTCTAAATTGCAGTTGGAATAGTAAATTAAATAGGTTCAGTGTCCAGCACCTACCCTAATTAAATGTAAATTGGAGTTGGAATAGTAAATTAAATAGGCTCAGTGTCCAGCACCTACCCTAATTAAATGTAGATTGGAGTTGGAATAGTAAATTGAATAAGTTCAGTGTCAAGCACCTACCCTAATTAATAGTAAATTGGAGTTTTTATAGTAAATTAAATAGGTTCAGTGTCCAGCACCTACCATAATTAAATGTAGTTTGGAGTTGGAATAGTAAATGAGATAGGTGTAGTGTCCAGCACCTACCCTAATTAAATGTAAATTGGAGTTGGAATAGTAAATTAAATAGGTTCATTGTCCAGCACCTACCCTAATTAAAGGTACATTGGAGTTGGAATAGTAAATTAAATAGGTTAAGTGTCCAGCACCTACCCTAATTACATGTAAATTGGAGTTGGAATAGTAAATTAAGTAGGTTCAGTGTCCAGCACCTACCTTAATTAAATGTAAATTGGAGTTGGAATAGTAAATTAAATTGGTTCAGTGTCCAACACCTACCCTAATTAAATATAAATTGGAGTTGGAATAGTAAATTAAATAGTTTCAGTGTCCAGCACCTACCCTAATTAAATGTAGATTGGAGTTGGAATAGTAAATTAACTAGGTTCAGTGTCCAGCACCTACCCTAATTAAATATAGATTGGAGTTGGAATAGTAAATTAAATAGGTTCAGTGTCCAGCATCTGTCCTAATTAAATGTAGATTGGAGTTGGAATAGTAAATTAAATAGGTTCAGTGTCCAGCACCTACCCTAATTAAATGTAGATTGGAGTTTTATTAGTAAATTAAATAGGTTCAGGGTCCAGCACCTACCCTTATTAAATGTAGTTTGGAGTTGGAATAGTAAATTAGATAGGTGTAGTGTCCAGCACCTACCCTAATTAAATGTAGATTGGGGTTCGAATAGTAAATTAAATAGGTTAAGTGTTTAGTATTAACCCAAATTTAAATTATATTGGAGTTGGATTAGTAAATGTATTATGTTCAGTGTCCAGCACTTAACTAAATTAAATGTAGATTTATGTGTGAATAGTAAATAGATCAAAATATTTTAGTATATTTTTTTCAATGTTTAATATTTATATATATAAAGTTTTGAATAATTATTTTTTATATATTGGTAGTCATGAATTTATAATAGGTAGTAGACAAAAATTACACAGTTTTTTCAAAAGAAATTCTTTATTTGTTCATATAGTACATAAATCAAATAATAAATGTTTTACAAATGAATGTATAAAATTTAAACAAATAAATATAAGTACATTGTAAAATAAATTATTACTTTTTGGATAGTTGTTCAGTAATGTACATTTTAGGTATATCAAAATAATATAGTACATGAAAATACATTGAAGATTACAATATACAGAGTACATACATTTTGAGATAAATGCAAATATTTCAACATTTTTATTAAATGACCTTTTATTACATTTTTAATATATAAATGTGCTGTTCAAATTATGCTATACATGTTGATATATTTTTAAATAGCAACATTGATATTATATATTGTTAATATCATACAATATACAACATTTTGAAAATATAATATCATTTAAATATTTTTAATTAATTATTATAAATTTTATATTATTAATAATAATAAATTAAAAATATTTGTAAAAAAGGTTAAATAAATACAGAACAATGATACATTTAGGGGTCGATTCCGATTCGAGAAAAAAACATCCGTACGATTTTTATCTTGAGCCCTCTCCGTACGAATCGTGCCCGTCCGTCCGAGTCGCGAAGTACGATCCGTATTCCGTGAAACCGTCCGAATCGTCACGATCCATACGTATTGCAAGGCTGAAACCATGAACCATACGACTCGTACGCATACCGTATGACTCGTACACATGCCGTACGACCCGACGAGTACGATCCGGACTGGGGTATGAGGACGCAATTCGTACGGTCCTTGCACCGTACCCCTGCGATCATGGGGTGTATGAATCGTACCCCCATTGTACGATTGGTGTACGAGCCGTACCCCATGTACGATCGGTGTACGAGCTGTACCCTATGTACAAGCAGTGTACGAGCCGTACCCCCATCATACATGGTGTACGGCTCGTACACTGATCGTACACCAATCGTACAATGGGGGTACGGCTCGTACACCGATCGTACAATGGGGGTACGGCTTGTACACCGATCGTACAATGGGGGTACGCACCGTACACCCCATGATCGCAGGGGTATGGTGCATACCCCTGCGATCATGGGGGGTAGGCACCGTACCTGGAGGGGGGCGTTCCGTACCTGTTTCGGCACGAACTCTGCTTTTACGGCTGTTTTCAGCCCCCATAGAAAAAGGGTCGTACGGTGCGTACCCGTATCGTACTTGCTGGGTCGTAAAAACCAGCCGCGAACCGTACAGATGTCGTGTACAGCGGGTTCCGAGGGAGAATCGTATGGAGATTAGAGTCGTACGGTGTCTTGTATAACTCGTACGGAGTACGGCTCCTGGTACAAATCGTACTTCGTCGTACATACGGGGGTCGTTGCAGGGTATGATTCGTACGGGAAAAACGCTCCGAGCGGCTATTCGGAGTGGTTTTTCCCAAATCGGAATCGACCCCTTAGTTTCACAATTCTTAACACATCATGTTTTCATAATTTTAACATTAAATATTAAACTGTAATAATATTTAATGTTATATATTTTACAAATAAAAATATAATAATATAGTTATAGAACAAACAAAAATAAATTGCATGAATGTTGTAAAATAATTTATTACAGTTTTACTCATTTTTTACTAGTAAAATAAATTTATTTGACATTTATTTTACTATTTCCTTGGAAATACTATTATTTGGGTCTTTTATTTTGTAACCGCTCATAGTCTTTTTGGGTCATTTTTGAAGATTGAAGCTCGCGGTTGGAAGCTACTTCGCGTTTGAGCAGGTAAAAGTGCTTTTCGTTATATTTTAACTATTTTAAGTAAGTTTGGAAGGTAGTATTTTGTTATTTAGGGTTTGTGGACTACTATATTAGGATTTAGTTAGTATGTAGTTGGTTATGTGCGTTTTTCAGATTTCTTTGCGTTTTCTCGATTTACGGCCTTGGAGTTATTGTGTTTGTGGCTGTTTATTTAATTTAGGTTTAAAATATGTATGTTATGGTCATTATTAATGTATTGTTCTAAGTTTTTTGTGGGTGGGAATGTTTATTTTTCTATTCTAGGTTTTTGGATACAGCCTTTTCCGTTTCCGAGCTGTTACGTTTTTTTTTAAAAAAAGAAGTGTGTTTCAGTTGTTTTAACTGAAATGTATTTTACACTTCCTTTATTTTTCGGGTTTCATGGAGCGTTTATAATTTTTTTTTACCATTTTCGGGTTTTTAGGTTTAAAGTATTTTATTAAGATATAAAAAAACATGGGGAAGGGAATAGGAGGTCAATACAGTACAAAAGGCGAGGTCTGCGGCGGCTCAGAAAGAAAGTAGGGAGACCGGAAGCCCCAGAGGGTAACAAGGCATAAGTCTTAAAGCAATAGGCATCGTGAAGGACCCCCTAGTAGACCCCCACTCCCTCAGCAAGGTCGAGCTAAATTAGCGTCCCGCAACACAGCAAAAAAAACACACCATCCTTCCAACCTCCAAACCCCGGAAAGTCAGGAGAAAGAGAAGCAAAGAAAGAAAAGGAAGAAAACAATACCCCAACTTCCCCGTCCGAAGGTCAGCATTAGAAGCATATAACCCCGCCCCCCGCCCCCAGCCCCAGACCACTAATCCCGCACATTCACTCCGCTGGAGCCACCGGCGGCGTCAGCCTAAGAAGTCGCAGGTACCGTGGGCATGTGAGCTCGCGGAATTCCGTGGATAGCAGTGCCAAAAAGGGATGCCAGAGTTCTTCAAACTGATCAACATTCCCAGCCACCGTCAGAGACATCTTTTCCATGCCCAATACCTGCCAGAGCCTGTGTAACCAACCAGTGATAGAGGGGGCAGTGGGGGTACGCCAGAGCACCAGGATGTTTTGAACCGCGGAGCCCAGCGCAATCGCAATCTGCCTACCCCTGCGGGACTTCAGCGGGTACATCAGGTCATTGGGGAGGCCTAGCAAGACATACGCGGGGAAGCGCGGGAGCTCAATCTCAAAATGCCTGTCCACCTCATCCAAGACCTCTTTCCAATAGGCCGACAGCACCGGGCACTCCCAGAGAATATGCGTGAGGGTACCCTCCTGTCCGCAGCCGCGCCAGCAACCTTTATCGCCGATTTTGCGCATCTCGTAGAGCCGTTCCGGGGTGTAATACCAATAGGTGGACACCTTGGTAAAGGTCTCCGTCAGCCCAGTGTGGTACGCAGAGTGCCTCGCCCGATACGCAATCCTGTCCCACTCTTTGTGGCTCAAGGTCCTGCCCAATTCCCTGTGCCAGCGCTCCCTCCCTGGGTTATGATAATGGAACGGCGGGGGTTGGAGAAACTTGTACAAGTCGGTGATAAGCTTGGCATCCGAGGTCCGGGTTACCAGCCATCGCTCATAGGGCGTAATCGGACGGGCAGCGACGTCGCGCACCGGGGGCTGTAGAGCCCAGTGGCGGACTTGCATATAACGCAGTCTGTCCCCCTCCGTCAGACCAAACTCCTGTCGGAGCTGCTGGAAGGGGAGTACGCCCTCCGGCCCGTAGATCTGAAAAAGCGCCCTGCAGCCCGCGTTTACCCAGTGGGAAAAGACTCCCGGTTCCAGGCCCGGAGTGAAGTCTGGATTGCCAGCAATGGGAGTGAACGGCGATGGAAAAGTGGTGAGCTTGCGGAGCTCGCACACCGCGTCCCACACTCTCAGCGGAGCCCGGGTGATAAAGGAGGCGTAGAGGTTCGGCGGACGGTGAGCGCGCCGCAGGAACGGGACTTCCTGGAGTGTACGGCCCGCAACTGCCTGGTCCTGAAAGAGCCAGTGCTTATCCGATTCCCACCGGCTCCACTCCACCAGATACCGAAGTTGTGCCGCCTGGAAGTACTTCCGGAGGTCCGGGACCCCGAGACCCCCCGCGTCCGGGGCAAGCATGGAGAGGACCCGCTTCATCCGAGGCTTACGGCCCTGCCACACAAAGCGGGAGATGTCTGCCTGCGCCTGCCGTATCCAACCTACAGGGGGCTGGAGAGGTAGGGCGCGGAAAAGATACAGGATCTGAGGCAGTATGGTCATCTTCACCGCTGCGATACGGCCCAGCCACGAGAGTAGGCCCTTGTTCCACCGGCCGAGTTCCTCTTTGATCTTTTTGCCTAGAGAGGAATAGTTTGCAGCGACCATTGCAGGCAGGGAAGGCGCAAGCAAAATCCCCAGGTAAGGCACCGTGGAGGAGGACCATTGCAGAGGAAAGAGGCGCTGGAGGTCCCGCCTGGTGCCAACAGAGAGGGACACGTCCAAGGCGGCCGACTTAGACATATTCATCTTGAAGCCTGCCACGCGGGCAAAGGCATTCAGTTCCTGGACGCAAGCAGGAAGCGACCGCCTAGGGTCATCCAGGGTCAGCAACACATCGTCCGCATACAAGCTAACAGTATGCGTGTATTGCCCCATCTTCACTCCGATAGCGTCCGGGTTATCACGAATCCTCTGTGCAAATGGCTCCATATAAAGGGCAAACAGGAGCGGTGAAAGGGGGCAACCCTGTCTCGTGCCGCGCTCAATGGCAAAGCTGCCAGAACTGTGTCCGTTGACACGCACCGATGCTGACGGCCTCTTATAGCAATTAAAGATCATAGTGCGGAATCTCTCGCCGATCCCCAGTTTCCCAAGAACCAGCTCGAGGTACGGCCAATGAACCCTATCAAAGGCCTCCTCCGCGTCTACCGATAGCAGCATCCGCTCCCCCGGGACGCGTGAGGCCTTTTCCAGCACGTGTGTCACCCTCTTGGTGTTGTCGACCGTCTGCCTACCGGGTACAAAGCCGGTCTGATCTGCCTCCACCAAACCTGGTAGATGTAAACCCAGTCTGGCCGCTAAGATCCCCGTGTACAGCTTGAGGTCCACATTCAGAAGCGAGATGGGCCGATACGAGCCGCACAGAGTCCGGTCCTTCCCCGGCTTCGGGATAACCGACACGGTCGCCGAAAGAAGGTCCGGCGGGATAGCTCTCGGTTCGGAGAAGGAGTTGAATAAGCGAGCCAGGAGAGGCGCGACAGTGGGACAGAAGGTCTTGTAAAACAAGGCCGTATAGCCATCCGGGCCCGGGGCCTTGCCGTGTTTCAGCCGTGCAATAGCGGAGATGACTTCCTCCACGTGTATATCCCTCTCCAGGTGGGCCGCCTGGACGGGGTCCAAGGCCGGGAGGGTTACTGATTCTAGATAGGCCTCAGCCTCTCCCGGTGGGGAGGGCTCTGCAGCGTACAGCGCCTCGTAAAAGGCACGGAAGGAGTCCGCCACCTCTGCGTCACCGGAAACCGGGACTCCATCTGCTCCCATTAGCTCCTTTACGACGTTGCGTTGCTGCGCAGCCCTGAGCCGGTGGGCCAGGAGCTTACCGCATCTATCTCCGCCGGTATAAAAGGCATGTTTCAGGCGCAGCGCCGCATACTCCGCCCGGTCCAGGTCCAACGCAGAGAGTAGTTTCCGCGCCGCCTTCAGCTGCCTCCAAACCCGAGGCGCCCCTGTCCGGCGGTGAACCTGCTCCAGTTCCCTGACCTGCAACGTTAACTCTTCCCTCTTGCGTTGACGCTCCTTGTTCTCCGCCGAGGAGATGGAGATAAACTCCCCTCTGATGACCGCTTTCAAAGCAGCCCACTGCGTTGCAAGGGACGTATCGGGGTTGCTGTTGTGGGTCAGGTACTCCTGAATGACATCCTCCACTCGCTTCACCACCGACTTTTTATGGAGAAGTGTGTCCCGAAGCCGCCACATCCCTCTGGAGGGGGGGGCCACCGGCCACGCAAAAACTCCGGAAACCGGCGCATGATCGGACAGGGACAAAACCCCGATATCAGCCGCCACGGCGGCCGAGCGGAGCGGTCCGCTCACCAAGAGGTAATCCAACCGCGAGTAAGTGCGGTGTGCGTGGAAAAATATGAGTAGTCCCTATCGGCGGGGTGCATTACGCGCCAGAGGTCATGTAGATCCATCTCTGCGATCCGGTCCTGTACCGCTCTAGAAAGTTCCCCCGTCTGCGGAAAGCGCTGGGCCGACCTATCCAAGGCGGAGTCGAAGACCATATTCAGGTCTCCCCCCAAGATGACGTGGCGGTCGGGCGAGGCAGTAACGTCTACCAACACAGATTCCAGGAAGCGATCCTGGTGGTCATTTGGGCTGTATACGGAACCGACCGTAAAAGCTACACCCCCTAAACGCATGCGATACACTAGGAGCCTCCCCTTCTGCTCGGCATGTTTATACAGCACCTCACCTCGGAAGGTGCTGGCTAGAAGAATGGCTACCCCTGCAGTCTTAGTAGCAGCCGAGGAAAAGAGTTGCGTGGGGAACTTGGCAGAGCGCAGCCTATGGCAATCTTTAGCGAGTAAATGGGTTTCCTGCAGGAGGCAGATATCTGCCTGCGACCCCTCCAACAGGGAAAGAATCGCCCTACGCTTCACAGGGTTGTTCAGACCCTTAACATTAAGGGTCACTACTTTCAGGGGCGGCATCACTCCCAGGGAAGCAAAGCGCCGTGCAGCAAGCTCGGGATCAGTGGAAGGGGCGCGCGGGGCAGGGGAGCAGGGAAGGCCAGAATCGGCTCCGCACATGTTCGGACAGCATCGGACGGGACCCCCCCAACACCAAACCAGCAGTGAAACCCCCCCAAAACCAACCCCTGACAACCAGCCAAAACCAAAAACAAGAAAAAACACCCCATAGTCTCAGTCTAGCCCAAGTGGGCGAGTCTGCAGAAAACAGTCAAGTGGACGTCCAGCCACACACCTCCAACCACTCCCCCCCAGCCCCAACTCAGCATCGAAGAAGCTAAGAGTTTCTCCCCCCGGAGTAAAGTTAGGCCGTCTGTGCCACGCCGTCGGAGTCGGGCAAGTTCCTGGCCGCAGTCCTCAGGGCCTCCGCCATATCCGCCCTGATGGTAGGGGAGTCAGGGCGACTCGCCATCGTCGATGATCGGCGCCTCCTCGATCTCCGTCGGCCCCGCCGCTCGGGGCGCCGCCATGCAGGTGTGGCCCCTTCTTCCTCCGTAGCTGTGAGTCCCAGCACCCCACAGACATCTTGTAGGGAGCGCAGCTGATGTAACACCCCATTCCATCGAAAAATAAGACGGAAGGGGTGACCCCAGGAGTAGGCCGTTTCATGCTCTCGCAGGAAGTCCGTGGCGATGCGGAAAGACCTGCGTTTCTGCAGCGTGATGGCGGACAGGTCCTGATAGAGCGCCACGGGTCGTTCTCGAAAGGACAGCGGCTGTTTCCTGCGGGCCTCTGTCATAATGCGCTCCTTTAGGGGGAAGTCCGGCAAGAACGCCAGGACATCAGGTGGGGGTGCCGCAGATTGGCGCTGGCGGCCCACCCTGTGAGCTCTGTCTATGCGGATCAGGAAGTCCGCTCCTTCTCCCAAGATGTCGCGGAACAGGTCCTGCAAATAAGCCACCAGGTCCGCACCCTCATCCGCGGACGGAACTCCCCGTACCCGGATATTATTCCGCCTGGATCTGTTCTCAAGGTCCTCCGAGTGGGCCTGGAGCTCGACACACTGCTCCCGTAGGCGGAGGATGTCCTGCTGGAGATGAACTATCTCCTCGTCGCGGCGCTGGGCCGCCGTTTCCACAGTGTCGACACGCTCGCCCAGGCCTTCGATTTCTCGACGCACTTCACGGACCTCCCCCGCCACCTCGGTCTTGAGAGTCTGAAATTCCTCCTTGAGGGAGCTGAATAAGTCCTCCATGAAGGACCTCGTGACAGGTGGTTCGCCCCCGGTGGCGTCCGTCGAGGCCCGGGAGGACCCCGGGGACGGCTGCGCCCTGTCGCGCAGTTGCTGGGCCCTGCTGAGCATGTCCGGCAAAGTGCGATCTCCCCGTGCTGCTCCTCGTCGTGCGGCCATCCTGGCCTCCGCGGGTGACAAAGCTTAGAGCCGGCCGGGGTGGATGCGTCCGGCCGCTCGTGGGCACCCGGTGTGAAGTCCTCGGCGAGGACAAGGGTAGTGCGTCACAGGCGACAAAATGGCGGCCCGGGACAGGGCGAGACGACCACCGGGCCAGGCAGGGCGGTCAACAATGTCCAAGTCGGAGGTCCCCAGCCGTGAGCCCCCGGGGAGGGCAGCAGATGTGTAGGCACCAGGAGAACCCAAGGCGCTCGCATAGCCAGGGTGTGAGCGAGGGTCACCAGTATCAGTTCCGCAAAGACAAGATGGCGGGAGGGTGGAACCCAGGATGCCAGGCCAGGCCAGTTAGTCCAAGGGCGACCCTCAAATGTCATCGGGTCGGGGAAGTACGGACCCAGTGTTTCCCAGTGCCATCGGCCAATACGCCCGGTTTGGGCTCCGTTCAGGCTTCACCGTTCCATTCCTCCAGGCTCGGGGTCCGCAAGGCGTCACACCCCGACACTCATGGCAGGGGGGTAGATCGTCGTCGCAGGGCAGGGGTCTGTCGTCCAGCGGTGGTCCCGGCCACCAGGGCGCCGGCCGGGAGGCTTCCACACTCCGCGGAGTCCGTCTAGTCCGTCCCCCGGGATCTCCAGCCTTCAGCACTCGACTCCGCCGAGGCGCGCGGACAGCGCCGCAATACGCTCCGCCTCCAGGCCCTTCTCTTCGGGCGACCCAGGCTCTCCTCCTCGGGTCGATTGTTGAACAAACTTTTCAGGGACTTCCCCCGGGGCAACAGAAGTCAAAGTGGTATCAAAAAGTGCCCCAAGAACTCCGGCACATTTCCCTCGCCCGCTGTGCCTCCGCGGGGGGAGAGAAGCGCAGGAATCGGGGCTCGAGCTGAGCTGGGCCGGAGGAGCTACGGGAGGAAGCGTCCGCTCACCCCGCCATCTTGGCCACGCCCCCCATTTTCGGGTTTTTGATGGATTCTGAATTATCGATTTATTTGGATGTTGGATGGATTTAGCACAGTTGTATTTTTTCATTTTATTGTGCAAATTTTTTTTATGCTGTGGATTTATTACTACATGGATTGTTATGGATATTTGGATTTGCTCATTACGTTGCTGTGAAAGGTACGTGATTTTATATTAATATTTTTGTGGGTTGGGAAATGTTCTATTTTTAAACATTTTTTGTTTAGTTAGATATTTATTTTGTCTACATATTTTAAATTATTTAAAATTATTAGACAAAATAAATATGTTATAATTTGTTAAGGAGATGTGTTTGGTTATATTTCAGGCATTTTTAGGGTTTTGATCATTTTATATGGTTAGTGTTTTCAGTTTAGTGTTTTGGCTATCATTTTTAAGTATTCTAGTCCTCTTGTAGGGTAAAGTTGTACTTGTTGTAAATATTGGTACATTTGGGCAGTTTGTCTTGATAGTTTGGGTTTTAATTGTAAGACAGATTGCTCCATTCTTAATTCTTGGAAACTTTGTTCTTTTTTGATTGCTGTTAATTGTTTGTGTAGTGTAGGAGTTGTTCGGCCAGTTGAAGATAGGAAGGCATTATGCCAACCCTCCACTGCGATGTTTGTCTTGGCTTCTTGGTTTAGGGTTGGTAGATATACATTCCACCAAGGTATTAGGAATTTAGGTTGGCCTCTATGGCCTGACCTGTGTAGTCTCCCCACCCAGGTGTCTTCAAAATAATCCAAAAGGGGAGCTAGTTTTTGTTCATTTTGTGCATAGAAAGGACTTTCTATTAAAAGGTTATAGTGTTCAGCCACATCAGTGATTGGCACGTATGCTAGGGCTATTAGGTGTTTTATTTGGTATGCAAATGTAATATTGGTTGCATATTCAACACTAAGGGGACGATTATGATGGCGGACGGACCTGAGTCCGTCCGCCACCATAGAGTAGGAGGGACCGTCCGCAGGGGCTGCGGAGGTCCCTCCGTGTAGATTAGCATGTGACCGCCAGGGTGGCGGTCACATCCTCAATCTTTAACATTGCGGCGGGTGCAGCTTCAAGCTGCACCCGCCGCAATGTTAAAAAGCATGCACGGCATTTGCGTGCACAAAGCAGCAGGCACCGCGCGGTGCCTGCCGCTTTCTCCACGCAAATGCAGGGGGGTACCACAGGTATCCCCCATGTGCACCCCCTACCCCCTGTCACCAAGGGGGCCCGCAACAGACCCCGAAGGCAATCTCCGTATGCTTTTCCACGGCGGAAAAGCCTCCGTGGAAAAGCATATGTTTTCTGCTATCCTAATGTGGCTGGCGGTGTCTGACAGACACTGCCAGCCATGTTAGAGCTTTTCCGCCCCGGTCGGAAGGCGACTGCGGCGGAAAAGCAGTGGACGGATTTTGAGACCCACCGCCATCCTAATTTCGCGGTGGTTCTTCTGTGCCTCCGCACCGGTTTTCCCGCATCCTCCGGGCCGGCGGTGGCTTCCGCCGGCCCGGAGGATGAGGGAAAACCGCAATCCTAATCAAGCTCTAAGTGTTGATTTTTGCAAATGTCTCCATAGACATTGGTTAAAGTGGAAGTAACATCCTTATATGGATGTGTGCGGATATGTTTTAAGAATGGAATTTATCATTGCTTGTTCAAAGTCTATTATAATTTTTAAGGGAAAGAATTCTGTTGTTTCTTCTTTTATTTTGTTTAATATTTCTGTGTATGTAGAAGTTTGTTTGTTTGGTAACAAACAATAGATAAATGGAATGCAAGTATTAAGCCCATATTTGGTATATAATTCATAGAATGGTTTTGGGCATATGGTAAAAGTGCCATCCATCATCCATGTTTGACTTTCTTTACATTTTTATAGGTTGTTGTTTGTAGCAAACATTATTATCCTGTTATCTTTGTTGTTGTTATCGTAGAAGATAAAAGGGTCATCATTATGAGTTATGGTGAGCTCAGGTGGAATTATGAACTCTTCAAAAGTTTTAGGTGTTGTTATTGTTGGTCTTGTGGATTTTTTGGTCCCAGCTATGGTTCTTTTCATAGCAGCTATTGATGGTAACTGACCTCTTGCCTCTCTAGGTACTCTAGGTAGTAATTCTTTAAGTATTACACTTGTTGGTAGGTCAGAGGTGCTGCTTAATTCCTTAATATTTTCTAGAGTAGATCTAACCTCTATTTCTGAGATATTAGTTGGATGGTTATGGTCAGTTGTATTAATTACACTTGTTTGTCTGGTTGTTGCACACCCATAGCATTTGTTACAGTAATACTTAGTCATTTCCAGTTTACTTTAAGGTCTTTTTATTTTTCCTGAGCATAAGTATACCCCTTTCTTAAATCTAGAAAGGGTGTATTAAATATTATTAGGAAAAGTATTTTTAATAAAAGAGTAAATAATTATGTTTGTAAAGTTTTTTGGTACTAACCAATTGTAAAATTGTAGATTTTCAAAGTAGATGGCTTTTTTGCTTGATGCTTTTATTGATTTTAGTGGTCTGTGGAAAGAAAGCTAATTATATTTTAGGGAATGTTTACATGTGTATTTTGGTTACACATTTGGTAGGGTGCTATATTTTATTAAGAAAAAGTTTAGTGGATTTATTTTAAAGTAGATATCGGTTTAAAAAAGTACATTTATAAATTTTAATAAAGTAAAGTTAAGTACTAACATTGTGGCTTTTTTAAAGATAAATAATAGTACATGTGCATCTCTTCAATACTTACCAAGTGTTAATTTTTAGTTGTGATGTAGATCCTTTTTTGATATATTGCAGTTTTTCTTTTTTCAGTTATCTGTTGAAAAAAATAAATGTATGATTAATATTTAGTTTAGTATTTATAATTGAAGTTGCATTTTTTAAAACAAGCATTTCACATTTTGTGTCTTTTAAACATGTGTTTACTAATAAAAATAATTTAGAAAGTTAAGTAGGAGTTTCTTAGATGCTTATAACATTTTAGCAATTTATTTAGCTTTTCTTTAGTGTTTAAAAAGGATATTTAATATACTTACATTTTAAGTTGGTTGTTGTAGTTTTGTAGAAAATGTTCATCTGTTTCTTAAAGTTGAATCTGTTGTGGAAATATATAGAGATAGAAAGAAAAATCTGTTTTAAAGTTTAGACTATGAATAGTAAGATACATTTGATGTAACATTTTATTCTGAAACATAAGATTACTTACTTTTTGTAGTTTGTAGTATTTTCCTTCACAGATGAATCTTTAAGGTAGTCGAAATATTTGCAGTGTTTCTTGAAGCTGAATATTTTCTGCTGGTTTTAGAGTATTATTTTCACTTCTTTATATAGGATATGTTTAATTAGTGTTTGTTTGTGATTGGTTAGATATCTTGAAATGTGTTTCTATTGGTTAGTTTGAATTCTTTTAAGTTAATTTATCAAGTTAGTTGTATGTTAAATGTTGATTCAGAGAATTAGTGCATTTGTAAGTATTTTATGAATACTTTATTAAATTAGTATAGCTTGTAAAAAAGTATATTATTGATCTAAAAATGTGTATATATAAAATGTGTGTGTATAAATTGTATTTATTGATGTAGTTATTTTTAATAATTGTTTTAGAAAGATATATTTATTTAATTGTGTTTTGTATGTAAAAATATAGTTATATGAGTTTATTTTTAATAGTTTTATTGTGTAGTGTGTTTTAAAACATTTTTAGAATAATTTAGAGCTGTCGATATTTAGATAATGTCGATATATTTGCTGTCTATATTTTAGTAATCGATATTTTTGTAATGTCCTATATTTAATTATAACAGTCGATATTTTGTATTTTGATATATGCGTTTTCGAAATTTGTGCAGCAATGTTTTTGTATATCGATATTGTTTGATCGATGTTTTAGTACTTTTTAAAATAAATATAGGGTGTTGATGTATTTGTATTCGATATTTGAGACACGATATTTGTGTAGGTCGATTTTTGTGAAATCGATAATTTGTCAGTGATTCGTTTCGTTCAGGGCCGGACAGCAAGGACAACTCTTATTACTAGCAGCATTATGCAGCCACAAATTCGTGAATGCACTCAAGGGGATTGTACCATATTTAAATTGAATATATAGCTTTCTGTCTGCTGGCACCTGGATCAGATCAAGGAAGCCCTCCAAAGAATGCAACAGTTAAAAAGTCTAAGAATTCCCCTGTTACTCTTCCTAGGTTGGTATTCCTGATCGTGTTCTCGAATCCCAAATCCCAATTTTAGATGCTTTTTTGTGGGAAGTTCCAAGCAGTTGTTGCAACCCCACTTTAGCCCCCTATTCTCTACTAGGATGTTGATATTCCTTATCCAGCCTATCTTCCTGGATGTACCTATGGTGCAGACTTCTTCAAAGGCTACTGCATACACGGAGAAATCGGAGGTCGAAACTAATCGCTGCCAAAAAAGAAAAGGGCGTATTGTTGCTAGGTCTTTTAAAGATTTAACCCCCATGTCTAATTTGAGGGGGAGTAGTGGAGTACTGGGTGGAAGAAAGACTACATTTCTAAGGAACATATGCTCAGTTACTGTGAGGTCATCCACTTTCTCTAAGCCCCACAGCTCACCCCATAGAGAACACTACTTACTGCCTCGTTTTTATCAATCTCTATAACCAGGGCAACCGGTTTGGTATATGAGCAAGATTGTTCCTTTCTCAGGGCTCCCACAATCTGTTTAAACTTTAAAAAAATTCTTGGTTAGATGTTGTACACAAGTCATATCTTTCGCCAATCTTACGACCAAATATTCGAAGCTGCATACTCGCTTTAATCGAGTATTATTTAAGGTTAAACATCTTTCTAAGGATTTTTTGGGATTTAGCATCATAAATTTTGTCGTAGTAGTGTTTATTTCTAGTCCCCTCTCATCACAGAAAGCCTTGAATCTGTTCAATAGTATCTGGAGCCCCTTGGGAGTTTTAGAAATAAGGAGCGTATCATCCGCAAAGAGAAGTGTGGCAATCTTCTTACTCCCTTATGTTGGGGTATCTGCTGGAATTCTAGTTAGGAAGTCCACAACTTGCTTAATATAAAGGGAAAATAAGGTGGAGGCCAAGTCGCAGCCTTGACCCACCCCCCTGCTGACATTAATGGGATTAGTGACTTGGCCTGGTTGGCCCAGCGGACCTTGGCATAGTTGTTGTCACGATTCATTATTGGAATATGGGGACCCCCACTCCTGAGTCATTACTGGAAGCCAGGAAACCCTACCTAAGCATTTGAATTGAAAGATACCCCACAATAAAAACAGTAACAAGCATTTCTTAAACAAATACACAAAGGATGAAATAATCTATTTAATTCACAAATATAACACTTCAAAATTGTAATTGTAATAGGTAGGTTGGAGTGTTTCTAAATTTAATCGAGGCCACTCATCGTCCGTACTGTTTCTGTTCGATGCACTTGCACTGCTCCCACAAATTAATCAGAGGATACTAACTTAACTTTTAACCTTCAATTTCAAATTGCGTCACATTTACAGAACGTTTTAAAATTTCAGTTGTACATTTTGCTTCTATATTTATATACACTTTACTAATCTGTTAATATTATTACTTTTCTGAGCAGCCGCAGACCTCTTGAGTAGGCTTCACGGACCCCCAGTGATTCACGGAACACAGGTTATGAAGCACTGTTTTAGAGTGTTTTTATATCTAGTACATCAACCCATACTAACCAATAATTAATTATTGTCCAGGGTTATTGACATGCCACCTATCCAAACAGCACATGACTACTGATAAGGAAGACCGCTTACATTATCTTTTTTTTTTTTTTTGTAAAATTTTTATTTTGAGAAAGACAAGAAACAAGAAAGGCCACCGAAGTGCCGCACACTTCCCCACGCAGGGGGCTTAATCCGGAGTCAGAAAGCGTCAATATCTCAAGACAACATAGGTACATCAAAACCAACTCACGCCTTCATATTCACACAGCCGTATAATAACAGTTCAGTGAGGCTATCAACGGGCTTGAGCGCTCTAAAGGCCAAGCAGGAAGCTTCCAAGCCCAAGTTCGCTATGTCCAAGGCGGCCAAGCCACAGACCCACTACATGCACCTCGGTGAACCATGAACCAGGAAAATAAAACTCCCCCCCTTCCCCCCCTCCCTCCCCATGGTGGCGACTCCATTCAGACCAACTCACATTCTATCATCCAGCTAGACTTGAAACAGGTGTAGTGACCTTAAGGATGCAGGGCATACAGCTGAAGTCAAACCCTTAGAGAGGTAGGTAACCAAAGGCCCCCACTGATACTGAAAGTTCTTGAAATTGCCTAGGAAGATGTCCGCCATTCTTTCCAAGCTTAGGAGCTTCCATAGTCTCGCGTGCCACAACGATATTGCTGGTGCCTCTTTCTGCTTCCAGGCAGCGGCCAGCGTGAGCTTGGCAGCTCCTAGACAGAGCCACAGTATTTTCTTGTCTGCCCGGGTCTGATGTTCAAGGCCGGGTTCACGTAGGCCTAACAAGATAGAAGCCATGGAGTCCTCAATGGGGTAACTGAGAATCTCCCTAATGTGTGAGAGGATTTCCTCCCAGTATGGCCGGATCGCTGGGCAGTCCCACCAGATGTGGCGAAAGTCCCCGAGAGACCCACAGCCCCTCCAACATTTATCGGAGGTGGCCGGATAGATGCGGTGGAGCCTGGTCGGGCATAAATACCATTGCACAAGGGTCTTGAGATGGGCTTCCCGTAGATGTAGCGAATGATTAAACGTCATCAGATCTCGCCATAGTGCCGACCACTCGATATCAGAGATATCTCTCCCCAGCATCTCCTCCCATTGCTCCATGTAGCGAGGCCGAGGCGACACTACCGATTTAAGCAGGAGCTGGTACTAGAAGGAGATAACTCCCTTCATAGCAGATGTCCGCAGAAGGAAGGCTTCGAATGGCGACGGAGGCCTCGTAGCTGCCTCTAGCACCCCCGGCGACGTGGCCCAGTGAAGTAGCTGTGCGTGGTGATATCGGTCGGACAAGGGGATCCTGTAGTCCCTCACGCAGTTAGCGAAGGTGAGGGGATCTTGTCCGTGGAACAAATGAGTCAAGGCCCTGCAGCCTCTCTCCCTCCAAGCGTCAAAGGCCCCCTCCTGACATGCCGGCGGAAAGGCCGGATTGAAGTGCAAGGGCGTGAACGGCGAGGGGAACGTAGTCCAACGGTCGTCCAAGGCCAGGGTGTCCCACACCTTCAGAGTGGTGCTCGTGGGGGTACTGATATAGGCGTTCAGGGGGCGGTCCTTCCTCGGTATCCAGGCCAAGTCCCAAATCGATCTGCCAGCCACGCTCCGGTCCATGTGCAGCCAATGTTTTTCCGACATTTGCTGCGACCACTCTACCAGCACTCTCAATTGCGCCGCTTTATAATAGAGCTGTAAGTCAGGAAGTCCCACTCTGCCCTCGGACTTTGGCCGACGCAGTACCGCAAAGGAAAATCTCGCCCGACCCCCTTGCCACACAAAGCGCAGTATCTGGGTCTTAAGACGACGAAAATAATCGCTGTCCAGAGGAATGGGCAGGGCTTGAAATAAGTACAGGAATTTAGGGAGGAGGACCATTTTTACAGCATGGATTCTACCCAGCCAGGACAAAAATTTAGGTTTCCACCTGTCCAATTATGCTCGGGTCTTTGCTAACACGGGCGGGAAGTTGGCCGAGAACAGCTTGCCCACTGTCGGAGTCAAGTGGACCCCCAAGTAGACAATTGAACCGTCGGCCCAGGCCAACGGCGTCAGGGGCCGCACGCGTTCGATCGCAGCCTGTGAAAGAGTAAGATTCAAGATATACGATTTACTATAGTTAACTTTGAAGCCGGCCACCCCTTCAAACTGCAGCAGGAGCTCCCCAATACAGGGCAGTGAGTGTTCCGGGTCCGCCACGGAAAATAGAATATCGTCCGCGAAGAGCGTGATTTTATGTTGCTCTCCTGTAAACCGGAGACCCCGAACTCCCTCATGCTCTCGCACCGCCACCGCCAGGGGCTCTATGCTCAGTGCCAATAGGAGGGGGGAAAGGGGGCATCCCTGCCTAGTGCCTCTGGAATGCGGAAAGAATGCCGACATGTGGCCATTTACCGCCACGCGGGATCTAGGACCGCTAAAGTTAGCCCTCACCATGGTGATGAACGTTTCCGAGAAGCCAAAGGCCGCCATCGTATGAAACAAAAAGTTCCAATCAACACGATCGAAAGCCTTTTCGGTGTCCAGCCCCACCAGAACCGCTGGAATGCGAAACCTGTCCGCTTTTTCAATCAGGTGCACCACCCTGCGTGTGTTATCGTGAGTCTGGCGCCCTTTGATAAATCCGGACTGGTCAGGATGAATAATCGCCGGCATTAAGTCTTGTAGCCTATGCGCCAGGATCGCCGAGTATAGTTTAGCGTCTATGTTAAGGAGTGCTATGGGGCGAAACAAGGCACACCGGGCGGGGTCCTTTCCAGGCTTCGATAAGACCGTAATCACCGCCTCCGCTAGGGAGCCAGGCGAGGAGCCGGACTCGGCCATACCATTAAAGAGGGATACCAAAAAATCACAGAGGTCGGTGGCGTACGTTTTGTAAAAAATGGCGGTGTAACCATCCGGTCCAGGGGCCTTGTGTAACTTAAGACTCTTAATGGCGTCAACCACCTCTTCCCTGGATATCGGGGCCCCCAACAGCTCGTTCCACTCCTTAGACACCTGGGGGAGGGGCAGGCGCCGTAAATACTCCTTCTGAGCCTCCGCGTCCAGGCTGTCCCCCATGTAGAGGTCCGCATAAAAGCCGCTTTAGCCTCGTCCCGATGTTGTAACACCCCTGCCGCATCCCGAATCCCACCGATATATTCCCGTTCCCTCCGGTCTCGCAGTTGGCGCGCCAAATGTCTGCCTACCTTGTTCCCACAAGAGTAGGATTGTCTTCCCAGCCGCAGCAGGGTGAGTTCGGTCCTGTTATTGTAGTGGGCCCTCAATTTCCCACGGACCGCTGTCAGAGGCCGGAGAGTCACTCTCGACGGGTTGAGCTTGTGAGCCTGTTCAAGTGTCAGCAACTCCGCCTCCAGGTCCTCCCGTTCCTTTCGCCGCAACCTATTGAGGCGCGCATTGAGGCCCAGGCACGTGCCCCTAATGGACGCCTTAAAGGCGTCCCAAGTGTTGGCGACCGAGGTATCTGACGCGGGATTAAGCACAAAAAATTCCCTGATGGCCTCTCGTAATGCCTTACTGGAGGTATCGTCCCTCACCACCGAGGTCGGGAAGTACCATTTCCGTTGCCCGCCACCATGCGGCGACCAGCGGAGGCTAAGCACCAGCAAGCTGTGGTCAGACATGGAAAGCGGAAGAATGGTAGAATCAAGAACATCCCCTCTAAGAGCCTGGCTAAGGAAGATGTGATCCAGTCGGGAGTAAGAGTGGTGTACATGAGAGAAAAATGTGTAATCCCAGGAGGTAGGATGGAAAAAGCGCCAACCATCGACCAGCCCCAGCTCCCCCACCAACTGTTGCGATGAGGCAGAGAACATCCCCGTGTCAGCCCTATGGGTCCCAGAGCTATCCACTGTCTTATCCCATACCAAGTTAAAGTCCCCCAAGAGGAATAAGTGCCCTTCAGCAAAATCGCCCACCCTCTGCAACAAGCTTTGTAGGAACTTGTTTTGGCCTGCGTTGGGGAGGTACACTACCACAAAGGTACATAGCCGACCCTGAACATGCCCCTTCACCATCAGCCAGCGGCCTTCCCTATCTTTGCGCACGTCAACAGGCTGGAAGTGTAACGCAGCGCGGAAGAGGAGTGCAACCCCCCTGTGCTTCGTGGACGCAGAAGATCTATATATAAGGGGATACGCCCTATGCCTAAGGCGCAGCTCGTCCTTGCGCGCTAAATGGGTCTCCTGGAGCCCCACCACATCCAACTGATGATCAGTCACATATTTCCATACTTTCTGTCGCTTCTGCGGCGAATTCAGGCCCTTAACGTTCCAAGTTCCTATACTAACAGGCATAATGGAATAACAAATCAGGACGCTCTACAGCCACCCCATGGCCCCCCCATACCGTCACGCATTCCCCATTCACCCACACCCAATCCAGCCACACAAACCAAAGAGCACCCACGTCGCCACCATCGAACCCCCATGCAACCCCCCCCCCCGAACCCCGTCCCCCAAACACTCCACCTAAACAAAAGGTCAAAAGGAGAAAAAACAAGGCACTAGAAACTAGCACACTTAACACTCCCAGTAGAGGACGGAACAGAAGAATCCACCTGGGATGGGGCCGGGAGACCACATCAGGCGCCCCCAGGGACCACGGACCGGGGTGTCTTCTCCAAAAGTACATTCAAACCCACGGTACCCGAAGTCATGCGCCCCTCCGGCGCCTGCCTGCTATCAGCCTAAAGTTAGGCAGCCCCAGAGCTCTGTTGGGAGGACGCCAAAGTCGCCGAAGCCACTGAGGCCACAGCGGCCCCCCTCTCCTGGAGGCTAGTCGAGAGGTCAGGCCGTCTGGCATCCAAAGCTGGGCCCACCCGTTGCCAAGAGGAGGAGCGCCTGCGCCTCCTGCGCGGAGAGCCATCCGTGGCCTGCGAGGAAGGCACATCATTCAAGCCTAGGAGGTCCTTCGCCACTTGGAGGGAGCGAATCTGCGCCAATCTGTTCTCCCAACGAAATACAATGCGGAATGGATGACCCCAAGAGTAGGAAATGCCACGCTCCCGCAAGAAGGCAGTCACTGGGCGAAACTCCCGCCTTTTCTGGAGGGTCGTTGCCGCTAGGTCTTGGTACAGCTGCGGCCTGTGCTCCCTAAACTGCAGCGAGGTAATGGTTCGGGCCTTCCGCAAAATGCGTTCTTTCAGTTGAAAGTCATGGATGCAAACTAATATGTCCGGCGGCGGCCCCCCTCTCCTCGGCAGCCCAACCCTATGCACCCTGTCCATCCTGATTTCCTGGACGTCGTCGTCTCCTAGCACCTGCAGTAGAAGGGCCTGGACATAGCCCCGGAGGTCCCCCGCCTCCCCGTCCCATGGTACCGCCCGAATGCGAATATTGTTCCGTCGAGAACGGTTCTCCAAATCTTCGGTGCGGGACTGGAGGTCCAGGTTTTGTTCGGTGAGACGGATGATGTCTTGTAGCAGCTGATGCACATCACTGGCAACACTCAGATCGTGGTCTTCCAAGGTGGCCACCCGCTCCCCGATGCCATCCACATCCCTCCGCACCTCTCGGAGGTCCGACGCCAGTTGGGCACGCAATTCCGAAATGTCTTCCTTGATGGAGGCAAAGAGCTCCGTCATGAAGGCCTTAGTCGCAGGGGCCTCATCATCCGACTTCTTAGGCGACGCGCTGGCTCCGGGGGACGCCGGATGCAGAGTAGACTTCGACGCACCATCCTTACCAGCCTTCCCTTTATTGCGAGATGCATTCGACATTGCGGCACTTCCGTCAGGCGCAGGGGGCCCCTCGCAGCCAGGGACGACTCCGGTGTTTCAACAGATCGGGGCAGGCGCTCCACCCACGCCGCGTATTCCAAGCCACCGCAGCCACTCTCCTTGGGTGGTCCCAGCGTCCACTCAGGCACCCTCGGCACCCCGCTCCGCAACACAGCAAGACGAGGTTCGGGTGCAGTGCAGGCGCAATGCAAGACCGGAGGTCATCGGCCCACGTATTGTAAAGGTCCCCCTTCAATCAGGGCCGAACTAAGGTGCACCCCTCTTGTGCGGCCGCGGGACTGTAGGGGCCAGGCACTCCCGTTGTGCCGCACGCATGCAGTGCGGAAGACCCTCCGCAGGCCCAGGCGATCCGCGCCAAGCAAGGCCAGCCAGGCCTCAGTGCAATGCCCAAGTCTCGGTGGCAGCGCTTCAGTAGGGTTCCCTCCCCAGCCAAGGCGCCTCGGGGTACCTCGGGCGGAGCAGCTCAGCCGGGCCTCTCAATGTCCCCCTCCACTGGGCAATAACAACCACACTATGGGCAGGTCCCAGGTCTACGGGATTCGCCAGCTCAAGTTCCAGGGATCAGGGCTCTCTCGCCTCAGGCCCTCTCCTCGTCTTCTCCTGCGGGGTGCAGCTAACCAGTTCCAGGCCCGCCTGGCTCCCAAGGCCAAACAACTCGAGTCCAGATCGCTAGGGGCCCCGGGGGCCCTCCCAGAGACAGGCCAGTCCAGCTGGGTCCCCCACCGGTCTCGGCACAGCTCCGGATTACCCGTAGAATCAGCAGGGGGAAGCTTCTCTCGGCCCGCTCCTCTCGAGCGCGGAGACCAGGCCGGGGGGGGGGGGAAAGCCGCAAGCCCGCAGCACTCACCGGGCTCTGCTGCCTCGATCTGCAGCACCCCCCGCCGGTCCCGGCCCCCGACGTGACGGTGAGGCGCTGTGTTGCTCCGCAGGCTGGTAGTCCGCTCCTCGCCGCCTCTCCGCTCAGGGCTGTGTCGCTCCGCCGCGGACCGGAAGTCCGGCGTCTCGCCCCACTGCAGGCCGGGGATTGCAGGCCTCTGCCAGGCCGCAGGCCGCCGCCGCCGCCAACTCCGCACTCGAGTCTCCGCGGCTCCCGCCGAGGCACCAGACCCGGCCCTCCGCCTCCAGAAGTATAGCGGAGCCCAGGCAGGGGAAAGGCAGGCCGCCAATGGCGCTAATACAAGGCTAAATTCGGGCTCGGCGCCGGAGGGACACGAGAGAGCGTCCTACTCCGCCGCCATCTTGGCCACGCCCCCCCGCTTACATTATCTTAAACCAGGTCAAGCACTTCATGCAAATTCATTTTTTATCAACTACATTTTTGTATTAGGTGTTTGAGTAAGTACAACCAGTGGTGGCTGATGAACTTTGAAAATGGTGAGGCGTAAATATCTGCTTCGAATTAAAGAGAGGAAGCAAAGTAAACAAAACCTACTTTAGGGTGGGACAGGAAACCCTACTCTCCTTAAGACTGCTTAAATTAGGATTGTGGTCCTACACCCCTGCTCTAAAGATTAACACAGTGGACATGAGTTTCTTGGATCTCCTACTAACAATGGGAGTAAAGATATTCTCTGTGAATGGAAATCATTCTAAAACCTACCTCACCACACATCGTGGGCATTGGTCTGATTCACAAGGAGTGCGGACACCTCATTATTTTTGGATCAATTCTTATTTTTAACATAGCCTTCTCAGGTAGATAGACAGCATGTTCCCTACAACCCCAGCGGCTGGCCACTCTCCTTGGCAAACAAGTAAAAAAAGAAGAAAATATATGACACAGCTTCCTCCTACAACCCTGGGGCCAGCAGCATGGCACAGGCATGTAAGTACAACCTAAACAAACACAAATTAAACAAAACCCTCCCACCTCTCACTCCTTTGATATCGGGAAAGAACATTACTAGGCAAGCATGGTTAGAACAAGTATAGCAACTGGAGGAGTCAGACTAGGCCTCGGGCATGGTAATATATCTTGGGAACAGTCGTAGGAGCTGCAAGTATACCGGGCATGTTAACTCCCATAATTCAGATGAAAGAATATGAATAAAAGGGGCCCATAGATCAGAGTAGGAGGAGTGGCCGGTGGCTGTTGCTAAGGACAGCTTTTCCAGCCCCCAGGATGAACCACCGTTTATGCAACCAGGACCTGTGGTCTGGAGACTTGTGTGTGCCCCATAGAGAGAGTAAAACGTGCTGAGCTGCTCCCAAAGTGAGAGCCATTTGCCTCCCCCTGATAGAGCATAAGGGATAAGTCAGGGGATTCGGGAGTCCCAGAATGGCATATGTAGGGAACCTTGGGGATAGCAGTTTTGAAAGCTGAATCAATGTCATCTAAGACTTGTTTCCAGTATCTGGTAAGTTTTAAGTTTCAGGCAGTCCCATAGGAGATGGAGTAGGGTCCCAGTATTTCCACAATCCCGCCAGCAATCCCCAGGGATCCACTTCTGGAGACTTATTGAGGTGAGATACCAACAGGAAGCAATTTTATATTCAGCTTCAGTACTAGGCATAGTGTGAGCTGTGTGATGTACCCAATAGAATACACCTTTATGTTCCTTTGTAGAAAGTGATCTACCTAACTCGGTCTCCCATCAAAGCAGTCCCCTGGATTTAGTATGGAGCCTCCTGGATTCCAGGAAGATGTAAAGCTTGGAAATGAGAAGTATATCATCTCCCTCTAGAAGCAACCATTTATTAAAAGAGGTCATCAGTCGGCATGCATCCAGCCGCATCCCGGAACCCATCGCCTTATGTCATCGTTGCAAATATGAGACACAGCCTGACTCAGTGAAGGGATAGTCAGATTGAAGTTAGGCAAAGGGGATGAGTCCATGTATGTCAAAAAGGGATCACAAATGCTTACATCCCGAGGCAATCCAGCATAGGAACTGCTCTGAAAACATTTTGGGAGCAAAATCGGGATTAGCGAAGAGAGGGGTCATCGGGGAAGGGAAAGCAGTCAAGCCTGCCTTAATCACAACTGTATTGCAAACCTTAAGTTTAGCGCTTGTTATCTGTGAAGAATAAAGGCCTAAGGTACTGTACTTATGGGGAAGCCAAACGTTCGCCCATATATTAGTACCTGCCACGGTCTGACCCATAAAGGACCAATGCTTCTCAGAATGTTGTCGGTTTCACTCCACTATAAATTTAGTTGTGCGACTTGATAATAACGTAGCTACTGGGGAACCGCGTGTCCTCCGTCCCACTTCAAGCAATAAGATTTTTTGGAGGAGGGGTTTCTTCCTGTTCCAGATGAATTTGTTGATATCCAATTGAAGGGAGTGGATAGCTTAAGGCAGTGGAGCCAGAGGCAACGTATGGAATATATATACAATGTGAGTAAGGACAGTCATCTTAACTGCCACAATGTGCCCTAGCCAGTAAAGGCGAAGAAGGGTCCAAGTTGACAAATCTTTGCACGTTAGAGGGGCAAGAGAAGCATAATTAGTGGTTAAGGTACTAGGAATAGTCCGGAGTAAGGATAGTAAATGCCTGGATATGGGATGGCGTCGGTGGCGAATTCAAATGGCAACTGGGAGTGCAAAGCAGTCTCAAACACAGGAGTAAAAGAGAGGTTCAAAATCTAGGACTTTTGCGTGTTACGTTTGAACCCTGAGACCATCCTGAAATTCTGAAGTTCAGTGATTAGGGCCGGAAGCAAGGTCATGGGCTCCATAATAGACAAAATGACATAATCAGCATAGAAGCTAATCAAATGGCGGGCTCCCCCAAAAGGGATCCCTGTAATGGCCAGGTTGTCACGGAGTAGATGTGCCATAGGCTCCATGTATAAATCAAAAAAAAGTGAGGACAAGGGACACCCCTGTCATGTGCCCCGCTGGATAAAAATCGAAGAAGACAACACACCGTTAACGCTGAAGAGGCTCGAGGACCACTGTAGATGCTCTGTACCCAATTGCAAAACCTTTCATCAATGCCAAAGGTTTTCAATGAATCGAAGAGTTAGGGCCAGTGGACACAGTCAAACACTTTTTCAGCGTCGATAGAGAGAAGCAAAGTTTCCCTGCACAATCAGGGTAATTTATCCTTAAGTTGGAGTAGGCACCTTGTGTTATCACCACACTGGCAGGAAGGTATAAACTCGGATTGATCCGTGTTCATTAGACCAGGCATTAACAGGTTAAGGCAATATGCTAGAATGCTAGGGAATAGATTTACATCCACATTTAAAAGAGAAATAGGTCTGTTTGATCCACAGAGGGCAGGGTCTTTACTGGGCTTGGGAATTACTGAAGTAACAGCTTCTAGCTTGATGTTGGGAAGAGAGCCTAATTTAGATATGGAAATATATATAACCGAGTAAATAAGGGAGCTAATTCTTAACAGAAGGTCTTATTGAACTGGGCACTAAAGCCGCAGGTCCAGGAAATGTAAGTGACTTTAGGTGCGCTATGGCAGATATTACCTCTGTCACACAAGATCTCTGGGGACAGAGATCAAGAACCCAGCCGTAGTCTATGACTCTATTCCCATAACATACAATGGTGTTGGAATAGTGCCAATAGTTCCAAGATTGAAAAAAAGGAAAAATATTCCTTTTTTTAGGTGTCCCCTCACTCACCAGGGTTGCCCCACGGTGACATGCTTCATCATAGGGGCCATCCCAGCCGTCTACGGACTGGGGCGTGCTGCGACTTGCGGAATTACGTAGGAGCACTTACAAAAGACTATGTGTGGTGCAAGGAATGTGATGTGAAGGAGTCCCCGAGGAGTCACCACCAAATAGAAAATCTAAACTTTTAAACACTCCACATTTATTGTCATGTGCAAAACTCAATCTCCATAACCATGTTCACACTCCGGTAACTTCAAACTGACTTCTGTGACTGCAGAAGTTCATGGAAATGGAACACATCACAAAAGATGTATCCAGTCTTCGGTCCATCAATCAGACCACTGGAGTTTTTTTGGAGGAGGGGTTTCTTCCTGTTCCAGATACATTGTTGATATCCAGTTGAAGGAAGCGGATAGCTTTAGGCGGTGGAGCCAGGGGCAGAGTATGGAATATATATACAATGTGAGGAAGGACAGTCATCTTAACTGCCATCAAACCTCTGGAGGTCATCAAAAAACCTCACCCTTTCTTGTTGTCTGTTCCTAGACAAAAAGAGAAGACAGAGCCGTAACGCCACAACTACCAGTTCTTTATAAATGGGGGTGGGGAGGCAGTTCAGAATGTAGTCTATCTCCACACAAAAAGCAGGTCATGTAATGCATGAGCTTAGAAGGACAAAACAATGAAACCTTGGTGGGATCATTCTTACCTCAATGTCTGTAATAGAATTGAAAATTTGTGACGCGTCTGCTAGAGAATTGTTTTTTCTGTGTCAGGACCAGACTATCAGGTTATGCTGGTTCAAATGCAAAAGGCAAATGCACATTAGGTTTACAACAAAAATGTTGGTACTATTGGATCGAATCCAGGGTTGCTTGGAAGAGCATGACATCATCAGCCCCTATCAAGCAGGATTCGGGAAAAACACCTCCACACTGGACCAGGTGTTTAGATTCCAACTAATCACCTGGAAGACAGTATCAATGGAGGGTGGCAGCCTCTACTTGATTTTCGTGCAGTGGCGGTGCGTCCATTGGGGGCGTTGGGGCGTTGCCCCACTATCCATGGACGACCGCACTGCAGTGCCAACAATCATGCATTAAAAAAAGTTTTTCTTTAAATACCGGCGCCGCACTGACTCAAGCGCACTACCGGCCCGACAGAATCGGGCATCTTTAAGGAAGTGGGCCGTGGGGTGGGCGGGGGGCGGGGCTGCGGTGCACAGGCAGCCAGAATAGTGTATGACACTTACAACACTGCGCATGTGAAATCCAGGAGAAGGCAGTAGTGAGACTGACCCGCGCATGCGTACAATGGTACACCTCCCCCCCCCCCCCCCCCTTCTCCATATCACCCAGAGACACAGGCAGGGACCCGGGGTCCCGGGCACAATATGGGCAGATAGTAGGCTGCTCGTTAGCCAATCCTGGCGCAGTGGCACTGTTAACGCTGCGCCAGGATTGGCTGCTGCAGCAGGATGGTGGCGTACTGCACAACAACAACTAACAGTGAAACTGAAAGCAGAAGTAGTGATCAGTCGTCCTGCCTGCCTACATCTACTACGGACCGACCGGACCGCCTGGTGCTTTGTGTGAGTTCTCCTGTCTCCTGTCTCCTGCTGCTACGTCGGTCGGAACGGAAGACATACATCGAGGTCTCGGAGCAGACCACCAGAGAGAGAGAGAAGTTCCAGATACTCGACGTCACGGTTACCACCACCACCGCGATCCACGTACGTTTTTTACTGTGCCCCTTGTTTCCATTATATCAGATATCCGTTTTTGCTTTTTCCCAATTGTTTCTTGGCTGTATTTGGCTTTTTCCGTTTCTCTGCTTCATCCCATCAGCCAACTCGAGCATTTACTTTTCACCCCAATTATTTTTCTTTACATTTCTTCCCCATTATTCAACCCCCTCCCC
Organism: Lissotriton vulgaris; assembly: GCF_964263255.1. NCBI lineage: Eukaryota > Metazoa > Chordata > Amphibia > Caudata > Salamandridae > Lissotriton > Lissotriton vulgaris. The sequence continues at coordinate 725,183 of NW_028242183.1, read as the reverse complement.
CCTCCAAACACTAACACAATTCCTCCTATTCCTTTTCGCTTTTCTCGGTCTCCCGGCCCATGTGCCACATCTGTGTCCCCCTTGTTTCTTACCATCAGCGATTTCCCTCAGTGTCTTCGGTGGAGTTACTGATGTCTGCCGAACCCCAAGAATCTTTGTTTTTCTATGTCAATGAGAATTATGTCCCTGTGCCACGTACCAAAAATCCTTTATGCTTTGTGTCACCAGCAGTCTAGTCTCCGTTACATTTCCTTCGCGCATTTGGAAAATAAAATGGAATATTTGTGTAAACAGTCCCTGCCACATGACACAATGCAACACATTTCACAGTGTCCCAGGATCTGAGAACTAAATATGCTCCAATGCATATTTAAAATTACTCCGTGTTAGCTATGCCTTTGTGCATCAAGAAGGGGACAGCTCGAATAAGTATGAAAATTGGTACAGGGTTAAAGTTTATAATACAATTCACAATTCATTTTCGATGGTGTCCTCAATTAAACTTAAAAGGTTGATTTTAGTGCTTCCCCAATTAAACAATTTCCAGCTACAGCCAAGTATTACAGGGAGATAGATAGATAGATAGATAGATAGATAGATAGATAGATAGATAGATAGATAGATAGATAGATAGATAGATAGATAGATAGATAGATAGATAGATAGAGACCATTGTTAAAGCTGAGAGTTACGGTTAAGTGAAAATAATTGGTAAAAAAAACCAATAAGAAATATCCTTAAAACCTTTGGATACATTGATGTTATTTTACTATTTGCACTACAAAACAAACAGAAATTCACCATTAATGAAAAGCAACAAATGTGTTACCTACGCTCTACTCATCATGCCATCTTACTCAAATGATGGCATAACTAGTGACATTATCGATGACATGTAAACAGCACAAAACAACACCGCAATGCAATATGTCTAAAAGCGGGACTGGAAACAGTGTACAAGGAAAGTTTACAATGTGTGTTTTATATATGAAATAGCTGTTGCGGTATGGTCTAATACTGCCTAAGCAGAGTGAGGTCGGTGCAAGAAAGGGTGAGCGGGGGGGAGGGGCGGGGGGGGGTGGGGTGGGGGGGCAAAGACAGAATGGTATGCTTATGATATAATAGAGTTCCAAATGTCAAGGGTGACGTGCTGGCACAGCTCTGTGTTGTAACTGTACTTGTTTACTTTTCATTTTTGATATAGCGCCGCATAGCAATAGTGGATTTAATAAATTCCAGTTATTTACAGTGGAATAGTGGGAGCGCTGCCGATCATCAGTGGAGAAACAGATCAAAGGGACACTGTTACAATCAATCAATCAATCAAAGACATTTCTAGAGCGCACTACATACCCGTAGGGTCTCAAGGCGCTGGGGGTAGGGGGGTGCCGCTACTGCTCGAACAGCCAGGTCTTCAGCTTCTTCCTGAAGGAGAGGTGGTCTTGGGTCAGGCGCAGGTCGGTCGGGAGGGAGTTCCAGGTCTTGGCGGCCAGGTAGGAGAAGGACCTTCCTCCTGTAGTCGCTCTTCGGATGCGGGGGACCGCGGCGAGGGCGTGGTTGGCTGAACGGAGGTGGCGTTTGGGAGCGTAGAAGTTGATTCGGCTGTTGAGGTAGCTCGGGCCTTGGTCGTGTAGGGCTTTGTGTGCGTGGGTGAGGAGGCGGAAGGTGATTCTTTTGTTGACGGGGAGCCAGTGTAGGTCTCTCAGATGTCCGGAGATGTGGCTGGTTCGTGGGATGTCGAGGATGAGTCTGGCTGAGGCGTTCTGGATCCGCTGGAGTCTCTTCTGGAGCTTGGCGGTGGTACGGGCGTAGAGGGCGTTGCCGTAGTCCAGTCGGCTAGTGACGAGGGCCTGGGTGACGGTCTTCCTGGTCTCGGTGGGGATCCACCAGAAGATCTTCCGTAGCATGCGTAGGATGTTGAAGCACGCCGAGGAGACGTTGTTGACTTGTCTGGTCATGGAGAGGGAGGAGTCCAGGATGAAGCCCAGGTTGCGTGCATGGTCTGTCGGTTTGGGTGCGGTGCCCAGGGCGGGAGGCCACCAGGAGTGGTCCCAGGCGGAGAGTGAAGAGCCCAGGATGAGGACCTCCGTCTTGTCTGAGTTCAGTTTCAGGCGGCTGGTCGTCATCCACTCGGCTACCTCTTTCATCCCTTCGTACAGGTTGGCTCTTGCGGCGGCGGAGTCGTTGGTCAGGGAGAGGATCAGCTGGGTGTCGTCGGCGTAGGAGATTATGCTGAGGTTGTGTTGGCGTGCGATGGCCGCGAGGGGGCTCATGTAGACGTTGAAGAGGGTGGGGCTCAGCGAGGATCCTTGGGGGACGCCGCAGATGACTTCGGTGGCCTCTGACTTGTACGGTGGTAGGCGGACTCTCTGTGTTCTTCCGTCGAGGAAGGAGATGATCCATTCCAGAGCCTTGTCCTGGATTCCGACGTTGCTGAGGCGCTGTACTAGGGTGCGGTGGCAGACAGTGTCGAATGCCGCGGAGAGTTCTAGGAGGATGAGGGCCGCTGTTTCTCCGTTGTCCATCAGGGCTCGGATGTCATCGGTGGCGGCGATGAGGGCGGTCTCGGTGCTGTGGTTGGCTCGGAAGCCAGACTGTGAGGGGTCGAGGGATCCATTCGTCTCGAGGAAGGCGGCCAGCTGCTTGTTGACGGTCTTCTCGATGACTTTGGCTGGAAACGGGAGGAGCGAGATGGGGCGGTAGTTCTTGAGTTCGGTGGGGTCCGCTGTGGGTTTCTTGAGTAGAGCGCTGAGTTCGGCGTGCTTCCAGCTCTCGGGGAAGGTGGCGGTGTCGAAGGATGTGTTGATGATGTCTCGCAGGTGGGGTGCGATGACAGCGTCGGCCTTGTTGAAGACGTGGTGAGGGCAGGGGTCGGTCGGCGATCCGGAGTGGATGGAGTTCATCGTGCGGATGGTGTCTTCGGTGCTGATCGGGGTCCAGGCGTGGAGGGTGGTGGTGGGGGGTGGTTGTTCGGTCGTGGTGTGCGTTGGTTGGTTGTTGAAGCTGTTGTGCATGTCCGCGATCTTGTTGTGGAAGTATGAGGCGAGGGAGTTGCAGAGGTCTTGCGATGGGGTGATGTCGTTGTTTCCTGCGCTGGGGTTGGATAGCTCTTTCACGATGTTGAAGAGTTCCTTGCAGTTGTGTGCGGTGTTGTCCAGCCGGTCCTTGAATGCAGTTTTCTTGGCGGCGCGGATCAGCTGGTGGTGCTTCCGGGTGGCGAGCTTGAAGGAGGTCCTGTTGTCCGGTGTAGGTTCCCTTCTCCAGACTTTCTCGAGGGCTCGGCAGTTCTTCTTGGAGCTCTTGAGTTCGTCGGTGAACCATGGGGCTTTCTTGCTGCCGGGTCTGCTGGGTGGGGTCCTCAGCGGGGCGAGCTCGTCCGCGCAGTTGCTGATCCACTTCGTGAGGTTGTCGGCGGCCTGGCTGGGGTTCGCTGAGCTGGCAGGAGGGTGCTGGCTCAGGGAGGTGGCGAGCTGGTCGGCTGTGATCTTGTTCCAGCTTCTGCGGGCAGCCTGTTGCTGGTGGTGGTGGGTCGTCGTTCTTTTGAAGGTGAAGTGGACGCAGATGTGGTCCGTCCATTGAAGCTCTGTGGCGTGGCTGAAGTCGATGTCTGTGCAGGAAGAGAAGACTGCGTCAAGTGTGTGTCCGGCGAGGTGGGTGGGGGTGGACACCAGCTGCTTGAGTCCAAGATTGGCGAGGTTGTCGAGCAGGGTGCTAGTGTTGCGGTCGTTGTTGTTCTCCAGGTGGAAGTTGAGGTCCCCCAGGAGGATGTAGTCAGCGGAGGGGAGGGCATGCGGGCTGACGAAGTCGGCGATGTCCTCGCTGAATTGGGTGCGTGGTCCCGGAGGTCGGTAGATCAGGGTGCCTCTGAGGGTGGTCTTCGGGTCGGTGTGGATCTGGAAATGCAGGTGTTCGGCAGTGGTCAGGGTGTTGTCGGTGCTGGTCGTGAGACGGATGATGTTCCTGTGGATGATGGCGATGCCTCCTCCCATCTGGTTGGCGGTGCGATCCCTCCGGGTGATCTTGTAGCCCTCTGGGATGGCGATGTCGGGAGCTGAAGAGGCGTTCATCCAAGTCTCCGTGAGGAAGGCAACGTCCGGGGCTGTGGCGTCTAGGAGGTTCCAGAGTTCGATGGCGTGTCTGTGGACGGAGCGGGTGTTGAGCAGGATGCACTTGAGGTGGGTGCTGCTGGTGCTCGACTTGGCGGGTGCTGGTGCGAGGCAGGTCCGGATGCAGGTGAACTTGCAGGCGTGGCAGCTGAAGGGTCCGTGGGTGCGTCGTGGTGTGGCTCGGTAGCATCCTGGGAATCGGCCGGTGTTGAGTGTGATGAGGGTGGCGACGGTGTACGTCAGGCGGGTCGGTCGGAGTCCTCGTGGGCCAGGGGTCCTGGCGCTGGGCGCGATCCGGTCGCGGACGGGCGCAGACGGGCTTACCTTTGGCGCACCTTCGGCGCTCAATCGGTGCTCCCGCTGCGCGGTCGCTCTGGGGACGTCATAAGAAGGGAGCCGGTCGGGAGGGTCTGCGGGGAGGCGGGAGCACGATCCAATCGGCTGTCGGGGGGCGGGGCCACGGGCTGGGGCGGCGGGAAACGCTGGAGCCGGCTTGGCGGCCCTCGGGAGGCTGGGGCGGCGGGAAAAGCAGGTGTGGGCTCGGCGGCCCTCGGGAGGCTGGGGCGGCGGGAAAAGCAGGTGTGGGCTCGGCGGCCCTCGGGAGGCTGGTGCAGCGGGAGAAGCAGGTGTGGGCTCGGCGGCCCTCGGGAGGCTGGTGCAGCGGGAGCGGCAGCAGGCACAGGAGCGTGGGGGTGACCAGGCCGAAGAAATGAGGTGTATTGTCAGCCATGTCAGGGGTCAGACACAGAAAGAGAGGACGAGGCGCTGCATTTCTGGGTTGAGCTGTTTTGACTATGTTGGTAACAGCAGTGAATGCTGAATATTTTATGCATGCAGTGTCAGTTTGAGGCAGATTCCGTGTAATAGCTGTAGGCTCCATTCTTGTATTTCGTTTGCATTATGCATTTTTAAATCTAAATATTATAATGTGTGCGGTTTTTACATTTTTTTATTTTATTTTGGACATTTCTTTGTCTTCACCAATGGTTTAGTCAAAGTATGTGATGTGTTTCTCCACCTGTAGTCAGTTCCGTCTATGACGTGGGTGGTGACCATAGCTTTCTGAAACCCACTCTACCTTTAATATGAAAGGTTTTTCGATCTGGATTTTGAGAACTGAGGCGCCTCTTCAGAGATGCAGTAAGTTAAGCAGGGCCAGAGCGACATGCTATTAAAAAGAAAGGGGAAGAGGTGTAGAAAGGAGGCAGGCTGCAAAGAAGGATAACTGTCCCAAAGGAGTGAGGAGACAGAAAGGAATGGTACCAGGAAAGGGACAGTGAGAGACACTGCTGAGAGAAAGAAAGGACTCCGACAGGAAAGTTAGTAGAGCAGTGTAGAGAAAAGCACTGCCTAGAGGGGAGACTGCAAATGATAGACAGGCAGCAAATGCAAAGGATGATAAATGGGGAGAGACAATGGAGAGAGGAAAGTTAGAGGAAGTATGTCAAGGAAAGAGACTTTAGTGAGAAATGTTAGCAGAGCAGCAGAGTGAGATCGATTGCAGGCAGAAAAGATTGTAAGGAGAGTGGAGCAGAGAGAACTGATGAGACCAGAGGCCGAGAGGAAGGATAGAAAAGGAGAGAGAGAGGAAGGAAGGTCTGAAAAGAAGAAAACTACTTGCTTGCTACATTCTGCTAAAACACAATCATCCCTGCCACACAAGTACCCTTGCACCATAAGGGTTGACCTGCGTTGACACTCGGCAGCTAGTTTTAGTGCCATTGCAGGGGAGAGTACAGGGGTGTGCATGATTCCTGTAAATATGGCACATCCCAGGATTTTTTAAATGATGCAGCTCTGCACAGCAAAATGTTTTGCGATGCCGCGCCGTGCCATTTCATTGTAAATATCTCCCTTAGTGCCGTTGATATAGATTACATTTGCCAAGGTGTGATAGATCATGTGTGTGTTTGTGTGTGTGTGTGTGTGAGAGAGAGAGAGAGAGAGTTTCTATGTGACAGTGTCCAGGTATTGAAAATCTCCTATGTTCAATATAATTAGTCGTTGTTTTCATCATTCTAGCATAATGGTGGACACTTTATGAATTATTGCGGGCATTTCCTGTGACATTCTCTGACCTCCTTAGTATAATGGTGCCCATCCGTGACATGCATTGTGTGGGTATTTTTAACTTAATTACAGTGGTTCTTTGCATAATATTGACCCTGGAACACAGGTGGTGGCCCTCGTGCAACGAGGTTCATCCGTGGCCTATTGTGGCCATTCTTGACATAATTATGCATATCTCTACAATATGATGGTTAAACTCCCTGACAGCTCTTGTGTGTTCCTGGTATTTAATAATAAATGTGCACGAAAGACAGAATCTGTCCGTTTGGGTGAGTGCTACTTTTGCATACTTGGTGAAAATAGCAGTCATCTATTCGGGAGAATTGAGCTTATTAATGCATAAAGGACTTTCTGTAGTTCAGTTTAAATATCTATTTTCTTAAATGATCACGTCAATGTTTCAGACAAAATGATTGCATTCATGAAATATATTTCACTGCAATCTGAATGTAGGAGGCTCACTGTGGATTTTGATTGCTTGGTAGTAGACTGCTATTGTTTCGCGACTTGTGTGATGCGAACTTTGTTATTTATACTGCGAAACATTCTATGATATCAATTCTGTTGTCTGAGCTTGTACAGTTACTTTAACCCGCAGTTATTTCTATGTAACTGAGAATCCGCTTAATGTACAAACCCATAGGACTGGTAAAGCCCTGTTGCCTTTGGTGAACAATATACAAAGATCCAATAATATTCAACCATTTAAAATATATTTTTAGGGATTGTGAGCCCTAGCCCTATTTGTAGGGGTCAGGCATGTCTGGACTAAGCCACAAATGTATTTGATAAGGGTAGTATTGGGCCTGTCCAAAGGCGAGCGGGGGGAGGTTTACAAGCAGAGGATACTCAGGTGTCTGAAGATTATTGGGAGCATGAGATATTCGGTAATACTTTATGTGGTAATGTAATGAACCAACCATTCATGTTATTCTCTTATTATTGAAATGTCCCTTAAGGAGAGAGGATTTTATTTCCAATGCACAAGTGCAGTTTTTCAGAATCATCTCTTGCTGGCGTGGTAACCACGTATGTAAAAGGGATTGGAACTGCACATTTCCTGTAATAGGGTCACTCACTGTCCCCAGTTCACGTGAACTGACTCGTGCCTCGTGACGTGACAGTAGTGAAAGGCGCACTGAAGCCAGGCCTTCTCCATTCACTGTGAAGACAGAACCAGTATATAACGTGTGTCGTGCACTAGCAGCACTAAGAAGAAGATATGGGACGAGACATGACTAATATAGCCATAAAACTTTATTATTCACTTTAATGGGCTACATATATCTTGCTCAAAGATTCTATAATAGAATCTTTGAGCAAGATATATGTAGCCCATTAAAATGAATATTAAAGTTTTATATGAAAAGACCTAATGGAAGTTTCTTGGTTACAACTGACAGTCTTCGTTTAAATAAGCAAAGAACGTGGTTGGAAGATATTCTGTTACGTCACCTCAGGAGCTGACCGAGACCGACTGTTTTCCTTTTCCAACCCTTCTTCCTAATTTAATTAAATGGCCGGTCAGAAACACGCAATACCCCCCTGCTGCCAGTCATGTATTGTGTTCTGTACTGGCCTTAGAAATGTTCACAAATGCTGTTACTTTGTCTTTTCCAACCAAAAAAAAGCACAGTCTTTTAAACTTCGCTCCTGCTCTTCAGATACGTAAGACAGCAACCAGCCCATAAGTGGTGCAGAAAGGAAGCCCTAAATTAACTTTGGGTGCTCAGGTTATGTGATCCAATCCCAGGTCACTAATCGTGAGGACGCCTCCTTGGCAGTTATCGTCGAGTGGACTTGGCTGTGAAATACACATTGCATGCAATGTTTTATTTGCCACACTTTGAATGCTGCACAATGAGCTTTTTTTTTAATGTTTTGTACTGAGTGAAAGCTCATGTCTGCGCCTACTGTGCAGCTTACATGGTCACTTAATTATGGCCTTCGTGTGCATTTTAGCGATTGAGAGAATAAGTATTTTAAATAATTCACACTTTCTGTTTATTTACACTCCGTCCAGTAAATAACTGGGTTCCGCTGTGAAACAGAGTACTCCTGTGAAGCAGACCCCTATGCCCTGTGAAGGCCCAAAGTGACCCACGCTGGCAATGAAGTAATGAATAAAAAGTATTTTTAAAGCGGGATTTCTGGGTCTGCTTTTCGATTTGTGGCTCCAGAACTCTGCTGGGCCTCAGGATTTTCAAATCAAGCACAGGATTTACAAATCTTGTTTAAAAACATAAATAAGTAAGGCTGGGGGTACAGTGCTTTACTACTGCACTTCATGACGAAGTAAGAGGCTCATAGAATAATTGGAACCTAGTTAGGCCAAGATCTTATGATCTGGTTTAAAAACACTCCAGGGAAATGATATCTACAAGAAGAGTTCACAGTGTTTTTCTGCCAATATCATACATCGAGCATATACTGGGAAATAATGTAAGCCAGCAAGCAGTATTTGTGCATGTTTTGTGTAAAGAATTTGCCTATTTTCAATTTTGGAGGGGCAGCAACATTGTCGTGGTGTCACCAGGGCTTTATGTGGAAGCTTTTTCAATGTTATATACAAACCACAGTTGCTGCTTATTTATCTTTTGCAACTAAGAACCATCGGCAAAGCCAGTAGTCCTGACTTCGTGTGAGTATGATGTTACTTGTTGTATCATATATCTGGATGCAATGACAAAAACAACAAAATACCACTTTTCAGTCTTCCTTTGAATTTGTATTTGTTGCATATTTTCCATAGTGCATGTATTGTTTCAAAGGAAGATTAATTTTCACTGAAGATTTTACCTCTATAATTTATACATCAACTACTAACTAAGTGCTACAGCTGTTGTGTGTTAGTTAGGCAGTACTCCAACATCCTACGCACAATGCGTCCTGTTTATTTGTTTGTTATTAAAATACATCTGTGAGGTACTCAGCAATGCATTGTGTTTAAAAGTCTGTTATGAATCTCTGTGGTTATGATGAAGATGAATAAGCAGCTACCTATGTTATATGACACCACTTTATTAATGTAATAACTGCACTTTTACAATGGGTTTATTAACCTTCCTGCTTTCACAAATTTGCTTGAAAATGCACCATTTGTCCACTCTTTTTTCAAAATTTTCTCGGGGGGAATTCCCCCCGAACCCTCCTTAGGGGGTTCGGGCTCGCGCGCTGCGCACGCTCGCTACGGTGCAGTGTCATTTTATGTTTATGCGTCACCACTTTCAAATGTCACCAGCCGCCACTGTATTCGTGGACCTGAAAACTTCTTTTGACCTTGTTCCCGGACCTAAACTGTGGGGGGGTTTTAAGAGATCTGGGGATTCCTCTATATTTACTCGACATCTTGATTAAGTTGCATGATAACAACTATGTCAAAGTTAGGTGTGGAAGGGTGGGAAGTTTGAGCAATAGGTTCCCGGTTGGCAGAGGTGTAAGACAGGGCTGCGTGCTCGCACAGACCCTGTTCTGCCTCTTTGTCAACGCATTAATCCCAATTCTGGCAGAGCTACCAAATAATGATGCCCCAAAGTTAGCAAACACCAAGGTGGCAGCATTGAAGTTTGCTGACGATACTCTCCTTCTCTCAAAAACATCGATGGGCATCTAGAGGCTGTTGGATAGCTTTGCCTCATTTTGTAGCACTAGGGGTTTGACGATAAACACCACAAAAAACAAATTTATGATTGTCAACCCTCCTAAGACAACACGCCCCCCCCCCCCACACAACTGAATAGTTCATGTCTGGAAAGGGTGTCTGTCTTTGAATATCTTGGTGTAACCCTGTCTGAAAATGTGCAGTGGGTGCCTCAAATAGCCAAGGCTAAGCTCAAGCTATCACAGATTGCCGAGAGTATAGCCAAATTAGCTAGGGAATCACCCTTTAAGCCCATTGGTCCCGCACTAGAAATGTATAGGGCCTAAGTGCGTGGAGCCTCTCTTTATGGGGCAGAACTATGGGGGCACTGTTCGTCTTCTACCTTAGCTGTAGTTGAGAACAGATTCCTAAGACAAATAACGGATTTAACAATGGGTACCCCGCTAATTCCTCTATGATTAGATTTGGGTATTGCCCTGAAACCATTAACCTTCTGGCGAAGACTTTGGGCAACTCCTGAATTAGCAGCATATCAGGTAGAGACCAAAGAGCTTTTATCCTATCCGGGGTTGCTAAAAAGGGTCCCCTGGTTTGCTCATGTGAAACACAAGTCTGAAAAGCTTGGCCAACCTTCCCTGTGGAATACTCCAGACATCACTAGCACCCTAGTCCCACGTGCCTCAATATCTAAGACTTACCGTACCTTAAAGCTCAAAACTATACAGACAAATACGAAATTGGGTTCCCTCACGACACAGTTTCCTAAAGTTAAGGACAACTACAAGCTAGAAATCTTCCTGGACGATATTTTGCCTTTGGTTGCAAAAAAAATTATATCTACAGTTTAGATATAGTACTTTGCCAGTACGTGTGGTCACCAACAAATGGGCCGAGCAGAAAGTGCAGGGTTGCCCTGTATGCATTACACAAGATGAAACAGAAATGCATATCCTATTTTTCTGCCCTGGTTACCAGCAAGCGAGGCGGTACTGGCTTGTACCGCTTTGCCGTAATTTGGGTTTTAACCACTGTAGGGAGGCTTTTTGGGTTTTAAAATATGATACATCTAAACCTATTGTGTTTGCTGTCTCAAGATATTTAACCACGACTTGGTGAAGGAGATGGGCTTTTATTCAAATGGAAATTAAACCTTAAAACATGCATCGGTAGGATAACTGTATACCTGACTTCTAGACGCTGTTTAAGATATTGGTTTCTAGTCCCATATTATTTTGTACATAGGTTTACTTTTGACCAATTGGATTTTATTGTAAACAGTGTAAATCTTCTTTTAAAGTATGTATTTAAATATTGCTGCTATTTCTCTAGACATTTGCCGACTGCACATATTAACTGATATATTCCATCGTCGTTCTTCTAACCCCTTGCCTCCTTGACCCATCCAAACTGTTAGGCATATTTCCCTTACATGTTTTAATAATTGTATCTATTTCTTCTGTGAAGTGTTCTTTCTGTTTTAATGATGCATTTAGTGATCTAAAATGTATGTTGTTTTATTATCTTGTCTACTTTTTATGGTCCTAGTGACCGAAATAAAAGTTCTTGAAACGAAACAACAATTTTTTGAAAGTTGACTCCAAAGCCTACTCTGCTGCTAGCATGACGCCTCTAACCAAGAACGTAAGGCACACACATTTGAAGCCATTGCTGTTCTCGCAGAATGGGCCCTGAACTCTGTCACATCTATACCTGTCTCACCCAGAAGCCAGGAAAACCAATTGGCCAATGTGGTGGCCGAAACTGGCCCGAATGGTTTCTGTAATGCAATCAATAATTGACCATCAAACACAACAGCTTTGTTAATTTTATCGATAACTGATTGCAAGATAAATCTCCATTATCTGGCTACCTCTCCAAAAGACTGAGCACAAAATTGACTTCCCATAATGCTGCATATTGCGATCTCAGAGGCATAGCTACTCTAATTACTCTTACCAGATTACTAACCAAGAAATGTTCCCCAACTGTTTTACTGTCCAGTGGGGAGTGGCCTGTTGATATGGCCGAATGAAAATTGTTTACAGACCTGTACACAAGTCCTGATTCCGCCAGATGGGACAACAAGTTAATTTTGATCACACCGACAAAACGCAGAGCGTATCTCCCCCCACCAAAAAAAGAATGGTGGATCTATCATCTTAAAACTTTCCATTCAGGTCTGAAGACAATATTCCGTAGCTGGCACTAAACTAAGAATCCCCTCAAACATGGCTTAAAACCGACTCTCATCAAAAAACGAACTGAGCCTATAAAACCAACTTTGTACCTCGCAGCCATCATTACGGACATAAAGGCCGCCACAATTCGTTATGAACCATTTATAGACCATAGCTAACCACAATTACAACCAGAGAGCATCACGGACAATGACATGCAGCCTGTGTCGTCAATATTGGTACCTTAATTTAGATACACTAGAACCCGCTACTTGGTATCAGGTTTAATTGACAACATTAAATAGCATACACACATCTGACCACCACCTTCACATGCAGATACTGTCATGCATGACACGCTGTTAAATTTAACTGAGGATTCAGTTAATCTCCACAGTTGTGGAGTTGCGGAGTGTATTTCAATTGAAGATATCAAACTGATATGACAACACAAACGACACGATCTGTCTTTGATCCCTCAATCTATAACTGAACAGAGAAACTCAATCAAGCCCAAAACGTTGAATTTAGGGTTTTATATTCCTCACTCCATGACCGATAAACATCATCATGCCCAACACATAGAAATAAGCATTACAGTACAGTAACATAGACAACACTATTTGTTGTCAACCCCACATTCCACGACTGAGCAGGGAGACATCATAACGCCCCAATTATGTTGGAATAAGGGCCTTCAACCCCTCGTTCCATGACCAAGCAGAGAGACACCCAAAAGGAATTGAAATAAGTGCCTAGAGGATGACTGGGTCTTTTTATTGCAACCATGACTAACTCGTTCACAAAGGCCGAACTTTGCTCATATACGATTGACAGCCTTCAAACGATCAATTCGTGAATGATCGAGAAATGTGTTTTCTATGTCTATTCTTAAGCCATACTCACTTACAAGAACATTATCCACATCGTTGTCTATTTACTAACAATGAGACTTTTTTCTAAGTCATACAAGCCTCTATTCCCCCTTACAATGACTCACCTGAAACCAATAATCGCCCCTTAGTCAATCACCTTCCACTTACATATATCAAGGCTCCCCAGATAGCGTCCAACATTTGGAGGATCTTGTGACACCAAGTAAGTGGAGGACTAATAGGCGGTCCACTCTGAAAAATGTGACTGCTTGAAATCTATGCTGCATTTTTACCAAACAACCAAAACTAATAATTATATGTATATTTCTAATAGGTCATGACGAGACTCTTTGCCCTCACCTGCTACCAATGAGGCAGTAGTTCTCATACCAAACAGGTACTTACAAAATGTTTCGCCATTGTAACAGTATTATTTATACATATCATTAGAACTCCCTTTTGAAAGAAGAACCACACCGCCGAAGTTCTTATCAAAATTGCACTGTCAGGGTTAAGAAAATGCTAAAGATAAATTTAAAGAAAGAGCCATCCAAATATTAACTGCATTATGCCTACACTCCTTTTCTCAGAAGGGGACAATTTGTGGGGCACAAAACCTGATACTTTAGCAGCACTCAATACTGCATCATTACTTAATTTATAACTGCAGAAATAAGGAGGGTCTCTTAAGAAGACTCTCCGTGAGGCACATGACAAAATGAATGACAACACGGTGTCTTGCACCCTCTATAGGGGGGACAGCCATTACAACGCAGGTTTTACCACGCATTGCTTTTACATCGCATGCATTACAACGCATGCGATATTACAAGGCGTGGTAAAACCACGCATACCATTACATCGCATGTGCTTTTACAACTGCATGCGATGTAATGTGTAATGGCAGCGGCGGCGGCAACGGCGGCTATTCACGTTGTTGTGAGGAAACTTAGGCTGTTTCCTCACAATGACGTGAAGCAAGCAGGAAGGAGGAAGCAGGATCCGTAGGCGACGCTGGAGAGGAGAGAGGTAAGGGGGTTTGTGCATGGGGTGGGGGTTCCTTATGTAGGGTTTAGGATAGTTTAAAAGTTGTGTGGTAATGTTTGTGTTGTGTGTGTTTTTTTAAAACGATTTAGTGTGTGGTGTGGTTTTGTGTTTATTTAGTGTAGTGTATTAGGTATGGTAGTGTAGTTTTTATGTAGTGTAATGATTTAGGTTTTAGGGTAGTGTAGTGTTGTAGTGTTTGTTTATTGTAGTGTATTAGGGTTTAGGGTAGTGTAGGGGTGGGAGTAGTGTGGGTAGTGATGTAGTGTTTTAGGGTTTAGGGTAGTGTAGGGGTGGGAGTAGTGTGGGTAGGGTAGTAGTGTTTTAGGGTTTAGGGTAGTGTAGGGGTGGGAGTAGTGTGGGTAGCATAGTAGTGTTTTAGGGTTTAGGGTAGTGTAAGGGTGGGAGTAGTGTGGGTAGTGTAGTAGTGGTTTTGGGTAGTGTAAGAGTGGGAGTAGTGTGGGTAGTGTAGTAGTGTGGCAGTGTTTTTGGGTTTGGGCAGTGTAGGGGTGGGAGTAGTCTGTTGTGTAGGTGTAGGGATAGGGATGTAACTTACCTTGCATACTTTTACCATAAGTATAGCTTTACCACGCATGCCTTTGCGTTGTAATGGCATGCGTGGTAAAAGCATACTCGTGGTAAAAGTATGCAATGTAATGGCATGCGATGTCATTGACATCACGTTGTAATACCCGCGTTGTAATGGTATGCATGGTATTAGAATGCGATGTAATGACATGCATCCCTCTATAGACCTCCGACCCTGATCGCCCTTGGAGATCTTGAGCCAATGCACCCATAGAAGCAGGTATGACAAGAACTGTAGACATGTGCATGTGTGGATACTGAAAGAATTGGCACCGCAACCTGGTGCTCCGCTCCCTCACGCATCCACCTTTGGTAAACAGCAAAGGGTATTATTGACCTGACGTAGATCTACAATGTAAACACAACAGAGCAGACCAGGTCAGGGAATGGTGTATAACTATGCTAATCACTGTGAAACAAAAGGATGCACGTGTACACAAACTGTTGAGAAACATGTGCTAGAAACAGACCCATCAGCTTAGCTTTTACGCTGGAGTTCACGTCATGTGGGGGATTGTTTTTGATCATTCAACACCAAAGCCAGACCATATAGTGCCGGTACAGGAGTGAATGTCAGTGCTCTAGCCATGCGACTCACAGTGAAATAATCATTAACAAAGTGCAGTGCCCAAGGGAAAGTGATGGATAAAATTGACTACATAGACTCAGCGCAAGGGTTCAAATGAAAGGCTATGTGTCAAAGTTAAAAACACGCCTGGTAGTAAGACTACCCTACGGCGCTGTGCAGGTGGGTCGACATGTTTCAGCCTGTTGGGAGGTTTTCCCGGCTTTCTTCAGGACCTAAGACATAGCTACTGCAACTACAAGGGATACGTGTCAAGTGAAAACTAACAAGAATGTACTAGAAAAAGTTACATATCTTTCAGGAACATTAGCAATTGTATGTCCACTGCAAGGAAAGAAGCTTGTCTTCTTCCTGTCAAGAGACAAAACATGTATTACATACAATACTGAGTATCACACCTACATCCACATGAATACACAGAAAAACGCATAGAGAGACACCTGCATGAACAATTTGCATTCTGCATATATAATGAAGCATATTAGCTCTATCACACAGAGGCATTTCCTCACAGTGATACTCACCCAGCTTTTTGTGGGTGATGACCTCACCTCACCCGGCAACGGCTCGGGAGTGTGAGGCCCCGCTCTGTAGTGTAGAAAAAGGACACAGTTAGTACACAGATCTACTGTGTCCAAACAAATTACTCTACACCTTTACACCAACAAACGTGTGATAGAGCCCTGACTGCCATACTAATAAACCTGCCCCTCAACTAGGTGCTCAAAGAACACTCAGTGAGCCCACATCCTACTGTGTGCAAAGCCCTTAGATATCAATGGGCATGAATGATCGAATTCTCAAATAAACATAAAAGGGTACTCTATGCTCCCTCATAGCATAACTTCTTATCATGGAGAAAGCAGCCAACGGCTGGCGAAACGGCTGACAAGAGGCTTACCTATCCGTCGGTACCTCCGATTTCGAACCGAGCAGATGGGGAGGAACTGATTGTATCGCCCTCCAGCCTTAAATACCAACCGCTGTTTAGGTTAGACGCCAAATGCGGCGTAGGTGCGTATAATGAGAAAGGGAGAATGCGCGAACGAAAACACTGCTCAGTCGCGCATGCGCAATAACGAAGAACCGGCGAACAATTTCTTCGAATATCAGTCCACAACTCACTTTCTCATGAGGAACAACTGTTGAACGCTCCCGTGTTACCTTGCTAATAACACCGCAGGGAATGAAACGAACCGTATAACAGGGCACGCTTACTCATCATTAAACATATTCCTGATCATACAACTACCATAAAGCCGTGCGCATGATCTATCAAAAACCATTGTTCACTAGGCATGCGCTCAAGCGAAGCGTTTGGAACAGGCTTGATATAGGAAAATATATCTCTATCAAAAGTGTGCCACTTGCGCTAACAGAACCATAGTAGTGTCATCAGGTGAGTTCGAATATGGTCACATCCGCATGTAATGCTCGGAATGTATCAAGTGGTGTTTCGTATTAAAGGGCAAAGCGCTCGTCCTGACCGTTCTACTAGAAAACTGTCTGTCAGAAGACGCAAAATCAGAATGACTCCACCTCCCCATTTGGTTAAACTGATTCTGATTGTGATACTCAGTATTGTATGTAATACATGTTTTGTCTCTTGACAGGAAGAAGACAAGCTTCTTTCCTTGCAGTGGACATACAATTGCTAAAGTTCCTGAAAGATATGTAACTTTTTCTAGTACATTCTTGTTAGTTTTCACTTGACACGTATCCCTTGTAGTTGCAGTAGCTATGTCTTAGGTCCTGAAGAAAGCCGGGAAAACCTCCCAACAGGCTGAAACATGTCGACCGACCTGCACAGCGCCGTAGGGTAGTCTTACTACCAGGCGTGTTTTTAACTTTGACACATAGCCTTTCATTTGAACCCTTGTGCTGAGTCTATGTAGTCAATTTTATCCATCACTTTCCCTTGGGCACTGCACTTTGTTAATGATTATTTCACTGTGAGTCGCATGGCTAGAGCACTGACATTCACTCCTGTACCGACACTTTATGGTCTGGCTTTGGTGTTGAATGATCAAAAACAATCCCCCACATGACGTGAACTCCAGCGTAAAAGCTAAGCTGATGGGTCTGTTTCTAGCACATGTTTCTCAACAGTTTGTGTACACGTGCATCCTTTTGTTTCACAGTGGTTAGCATAGTTATACACCATTCTCTGACCTGGTCTGCTCTGTTGTGTTTACTGTATGAAATAGGGGAGCGAGTAGACAGGTCTTAAAATATTCCCCTTGACCCTCCACACACCGTTTTGTTTCTTAGTAGATTTACAATGCCCCATCCCTCCTGAATACAAGGGGTCACTCCAGACTTTAGCCCACCACTTTTAACCTCTCTGTTTACAAAGACTACCACATGGACTTTACAGCCAGTGTGTTGTATCAAAAACAAGGGATTGCATATTCTCTTATAATTATACAAACCCTTAAGTGTAGTCAATGCATAACTTGCTCAAATTCGGTATAATCGTATGCAACGAAACAGTCGCACATTAGGATTAGATGAAGGAAGTCACAGAAAAATAAACCATGCGTAATTGTAAAGGTAAAAATCACACCTGTCACAAAGAATCTGTTATACAAAAATAAAAAAGACCCGTAACTTAATTTGCCTACTTTATTAGAGTGCCAACTAATTACTTCAAAAGGGATGTGATTTATAAAGTTACTGATGAAGGCCACAGACCTGTAGGTGTAAATATGGTCGAAACATGTCGACCAACTTGTTTGATGCTAAAGATATCCGAACAACATAACTCTATTCCTTTTTTAATCTTACCCCTATCCCTCTTTTGACATAAAAAATCACTTTTTGAAGGTATAGGAGGTAATTTAATTTTTGTTGCACAGACCCTACCAGCATCTTTTTCCAGACTCTCTCTCTCTCCTGATGGAGGCGTTACTCACCCAGAGAAGAAAGTACCCAGGTGCGAAACCCAATGATAATGATGCTACCCACTAAGTCACCCCAGAGGAAATTATATATACTGCTGGTCGTAATTAATGTTTGAGGGTTTCCGCGAGTACAATCATGAGACTCTGGTATCAAGAACGGCATGGTTCACTCTTTTTGATTTAAGAAGTTAAATCAAAAAGAGGCATAGTTCTGTCTCTAAAAGATTAGTTGTTGTTGCAGAGTTTCCCACTTGTTGCACTAACTAACACATCTCCTCCATGCAGAAGAATATCGCTAGTGGATAACTGCCAAATGCCTGACATATACCAACCTTGTCAGAAAGCTTCCATGTCATGATGTTCACTTGTCCCATAAAGAATCAGGGGTTGTAACTGGTCTCCCAGATCCATGAAATGATCCTGCACAACCAGAAGCTTGATCAAAAGATTGCAAGATATGTTGAGCAACACTGGAAACCAAGGTTGTGCTCTTCAGATCGGAGACACCAGGACTACATCTGCCACCTAGTGCATCTCTTGAGTTCAGACTCTTGGAATCATTATGAAAGAAGGAAAGGCATAACGCAGACCCTCAGATCACTGCTGAATAAAAGCGTCTATGGCTTGAGCCAGGGGATCCGGGCACCAGTTAAAGAACAGTGGGAGTTGTTTGTTTAGTCAGGACGCAAACAGGTCTATGTGATATGGGCCCCATAGCTGATTGAGACTGTTGTCGATCCCATGATGAAGTCTCAAGTTGCTGTTGCCCTCTATCTGGTGAGAGCTACAGTCGGCTATCACATTCCTCTGACTCAGAATGTACTCTGCCACCACTGAGACTTGGTGCTGAAGACAGAAATGACAAAAGCCCTTTGCTAGTTCTGCTAACAAGTAGGATCTCATCCCTTCCAATTTATTGATGGATCGACCGCCAATACATTTTTTATGCAAAGTGTGATGCAGCAATTCTTCTTCTGATGTGATGAGTTCTTAATGGCATACGATCCCACCAGGAATTCCAAGCTGGATATGTGTAACCGCACCTCCATCAAGAACCAGCGGCTGCCAGTGGAAATCTGTTCACATCTCGTTCCCCAGCCCAACCTACTGACATGCGACCCTGGCATTCCATGCTTCCATGTGGTTGGGCCACCATGTTAATTCTGTTTTGGCATCTGTAAACACAACTACATTCTCTGCACATTAGAGTCCCTTTTGTAAATGACAAATTGTTTGCCACTTGAGGGCTCTATGTAGAGTTCCGGGGAAAATTGGCTCATTATTCTGACAAGGGACCTTAATGACACAGTCTGGCTGGATAAAGCTAATCTCAATTCTCTCTTAATCATCCTTCCTTTATGGATGGCAACCACAATCGAACTCACACTGAATTCAGAAACTCTGTGGATTGAGTTGAACTCATAATGGACTTCTGCCTGTTGATTAGGTAGCAGAGGATTTGCAGCAGATGAACTGCCAAAGAGAGGTAGGTGAAATAATACAGTGTGAGGGTACTGATCCATAATAATCATACTGTCCAAGTAGATAATGAACAGAACCCCTCTCATTCTTTGTGACTCCACCACAGGTCTCTTCACCTTGGTGAAACACGATGGGACCAAAGACAGGTCAAAGCAGAGGACTTAGAACTCGTACCAGCTGTTTTGCCAGAAAATGTGAAGAAAAACATCCTTGGGGAGCAAAGCTAGGGCTTGTTAGATAGATAGTCCTTTAGATCCAGACCCACCAAGCAATGTTGCTTCCTCAGGAGACCTCTAACAAGATGGATACCCTCCATTTTCAAATGATGATTCATAATCCAAGGATTGGATTCCCATAAGTTCAAAACTAATCACAACCTCCACCCTTTTTCTATGCAAGAAATATAATGCTGCTGAAACCTCTGAGGTGGGGATTTTCCTAGTAAATACCCTCTTTATTCGAGAGCTCTTAATTTTGGTAATTTATGAAATTTTGCTCTTGTAGGGAACCGCAGCTGTCTCAGGGGAGCTGGTTGGTAAGATTTGCAATGGCTGATGACCATGGCTGCATACAACAATAGGAGGTGACAGAAGGATATGAGATTGATCCTGATCTGGTGTTCATGATTAATATGGCAGTGTCCAAATCTGTTGAGATGGTAATGTTCATGAAATTGAAGAGGTGGCAGAACGCCGCAACCAAAACCCCTAAGGGTTCTGTTGGGAGTCTGCTGCAGATGCATCGTTCAGAATCAGGTGGGGCCCCTATTGCGGTACCGGGTTTTTCACAACCCAAGGAATTGACGCAATCTTTTGGACAACTGTGCCACCTCATACAACAAATGGAAAGTCCTAGTGCTCCGATTCGGGCTGTTTTAGAGAACCTTGGTCAGAACAGGGCAGCAGGGACACAGATTCACCCTTCTCAGATGTCGAGCCAGATAAAGGGTTTAAGAGATCCAGAGACTAGAAACCGGCAAAGGGAGCAAAAACTAAAGCTAAATTTGGCAGGACTACTTCCCATTCAGACAGGTATGAGTCCTCAAACCTTTTTTCAATCCCAACAACATCTGATACCGCCGCTCCTCGAATGGGATCCCTTTGAGAAGGTGGCGATCTATTTGAAACAGAGTTTACAACAACCAATGGATAAAGAAGTGAGCAACAAATTATGGGCAGAATGTCCAAAATCCTCAATTGAGAGTATGGTCAGTCACACCAGAGCTTGATACAATGATGGTAACCTCTATGGGCCGACTGATCAAAGACTTTAAGAGGGGTATCAAAAGATCTTGTTGGTCATTCCAAGATAAGCGATTGGATGTCACAGGGCCTTTTACAAAAATTATGAAGTTGGCAAAACCATAGACCTAGTGGTCCTATCTGGCCCGACCCATAGGGCAATTTGCCTTTTGGGTAATGCAAACTGTGCCCTTTTGGTGGAGGGCAGAAGATCTTCGGTTTTCAGTCAGGACTCAAAATTGGCTACCACAGAGGCGGGTCCTAAGGCTAAAGGTCATCTCTCTGAAGAGACCTTCATGAAAGATTAGGCTATTTTGTTACAGCCTTGTGTTTTTGGCAGGGCCAGATGTGGTAGGGACATGCCTGGCATGCCCCTTTCCATGAAGTAGAGGGTTTTAGAACCCCAAACACATTTATTGATCCAAAATAAACAGCTGCACCCCCTTCTTCCCTCCTGGAAAAGAGGATGTGCCTATAAGGGAGGCAGAGGAGCCATTAACACCTCAGATGAGTCTGGTTTTCTTCCCTACTAGGGCTGGGGGAAAATCACTACTTTGTCTGAATAAATAAAAGGAAATCTCCTCCGATGCTTGGGTGTGTCTCCAAACCATCCAAGGGTTTTGGGGTACCCCCTCATCCAACAGGTAAGTCCAAGACCTCTGATATTCTTAGAAGAGAGCAGGAGGTGCTGCAGCTGGAGAGCAAATGTGTTACTGAAAAAAAGCTTTTTCACCCAAAAGGATTCTTGAGCAATATTTTTATAGAAAACAAGAAAAATAACAGAGTGCATTCTGTCAGAAACCTGAGAGAGATAAATGCCTGGCTGGTGTACAGGCATGTCAAGATGGATAGAGTCACTCTGTTAAAGGATCTCCTCTGAGAGGGGGTCTGGATGGTTAGATTAGAACTGAAGGACTGTTACCAATGTATCCCAATTTTTACCCCGCCCAACGCTTCCTTCATTTCTATGACATAACCAGGTTTAGGAATTTTAAATTCTCTCCTTCGTTCTTTTTTCAGCACTGTGGGGCTTCACAAAACTACTGAAACCAGTGGTATCGTGGTTGCAATAAAAGGGCTAGCACATGGTCATCTACCTGGACAATAAGATTATCATGTCACAAAACAGGGCTAAACTGTTGAACCAGGCACAGACCACAGTCTGGTGCTCATAATTATTCAATCCAAATCACAAGAGTATCCATGGGTCTGAATATAATGAACCTACTACCTTACAAGATGCAAAAATAAAAAACAACCCAGGAGGAAGAAAAGGTGTATGGCTACTCCTGGAATTATCCTTAGCGATAAGGATACCCATCAGTCACCACACGGTACCGCCCTTCATCATTTGTGACACCTTATGGACCTTCCCATTTGTGAGACATAAATGATGAGAAAGGACTGGATAGAATGTCCTACATCCGATTTATGACTCACCGTGCGGTCCTTCTGATGTTGACCAATAGTCTAATATGATGGGTGAAAAAAATTGCAGTGCATGTGAGTGTGAAAAAGAGTGAATTAAAATTGGGTAAATGAGTGACACTGTGTTTTATTGTTTTACTCAATTTCCCAATGTTAAAAAACCAGAGCAACAGAGAGCAGTTTTAAACAAATATCTGCCCAGATAGATTATAGGTCGACATGTTTCACCAGTATAGGTGGACCTTGTTGTCCTTGCCTTCCTCAGGACCTTTGAAATTAATTCCTACTGCAATGTGCAAATATGAACAAAATAGTGTTTATAAAAGAAAAAAGAACTTTATCACCTGGAATCCTAGGTGTCCATTGATTCCTTCCTACACATGGACTGATTTGTCACGTGGAAGGAAAAAACAAGTATTACTAGTTTGTAAAGTGCATCTCAAACTAAGGTATAAGTAAATGGTCAGGTGTCGTATTAGGTCCACATCCTGATGTTACGAATAAGTTCATCACAGTGGCGTACTGCTCATACTCATAGTCAATTACTGTTACATCATGTATTTTCATATTACTTAGATGTAACCCAGCCCCTGCTTTCCTATTTAGCAGGAGTAAAGAGCCTCACCTCACCAGCCCGTGGCTCAGGGAGAGGAAGCACCGCTCTGAAATCGGGGGAAAAAGAGAACAAGAAACAACATTAAACGTTCCATCTCCACCTAGCTGTTAGTGCATTCCGAGTAAAAAAGTCCCTCATTCAGTCCTCATATCATTATATCCAATCGTCGTATTAGGTAAACCTATCTAGTGGATTCACTGTTAGACTTGGTTATATGGCACATTCAAGTCCATAATGAATCTGATGTTATTGCCTGATGTTACAAGTGAATGTGTCATGCTGTTATTTCGTTATGATCTTTAGTGGCAGTGGCATCAAAGTCACATGATGGTCATTCATGTATTCATATAAAGAGTGAGGTCGAAAGATAACACTCAGTCATTCTATTGTCATTCAAACAGGTCAGAACACGGAGCCATTCTTTCTTAGTCACTGCCAGGCCCCCGTGATTATGGAAGAAAAACTTGGGTAACAAGCTTAAATAAAAACTTTAGCAAGAAGCTTGCCTGCAAAGTACGAGCCACAAACTGTATCCGGATCTCACCCCATAACCCGCTAACAGGATATCTAGTGTCGTAAATTAAAGCGTGGTAGAGGTATAGACCCCATTACCTGTCCTTCGGTACTTCTCGCCGGCGTCTAGCCGACTTGGGGAGGTACCGACCGAACTATTCCAGCCATTTTTATTCACCGAGTGTGCTGATTAGGGACTTGTAGTTCCGGTATAATTATAAGCTGCTGGGCTGCATATTAATAGTATTTGATACATTTTTCTCAAAATTTGCTTAGTGAGTGAAATCATAGATATGGTTAGAGGACAGCGTTCTTTGAAATTATTTTAAGTGCTGAAATTTCAAACACAATCTTGAAGAACGGCAACGGACCCTTAGCCTTGAATTAAGACATACCCGGTCTGATGTACAGCAGTTTCACGATAGGTTCCACTCGTATTGCTGTCAAAGCATTGAAACTGAAATACATCCGGGAGATGGAGGCACATATAAGGTTCCCTTATACTTTCAATAAAACTTTATTGACAGAGAATCCGTCTACACATAGTCAGCCAGCAAATGTATGTAAATGCAGTAATACACATCTAAACAGATCACAATGGTTGGATTAGTGGTTGTGAACCAGCAAGACTTACCTTATGGCTATGTACATTCTGATGGAACACTCACTAAGTGTGGAGTACCTGACTGCGGCCCAATAATGATGTTCATCACTTTTATAGTAGATATGATGGAATGGTAAATACTGTTTACAGTGAAGACCATGGGATCTCGTCATTCAGTCCTGTCTTGTCACTGCCTAACCTAAAAACCCATTTTTGCTCTCTAATCAATAGGTATTTTGATATGCCAGTGACATGTTCTGGAATGTATGGCTGTTCCAACGCTGTCCATTGGAAATCCAACAGATTATGTTTAGCCTCCAGAAAATGGCTCGTGAGTTTAGTGGCCTGCTTTTTGCATCGTACAGTGCTTTTATGCTCCGAGGTTCTTAGCCTAATTTTGCGGGTCGTCATGCCCACATATTTCAACTGGCACGGGCAAATGATCAAGTACATAAGCTTATCGCTATTACAGTTAGTGAATCTTCTCTGTATCCATGGCCTATTAGTACCAATGTCGATCTCCAATGAATTTCGTGTCTGCTGACAAGCTGCACATGTGCCACAAGGATAGTGTCCCTGAACTGCTGGTATGTCCCACATGGTGTCCATGATATGTGGTGTCTTGTTTCTTGGTCTCGTGTTGACCAATCGATCTCTGAGGTTCGGTCCACGTTTG
The DNA here is from genome assembly GCF_964263255.1 of Lissotriton vulgaris. NCBI lineage: Eukaryota > Metazoa > Chordata > Amphibia > Caudata > Salamandridae > Lissotriton > Lissotriton vulgaris. The sequence goes on along the minus strand of NW_028242183.1, from coordinate 700,673 downwards.
AATGCAAATAGAGGAAGCTGGATAGATTCTTGGCCTGTTTTAAGTCTCGACCAGTACCTCTTAACAATCCTCTGGATGTTGTTAGATAAGGTGCTGTATGTGTTGACAAAGGTCAATCTCTGCAGACCTTTGTTGGGTATCGATGGTTCTAGGAGAGCCTTGCGGTTGTTGTTTTTAGCACGCTTAAGGGAATGACGCACCAGTTTGGGGGGATATATTCTCAGATGTAGTTGTTCAGTGAGTAAGGTAGAGTGTTCCTTAAACCCAGTTTTGGTGGAGCAACTCCTCTGTACCTTCAAGAACTGACCGTAAGGAAGATTACCCCCTAGGGATTACGGATGGTAACTATCATAGCATTGCAGGGAATTGCGTGACATAGGTTTCCTGTACAGTTCTGATTGGAGACCTGATGGAGTAGCTAGGATCAGCAAGTCCAGGAAAGCTATCTGTTTCTTGTCAAATTCTACAGTGAATCGTAAGAATTTGTTTCTTTTGTTAAGCCATGTTGGGAAACCCTGCAGATCTTCTATTTTGCCTCGTCAGATGACCAAAATGTCATCTATATATTGTTCCCACAACCGTACTGAGTTTTGAAAGGGGTTAGTTGTGGTCAATACATGTTCTTGCTTGAAGCAATGGACATATAGATTTGCCAAGCTTGGAGCAAAAATGCTCCCCATACTGGTACCAGAGGTTTGTAAGTACTCCATATCCTCATATTTGAAGAAATTCTCTTTCATGGCGAGAGTGGCACAAGCCATGATGAATTGTACTGGGGTAATGGAATCAAGATCCTGTGCCGTTAGTAAAGTAGTAATGGGTTCCAAGGTTTTGTCCTGAGGGATTGATGTGTATAACGATTCCACATCGAATGATACAAAATAGTCAGTAGTGGTGTCCAATTCGATCTTGCAGAAAATGGTCCTCGAATGTGGATAATGGTTCTAAAATATATCCTATGCCAGAAATGATAGGCTGCCCTGGCGCTGGTCTTTGTGTTTTGTGCACCTTGGGTAGAACATAAAAGTACGTCATAACAGGATGTTCAGTGCACAGATAGCCGGCCTCCAGGGTGGTGATCCATCCTTCCGCCAGGGCTTCTTCCACCATATTTCCAATGGTCGTCTTGATCCTAGCTGTGGGATCTACATAGAGGGGACAGTATGCTTTTTTGTCACTCAATTGCCTGAGGCATTCAGCGCGATGAGTGCTGGTATAAAACAGAACAATTGCCAAGCCCTTATCGGCTGGTTTAATCGTAAGATCTTCATTGGAAGTTGGATTTCGAAGGGCCTGTTGTTCAGCCCTTGGTAGGTTGCAGAAAGCATCTTTATTCTGTACGGATAGTGTGTTCATATCCTTTTCTACCGCTTGCTCGAATGCTAGGATTTGCCCTGGCATCATATGAGTAGGTGGATTGAAGGTGGATTGTTTTCTGAGTCCTGTATTCTTATCTATAGGATCAGCCTCTTCTCTTGGTAGTTTTGCAAAGAAGAAATGTAGTCTCACTTTCCGAAAGAATTTTGCCATTTCCATATGTGTATTAAAAGGGTCACCTTTATAGGTTGGTACAAAACCAAGACCCCTGTTCGGGGCTTCTTACTCTACTGTAGTGAGAGTATGTGAGCTCAAATTCATCACTGTCTCGGAGCTGGTCCCTGCTTGTTCCTGACTCTTCTTCTTGCTCTTGTTGCTCCTCAGGTTCCTCGTAGATGGTGGTGGGGGACTCCAATGCACTTGGGCCTGTTGTTTTCTTCTTCGTCCATTGGAGCATCCCTGGCCTTATCCTAAAAAAGGCTGGTTCAGGAAACCACCCGGGAATTGCGGTAGAGGAAATGGTCTCATTTGTTGTGGGGAAACTAGGGCCGCCGAAATTCCATGGGTTGGGGGGCCACCACTGTTGGTATTGGTTCTGATGACTCCTCCTCCATTTCTGTTGGTTGTTACCTCTTCCTCATCCTCTTTGTTGAATATCACTTCTGGTTGAAGAGTCAGAATCACTTGAGAGTTCGTCCGAACTTGATGTTCCATATGTGGAACCCATTCTTCGCCCACTCCTATTGAATTCCAGTGGTACGAATGAATCATTGGTATATGGATGGATTTTTTCATGTGGGAATTTGGCTAGGTCATTTCTGAATTTCTCTATCTTAGTAAATGAAGTAGAGTCTTTGAACTCTTTGTTATTCTTGTTAGTCTCATCTTGGTTCTTTTTAAATGAGGTGCTCAAAATAGTAGTCTTTATTTGAGATTCTAAAATCTGTTTCTCGATAAGGATTGTGTCAGCTACTCTTTTGGCAGTTTTGAATATTAAAATTAACCAATCCCTTGTGCACCGCCAAGCTATGAGAGACCAGTCGTTGAGAAATTCTTTATTTTTCAGAAATAGTCTAGGTGTGTTAGTCACTATAAGTCCTGTGGGTGCACAGTTGCCCCGGAGATATTCGCCCATAATAGCGCCGTCGTTAGCTGTTCGTGAATGAGACTTTTTCTTTTGATAATCAATGTTATTCGTTTTATAAGAACAGAGAAAATTCATTGGTTGCAGTTCAATAGGCATCAAAGGGAACACGACAGGGGTGATGAATGATACAACTAGGGCCGGTCCATCAAAGTCTAACACAGTAGTTTGTATGGTGGTTACAGTGCGACATAGAGCAAAAAGAAGACAGATTATCATGGTGGCAGCATATTAAACCATTTACCCCACACTTTGTTAAATAAGTCCAGGCATCCTCTGGCCTCAAATAGGGCCTCCTCCTGGATCCCACACCAGTCCAATCCCTTCCTCCATCTCCGCACAGTGGGTGCCTTAGCCTGTGACCAATGCGCTGCTATGTCCCTCTTGGCCACCACCACAGCCGTCCCCAAGAGGCGCTTGTCCATCCTAGAACTATCCAGACCGTCAAAGACCCCCAACAACATATGCAGTGGATCTTGTGGAACCTCCCATCCCAAGGCCTGCGTATGCTCCAGCTCCACCCCCCTCCAGAACGGCGCCAGCACCGGACAACGCCATACCATGTGATAGAAATCGGCAGGGGCCGAGGCACATCTCGGGCAAGCCAAAGAGGGCTTCAACCGGGCCCGAATATTCGTGCCGGTGTGAAGTATGCCGCATGGAGGTAGTATAATTGAACCAGGCGCAGCTTGGAGGACGTGGTCAGGGTTGTGGGCGCCATAAGGGCATCCCTCCAGTCTGTCTCTTCTAGGGGGCCTAGCCAAACCTCCCAGCGGGCCCTGTTCTGGTCTAGGGAAGCGAGACCATTATTTACCAGGGATCGATAAATGCGGGATACTCCCCCTCTGCCCAGATTCCCCATCATCACCTGAGCCTCCAATGGGCTGAACTCTGGAAGGGAAACAGGAGGTGAGACATGCGTGTAGAGGGCTTGTCTTAGTTGTAAGTACCGATAGAGTTGGGAGTGAGGAAGAGCAAGACGTTGCTGTAGGTCTGCGAAGGAGCGGATATGGTCCCCCACCCAGACATCACCGAGCACTGAAACTCCAATGAGGTCCCACCTTCGGAACCCCTGCAGGGACGAGACCTCCCACATCCAAGACCCCTGCCAGAGTGGTGTCTGTTGAGTGAGTTTCCGGTCCCACCCCACATGCCTTAGGGCCGTGCGCCAGGCCAGAAACACCGTCCTAGTGACCAGGGTCATCGCATGTGCCACTGGACTACCATACAGAAGCGCCTGGACCTGTGTCAATGCATTGAGTTCCACCTGATAGGCAGGGTAGGACGAGCCACTCGCATACCAATCATGGATGATGATAACATTCGTGGCCAGGTAGTAGAGGTGAAGAATGGTCACCCCCATACCTCCCTCAAAGGGGGGAATGCGGCAGTGTGTCAGGGATAGATGTGGTCTCCCGCCTCCCCAGAGAAACCGGGTGAGGATCCCGTCAAGCTCGCAGAACCAACTGCCCGGAAGGTGGACTGTGATGTTCTGCAGTATATAAAGGAAGGGGGGGAGGACCATCATTTTGAAGAGCGCACTCCTACCCAGGGGGTTCAGGGAAAGGGTCTGCCACTTCTTAAGGTCTGCCTTCATCCTGACGACCAGGGGAGTGATGTTCAGGGCCCACTCAAGCTCTGGTAGAAGAGCTACCCAGACGCCAAGGTATTTGACTGAGTGTCTCCTGAGGGGGGATAGTCGACTTCCAGTCGTAGCACTCCCTGGAGGGATGCAGTGGAACCAGAGTGGACTTGGCTGCATTGAGACGAAGTCCGGAGACCTCCTCAAAAGTTGAGAGGACCTTCAAGCACCTGGGGCCAGAACTTTCAGGATCCGCCAGATATAGCAGCACGTCGTCCGCATATAGGGCTATCTTGTCCACTTGGCTCGAGTCCCTGGCCCAGCCCGGAAAGAGGGGGTTCTGTCGGATGAGCGCCGCTATGGGCTCCATCGCCAATGCAAACAAAAGTGGCGAGAGGGGGCACACCTGACGCGTGCCCCTGCGGATCGGGAAGTCCTCGGAGAGCTCTCCGTTAATGAGTACACGGGCTCGGGGTTGGTGTAGAGGACTTTGATGAGACGGCAGAACGAGGGGCCGAAACCCAACCTGTCAAGCACATCCTGCAGGTAATCCAAATTCAATGAGTCGAAGGCCTATTCGAAGTCTAAGAAAAGGAGGGCTAGGTATGGGGTTAGCCGATCACTGTGGGCCAGAGCCTGGTGGAGGCAAAGAATGCAGTGGCGGGTGCCTCTAGCCGGCATAAACCCGCATTGGTCGGGGTGGACCAGATCCTGCAGGAGGGGTCGGAGTCTCTGAGCCAAGACAGTGGCAAAGAGCTTAATCTCTGTGTTGATCAGCGAGATCAGGCGGTACTCTGTACAACTCAGAGACGGCGGCTGCATCTTCGGGATAACCACTATCGTGGCCAAGTCCGACTCAGGGGGGAAGGTGCCAGTCTCCACCACATGGCGGAAAAGCTCCAGCAGACGGGGGCCAAAATATCTTGAAAGGCCGCATAATACTCCTGAGGGTACCCGTTGGGACCAGGCGTCTTACCGGGGTGTAGGAGGGAGATGGCATCCTAAACCTCCTCCAGGGTGAAAGGGCGGTCCAGAGTGTCCGCAGTGTCTTTGGAGATAGAAGGCTGTCGGGTACCAGTTTCATCCATCAAAGCGGCCAGAGGCGAACCCATGGGCCGACCAGCGTAGAGGTGCGCATAGAAGGAAGCAAAGTCTGTGCTATGGCCGCGGAAGCCACGTGGAGGGTTTTATCATTTGAGCGGACCTCATGAATAATACGGTTGATTTTAGGATAAGACACAAGGTTGTGGAGGAGTTTGCCGTTCTTATCCCCCACCCGTAAACCCGAGCTACCGACGAGCACCAGAGCATTTTGGCTGACTCCAGCGAGATTCGGCGGATCTCTTCGCGAACCGCTGCTAGTTGCCGGGAAGAATCCGCTTGCCTGCAAGAGAAGTGTGTAGCTTCCAGCAGTGCCGCTCGGGATTCCAGCAGTGCCAGTTGAGCCACCTGTTCCGATCGTTTCGCGTGAACCAATCCCCTGGCCACTCCTAGGACAATGGCCTTGCCTACCTCCCACAGCATCCCCGGCGAAGGGACCGAGCCCTCATTGGTGGAGAAATAGTAACTGAGTTCCTGGGTGAGTGATTCTACCAGCTCCGAGTCTTGTAGGAACCAGGCGTTCAGCCGCCAGACCGCACGTGGATCCGTCAAGGGAAACCCGAGCCGGAGGGAGACAGAAGAGTGGTCTGACAGCCCTCTGGGCAGGATCGCAGTGCCAGAGACCAGCTGACAGTCAGTGGCCGGCATCAGGAGAAGGTCAATGCGGGAGTGAGTATGGTGGGACGCCAACGTATGGGTGTGATGGAGCAAGGTGGTGAAACAAAATTTTGTGTACCCCTTGTGAAATCATACTCCGATAACAGTAAATTGTATTAATGAAATGTTGTGCATGTATAACCAACGTAGAATAAGTAATGCACCTACACAAATTCACGTGGGAAATTAATCTTGCTTGTGTTGCAATCATGATCAACTAATTATGTGATTTTGTCATGTCCTCAACTCATAAGCAGCTTCTAGATACTGGAATGCGGCATATATGTGCTTTTGTTTATATGTCTTTGTGCAAAAACGTGAAGATAAAGTAAGTATATTGCGCTTAAATGTACCTTTTTACTAGGTGAATACTAACTAGGAAATCCTTAGTAAAGGGGGAGGTAAACAGAAGGGTTAATTGATTTAAATTAACGTTTGTTTGTGTTTGTTTCTATGATAGTTCCCTTTTTTGAGTCGTGAGGCCTAAGAGAAAATGGAGTCACTCGATTATTGTGGCCACGAAAGAACGGCGCATGCGTGAAATCTGAATGCGAGCAGCTTGAGCCTGGACTGAATAAGGTTCAAGGTCGACTTGGACTGGAAGTGAAGATGGCTGCCAAGTGATGAGCACAGTGGTACAGAACGTGGGAAAGATGCAGAACGTTGCGCATAGGGATACGGACTAGGCTGGACATTTAATAAAACAATAGGCCCATTAGAAAAATTGCGGACGGAAGCAAACATAAGTTTTGATGACGAGATGATGCTCATCCACCCCAAAATTGTCCAATCAGAACTCGCATTTAAGTCAAAAGATACACTTTTAGTTAGATAGAGCTAGTGAAAAGGGTATAAAAAAGTGCTGATTTTACCGAAGGGGATCGCTTTCTTCAATTTCTTCTTGAGATGCTGCCAGATTGATGACTTTTTCCTGAGATGTAAGAAACCTGCCTAACTCTTTTTTTCTTTACAGGAAACTGCTACTATTCTGAGAGTCTAGATAGGAATGTTAGGAGAATAGGTAAATGATTGGAAACTATCTGTCTTTTGCTAATATCTGATCTATTCAAATAATGAAGATGTCTATTCTTGGATTTTTCTAAAATAAATGATTTAACTGTCCTAACCCTGAATCTTTATAATTTAAATGTCGAATTTTCTGAATAAAATAATTAAAAGTGACTAATTTTAGGCGTGCTGAATTTGCTATTAATAAAAATTAGATAAATAGAAAATCAAGCTGGTCTTGAGTTTTCCTACGCCTAATTTTCTTACTACTCAGAGTCAGAGTCAGAGTCAAATACACTTTATTCGATTATTTTAAAATCATAAAAGTATGCTATACATTCATTTCAGATCACAACAAGCATACATTTTTTAAAAAGTTATAAAATTCTTTAAAAACAGAAATTCATTATGTACAGATCTTCAATGGTGATCAAAATCACTATACAATAATTATATACAACTACATAGTTTTTAGAACCACTGTAGATTGTTCAGATCTTTCAAGGAATTTGCATGGTTTGTACATTGAATTTACTACAGATCTATTTACAGATCTATTTACAGTTCTATTTACAATTAATTTACAACCATAACCTGGTGAAGTATGCATACTTTGTAGAATTCAAAAAACCAAGAACAGATGGTAATAGCCTAGGAATATTTCGGTCAAAGTGCCAATTTCCTTACTATAAGGCTAGAGATGGTCGAAGTCTTTTTTGCCTAGACCGAAAAGACATAGTCAGGAAATTAGCTACCCCGTACATAACTAAAGGTGATTCCATAAGCTGTAGGAACAATGAAGCCGGTTTGACTTGCGTAAACTCATGATCTTTCAATATAGGCTTTATAAACTTCTCCCTTGCACTTTAAAAAAAAGGACAGCAAAACAGAAAATGCAATAAATCCTGATCAGAGAAATCATCACAGCTGCAGGGAGGATTCTCGTGGGGCTTACACCACCTAACATATTCACCCAGCAGGAAGTGAGCTTGATTAAAGCGAAATTTCGTAAGGAGCCACCGATGATATGGTTTGTTAACTATCATCAGATATGGTTGGATAGCTAAAGTTGTAATCGTCATATAGTGAGACCTTACAGTTGACTTCGTTATTTCACATGACTCTCTTTCTGCTTCTCTTTTCTTTATAAAATAAGACTTGGCCCAGCTAATGTCTTCTCTTTTTAGACCTTCGGGTTTGGTATATAGATCAGGGCGGCCCAGATATCCTATCGATCTCAATGGCGGTGTGTCTAATAAAATGTCGTATTTTATGAAACCATGGTAAATATATCTAAACTGCAGGTGTAAATAGTATAAATATGCAATTTAGGTTTTTAAGGCACTCCACTAAGATACAGCAGCTTTTCCTTTGAATTTCACCGATCAATGGAATAAAGTGTAAAAGTGTAAGTGTTTTAGAGTGATTCGCAGTGATATGGGCCCCACTGTCTGATAGTATGATAGAAATTATGCTTCAGGGAAAGGTGAAATGTCTTTAGAAATTATTTCCGGAGGAGCGCTGCATCAGTTATATTAACTTGGGAGCAGAGCATTGGTTGCTATAGAGTTAGCTAGGATTATGTATAAAGTATTTCAAAAGAGTTTTATTTGATGTACAGAATTATGACTAACATCTGTTAAGTACGTATTGCGTTATATGTAGTCCTGAAAAGGCTTCTGAGTGTGGCGTGAAGCTAGTTGCTCTGTCTGCAGGCAGAGGAAGTGTGGCAAGTGAAGTCGCACAGTGCATTAGTCTGTTTCAAAGGGTAGTATTGTCATATACTACGGTGGTATTTGCACATATCACAAGTGGTGTCGTCGCACATCACAAGTTTAGGGACCTTAGGTGTGAAAGGATAAATGCATAGTGAGGGTAGTCTATGAAATCTTAGCCTTCAAGTATAGAGATCATTGCGTATTCTGTCTTAAAACTTACTGCTGGGAAAGTAGTAGGACTTAACCAGAGCTCGAAAGAACGGTAAAAGAGTCGCGCCTACTTTACTAACGATAGAGAAATTCTGCGGTGGGCTAGAGGTAACCGCTGCCTACTGGACTGGAAATATGGAATTAATGTATGTATGAATAGGGATTTCTGTATGAACGTGTGTAAATGAAATAGCAATATGCGTTCTTGTGAAACTCTGGGATTGACTCTAAGGAGGTGACAAGGATCTCTGTATGTGCTTTCCTAGAGAAACAGGTTCGTTATTGCCTAATAGAAGGGTAAGGTAGAGGGTTGTGCTACTTTATCGACGAGTCTAAAATCCTGTGGAGATAAGCGTCGTCTACTCCAATTGTGGGATACTCGAAGCAATTGAAAATCTATCACTTTGATTTAGCGAAACAGATTAGTGGAATTATTTTGTGTAAGTTACTAAATGATTTTGTGAAATATTTTGTAAATACGGCTTCTTGAAAAATCCTTGTAAAGGATGGGTTAGTCGGCGCTGCAGAAGCCGGTGCGCTGGTAACGTCAAAAGTGTCGTGCTGCGATTGGTCCTCGTGACCGAGACAGAGTAGAAGCTGATAGGTTCATCAAGAAAAAGGAGCAAAGTGATTGGTTAAGCCCTAAGAAAACGTATTGTGTTCTAATTGGTGCGTTAGTGTGAACCGCGCTGTGATAGGTTGGTGTTACGGAACAGCAGTCGATAACAAAAAGGGGAGAGAGAGAAATTAGATCGAAATGGATTTGTTCTCCCTAAACTAATGTAAATAAACAAATAGAATCCACTCCTTGTGTTGTAGGTGTGACCTCCGCAGTGTGGAGCACCCTACTGGTTTTTAGGTCCCCTCACACACCAACAGGCCCCTTGGTGTCATGCTTCATCATTGGGGTCATCGTACCCCTCTACGGGTACAGCGTGCTGCGACCTACGGGTGCGTGGGAGCACTTGATGGACTATGTGTGGTGTACGTGAGGGGTTGATTATGTGAGTGTGTGGTGGAGTTATTAAAACTGAGTGAAAATTAAAAAGGGCCTGGCTTGTGGGGTGACTAAAAATTATTTAATAAGCCCCCGGGCTGGTGCTATTAAAATAAAAAGTGGGAGGTTGTGCCGCAGTCAATGTGCATTACCTCCTTTCTGTGTGTGTCGACATGTTTCGGTGTAAACCACCTTCTTCAGGACTGGGTACACAAATCCCCACCTTACTCACGTTTCTCTAACTCGTATTCAGGATTCTCCTAATAAAAGTGAGACAATATAGTGCAGGGTCAGACAATGTACCTAGCAAAAAAACGTTGTTGTTTATTAATCAACCTGTAAAAGAAAATAAGATAAAGAATTTTTTCTGCATCCATAGGCAAAATGGCCAGTGGTTACAGGTGATACAATCGTGATTACGACTATTACTATAGGTATTAATTGTGCCTATAGTGGGATAAAAGGAAAAGACAAACCAGACACACTGACAAAACAACATGAAACACACACTTTCGTATTGTAGTTTGTGATGTTTTTAGTAAGATTTAAGAGTAAAATGGAAAGGGGCGACCACTCGGTCCCCCCGAACGTATGGTGGAGTACCCCGATCCCCCCGGGAAGCCATCTTGGGCGGGAGGCGAGCCTCGGCTGGTATGCCCAAAGCGGCGTAGCCGGGGCGCGCTTTTTTCCCGCCCAGGAGTGGGTTGTCCTAGACACTGAAGCCGCCAGCCACGCCCCCCGGAGGCGGGCGGAGGCGGGTTTACGCCCGCCCGAAGAAGGATAAAAGGAGCAACAAGCCAAAGAAGCATCCTCTTGTTCCTGTGCTCTGAAGCTGCACCTCCCCGCTGCACGTGAGCTCGAGACGGAACGAAGAGCCAATTTTGAGCGTTTTAATCTTTGTCTTTGTTTTTCAGAGAATCAGTTGGACGATGCCGGGCAAGAAAGCCGGAAAGCGGGTCGGAACCGATCAGATGCTCCGCATGCTCGTGAAAGACATGGCCGAGATGAAGAAACAGATGGCGGCAATGAACGGTGTAGGGGGCCCTAAGCGAGTCGTCGGACCAGCATTGCCGGGTGTAGTTCCTAGCGGGAGAGGTAGAAGGGGCAAGAAGGGTGCAACTGGGGAAGAGGCCCCGGTTCCCGAGGCGCCGCCGGCGCACCCTGATACACCGACTGAGGCACCGATCCCGGTCCCGAAGGAGGGGCAACCAATTCCCGTGGTAGTCACACCTGTGAATGGGGAAGATATGCCTCCCGAGTTGGCTGCACAGCTGGCAGCATGGTTGGGGAAAGAGAGCGAGGGGGCTACGGCAGATGACGCCAGGGCAGTAATGAAACAGTTACGGCAGACAAGAGAGGCGGCAAAGGCCCCATGTCCTTTTGTTCCCCCGCAGGCTCCAGTGGGACAGCCCGCAGCGGGCTCGAGTTCGGCAGCGACTACGGTTACAGCTTCCGGTTCAGGTAAGCAGCTATTGCCGATTGCGGGGGAGGGGTCAGTACCCTCGAGAAGGGAAAAAGTGGCTCAGCATATTCCGATGGAAATCAAGGAGAGGATATGGGCTGAGAAATATATAAATATGTTTTCTTTACTAACTGATCATTACGAGATTGAGCATGTGAAGTTACAAAAAGAGTTTATGCATCCGAGTGTCTGGCGCGCCAAGATGGCCGCTTTCAGAGTTGATGAGACGATAGGTAATTGGGGCAGAGCATTTGGCATATTCTCTGCAATTATGGGAGAACGGAGAACGGAGGCCTGAACTGTTGGCCGAGTTACCCGTGTACCAGACACGTATTATGGAGTATTCTCAGACATATGAGGGCAATCAGTGGTTTTGTTACGCTAATATTTTTCGTAAGGCCAAGGAGTTCGACACATCTCTGACGTGGGATTGTTACGACTCCATTTCCTGGCAAAAAATGGAGAAATCAGGCATGATAAAGGCGCCATTGTTGGGGGGAAACGGGGGTGAGTTTTCCCGCCATTCATCTGGGGCGCCCTTTCGGGCGGGTTCAAGTAACGAGCATCATTCAAGGTCGAATGGCAATACAGGTAAAAAAGGGGTCTGCTGGAATTTTAACAGGGGAAAGTGTACAAGGCCCCAGGGGTCATGCAAGTTTAGACACGACTGTGGGGGGTGTGGACAGTCCTCGCATCCCGAGACCATGTGCAGAGCCAAAACGGGTGATAACGGAAGTAGGGGAAGCGCCAAACAGGTCTGAAATAGTCCGAGGGGCGCCTTTACCTACCCCGGTTGATACCATGGCAATGATTCCTTGGCTCAATGAATACCCGGATCATGTCTCCGCTGGGGTGTTGCGAGACGGTTTTTCGTATGGTTTCCGCATCCCAGTGGGGAATTTTCAGGGTAAAGCGCATTGTAGGAACCAACTGTCGGTCCTGCAGAATACGGCGGTGGTACAAGCGAAGATTGGGAAGGAGGTGGCCCGGGGTCGGGTTGCCGGACCATTCGACATGCCACCAGTTGCTAATTTTGTTTGTTCACCCTTGGGAGTGGTCCCCAAGAAGGACCCGGGTGAGTTTAGATTGATACATAACTTATCATCCCCGAGAGGTCTTTCGGTGAACGATGCGATAGACCCGGAGGTTTGTTCAGTGCGGTACGCATCTTTCGATGATGCCGTCGCCCGGAGCGCTGATGGCCAAATCAGACATCGAGTCAGCGTTCCGGTTGCTCCCGGTACACCCAGACGATCAGCGTCTCCTTGGTTTCATGTTTCAGGGGCGCTATTTCATGGATAAATGTATGCCAATGGGATGCTCCATATCTTGTGCTTATTTTGAGAAATTCAGTTGTTTTCTGCAATGGGCATTCACAAGAATGACGGGGTTTCAGCATGTTATGCATTATCTTGACGATTTTCTGTTCCTGGGGGCAGCCGGGGACCCAGAATGTGCACAGGCTTTAAAAGAATTTTGTGTTTTGATGAGTCAGTTTGGTGTGCCATTGGCGCCAGGTAAGTCTGTGGGGCCATCTACTTCGCTCGAGTTTCTTGGAATAGAGCTCGATTCCGAAGAGGGTTGCTTCCGGTTACCCAAAGAAAAGGTGAGGAAATTCAGGGCCTCGCTTGAAACATGTATTAGGGAGACTAAGGTGACTTTGCATCAATTGCAGCAGACTGTGGGTCAGTTGAATTTTGCCCTTAGAGTTATGCCAATGGCCCGCCCCTTTTCCCGCTCGATTGCACAAGCCATGGTCGGTCTTAAAGAGGGGCACAACCGCACAAGGCTCTCGGCAGAGATTCGCCAGGACATGCGCATCTGGTTGGCATTCCTGGCGGATTTCAATGGTCGGGTTGTCTGGAACAAGCCGGCGGTGTCCTCCGAGGAGTTGGGGCTGTGGACAGATTCGGCGGGGAGTATAGGCTTTGGCGCCATATTTGGTAATCACTGGTCGGCTCAAACGTGGCCGTCATGGTGGCACGAGTGTGGGCTTACAAGTAACATTGCTTTTCTCGAACTGTTCCCTATTCTGGTGGCCTTGAAAACATGGCCTGAGGGGTTTCGGGATCACTCTGTGGTGTTCTGGTCTGATAACATGACCGTGGTTGAGTGTATCAATAGTCAGGCTGCACGATGCAAATGGATTCTGAGATTGCTCAAAGAAATTGTCTTACTATGTATGCAATTGAACGTGCTCTTTAGGGCGAGACATGTGCCAGGGGTGCTGAATCAGGCTGCTGATGCGCTTTCTCGTTTACGTATGCAGGCCTTCTGGGGTTTTCTGCCCACAGCGGACCCGGTGGCGGCACCATTTCCCGAAGCTCTCTGGTCTCTCGGTGCCCCGAATTACAAAACCTCGTGGGAGAGAGTTTAGCACCCAGGACAAGGAAGGCATATGAAGGGGCGTTCCGTTCCTATTGGTCCTTTTTGGGTTCTGCTAGGGGGGAGCTTTGGGGCCAGGAAGAGTTTGTCGTAAAGTTTTTGCTGTCCTTACATCAGGCAGGCAAATCGGTAGCCACGGCCCAGAGGCATCGGGCCGCCATTTCCTTCATGGCATGGGCTCATGGTATCCAGGACCCCACAGCGTCATTTGTAGTACAGAAAGCGCTGCGTGGGTGGCAACGCCTTGAGGGTCGCAGAGTAGATGAAAGGCACCCGATAGGTCTGGAGAGGTTGGCCCTGTTACTGTCCGTACTCCCTGCGACATGTTCATCCCAGTCAGAAACAGTGTTATTCCGGGCCGCTTTTGCACTAGCATTCCATGGGGCTAGGCGGGTAAGCGAACTGGTGGCAAGGAACAAGCAGGATACGGGGGGGGATTGTGCCGAGAGCACATTCAAGTTAAGGGGGAGACGATGATTGTCTCGTTTGCCAGGTCTAAGACCGATCAGGGTGCGATCGGGGACAGTATAGTAGTCCATCGGATTCCCGGATCTCCCATGTGCCCTGTCGTATGCGTTGAGGAATATTTGGCGCAGAGGGCGGCATCATGGGGGGGGACCTTCCTGAGACACGCTGATGCCACCCCACTGACAAGGTTTCAGTTTCAGCGGGTGCTTGCAATGGCAATTTCGGCCGCGGGCTTGAACCCGGGCGAGTTTTGGGACCCATTCCTTCCGGATAGGGGCTGCTACAGAGGCTACAGCCAGGGGTCTGAGTGTGGAAAAGGTGAAACAGTTGGGGCGTTGGTCCTCGAATTGTTACAAAAGGTATGTGCGGTTGCACATGTTGTGAAGCTGATATCATGTACTCACGCTTCTTGTTTTTTGTTTGGTTTACAGTTTCGCAAGCTTACGAGGCGGGGCGGACTGTGCAGTCGACCCGACACCTGGGAACCAGCGGTCAAAGATCACCGGCTGAGGAAAAAGTGGTGTGGGTCGTGGGCCACTCATACGTGAGGCGTGCCGCGGACGTATTCAATGCAGGTGACATGATTCACATGGCTGGGGAATACGGGTACAGGGTGACCTTCTACGGAAGGGGCGGGCTCTGTATTGACCAGTTTCAAACATTTTTCGAGGGTTTGTTAGGGCGGACAAGGTCACCGCCATCTATAATCATAGTACATCTTGGGGGCAATAATTTGGTGACCACTGGTAGACGACTACTTCTCGAGGCGATACTATCCACAGTAAGTTGGTTGGCGAGAAGGGTTCCAGGGTGCACGATTGCATGGTCCCATATGATTCCACGTAAGGTGTGGCGGGGGGCTAATTCAGTGTCTGCTATAAATCATTCTGTGAAGAAGGTGAATAACAAACTGGGTAGACTGTTCCGTACGAGTACATTGCATTCGATTCCTCATGGGTGTATCAGGGGGGACCATATGTATCTTGAAGATGGGGTCCATTTGTCCCGTGTGGGGAATTCTTTACTCATAGGAGACTTCGTAGCTTGGTTGAAGAGTTTACGGCATGACCTTTAGGTAGGAGTTTTGTGGGGGGTCCGGACAGCCAGTCAACTATCCGGCCTGTGGCGGTAAGGTCATGATCGGTGAGCAGTAATTGGAAGATCCCTAGGGGGGGGGCGTCACCCATTACGGATGGGAGCGCCCGGGGGGAGGTGGCCATTGGCCCCTCAACGGGGAGGCGGTCCCTTCTAAGGATGGGACGCCGAAAGGAAAGGGAAGGCGGTCAAGGCCCCTCCCTGGATAGGAGGGGATACGGGCCCCTCCTGGGAATTTCCCGGGGCCAGGACATCTGCGACGGCAGATGTGGTAAGTTGTGTGGGGTGGGGAGGGGGGTCTACGCTACCTTCTAGACACCTCACACGAGTCCTCGGGCGACCACTAAGATGGCGTCGAGTTAATTAGGGCCCCCGTCAAGACAAGGGAAATTGGTAAGTGCACATGAGGTGCAGTCCTCTGTGCGGCCGCCCCTCACAAGTGAGGGGAGATTTTGGTTTAGGGATCTGACACCGGTTACGACCTTGCCGTTGGCCCTTAACGTTAGGATGTACAATTTCAATTTATAAATGCATTTGTAGGATGTTAGTATCGGCTAGGAGAACCTTTGTATTAGAAATGTGTTAAGGTCAGCCAAAACATCGTAAATGTGGAATGAAATTGTACATGATATGAAACTGTTATTTTAATGTTTTAATTTTGTTTCATATTTTAATAAATACGGCCGGGAGGGTAACTCCCTCCCGCCTTCCAAAAGTTCAGAACCGTTTCCGTATTCCCATTCTTGGGGATTGTGTTGAGAGGGGGTGGCGGGTATCTCAGCCATATGGAAAGGGGCGACCACTCGGTCCCCCCGAACGTATGGTGGAGTACCCCGATCCCCCCGGGAAGCCATCTCGGGCGGGAGGCGAACCTCGGCTGGTATGCCCAAAGCGGCGTAGCCGGGGCGCGCTTTTTTCCCGCCCAGGAGTGGGTTGTCCTAGACACTGAAGCCGCCAGCCACGCCCCCCGGAGGCAGGCGGAGGCGGGTTTACGCCCGCCCGAAGAAGGATAAAAGGAGCAACAAGCCAAAGAAGCATCCTCTTGTTCCTGTGCTCTGAAGCTGCACCTCCCCGCTGCACGTGAGCTCGAGACGGAACGAAGAGCCAATTTTGACCCACCCACCAGCCCCTGAGGACAGCAAGTTTGTTTTGAAATAAAGTCATTTGACGTGGTAATTGAATTTTCTTACAGGTTGTTCGGAATAAAGTTGTGATTCAGTATGCAATAAAATGATAGTTCGTTACGGTATGCCTTATTGAATAAAAGTGTTTGCATCAGATTGGTCAGGATGTTGTAGACAGTTCAATACTTCGAATATCCTTGTTTCTTTCTTATCCTTAGTAATTAGCAGTGTTTATTTTCTTAGTTTGTCGTATTTATTATTTGGTCGGGCGGTAAGGTCATGATCGGTGAGCAGTAATTGGAAGATCCCTAGGGGGGGCGTCACCCATTACGGATGGGAGCGCCCGGGGGGAGGTGGCCATTGGCCCCTCAACGGGGAGGCGGTCCCTTCTAAGGATGGGACGCCGAAAGGAAAGGGAAGGCGGTCTAGGCCCCTCCCTGGATAGGAGGGGATACGGGCCCCTCCTGGGAATTTCCCGGGGCCAGGACATCTGCGACGGCAGATGTGGTAAGTTGTGTGGGGTGTGGAGGGGGGTCTACGCTACCTTCTAGACACCTCACACGAGTCCTCGGACGACCACTAAGATGGCGTTGAGTTAATTGGGGCCCCCGTCAAGACAAGGGAAATTGGTAAGTGCACATGAGGTGCAGTCCTCTGTGCGGCCGCCCCTCACAAGTGAGGGGGGATTTTGGTTTAGGGATCTGACACCGGCTACGACCTTGCCGTTGGCCCTTAACGTTAGGATGTACAATTTCAATTTATAAATGCATTTGTAGGATGTTAGTATCGGCTAGGAGAACCTTTGTATTAGAAATGTGTTAAGGTCAGCCAAAACATCGTAAATGTGGAATGAAATTGTACATGATATGAAACTGTTATTTTAATGTTTTAATTTTGTTTCATATTTTAATAAATACGGTCGGGAGGGTAACTCCCTCCCGCCTTCCAAAAGTTCAGAACCGTTTCCGTATTCCCATTCTTGGGGATTGTGTTGAGAGGCGGTGGCGGGTATCTCAGCCATACAACACTCATGGCTGAACAGTAACCTTCTCCTGTAAATGAAAAAAGTTTCATGCTCTTAAGTTTTTATCAACATACTGTTTAAAAGGATGAAAAAGGCTTCATGAGTCCTACGAACGGATCTGGTGTGCTACTTAGCACCTGTATGGGAAAAAAAGATATTCAGATATTCATAGTCCTTACATCCATGTCGTGTAGATACTGACTGCGCTTTTCCCCCATGTATTACTCACGATTTCAGCGAGGAAATTCCTCCCGATCGATCCCTTCGTGGCTCCGGTGATAATGTCAGAAGGGTCAAAAGGCCGGGTTTTTATACCTCTGCCAGAGGTTGTGTAAATGGCGCGAATTGTTAATTGATGTTTCCTTATGCTCATATAAGGGTATTTGCCGGTTCTGCTCGCGACTCGTTGAGTAAGTGCTTTCGGTTTGTGCATGCGCATACGGGCGTGATACTTTCAGTGTTTTGTGCGCATGCGTTTTTAAAGCGGTTGTTTCTTTTTCATGATTGAGGCTTTAGATGGTAGTGTTACCGAACAGCGCATGCGTTATGAGACACACTTGACACAATGTTGTTAATTTTGTCTTTGTATTGTTCCTCCCATTTTGTATCAAAAAGGAGATTAGTCTAGGTTAACTGACCCCAAGGAATATTGTCATTGAGGCCAACGGGACTGGTCCCAAGTCTGAAAACCCATCTTTGTTCCTTCTCGAACAGTCCTTGCTCAGATGGTAGTTGTTCCACCACTGTCCACTTGATGTCGTTGACACAGTGATGATTTTCCAAGAAATACGTGGCCATTTTCGTTGTGATCTTTTTGCACCGTACATTGCTCTTGTGTTCCCCAATCCGTATTTTGACTGGTCTTTTGGTCATGCCAATGTACTCCAAATTGCAGGGGCAGGTGATCATATAGATTACGTTCCTGCTGTTGCAATTCGTTAGTTTCCGTTGTTCCCATCTGGTACCGTTTGCAAAGGTCAGATGTTTACTCTTCTGAGTAAGGTGGCAACTTGCACAATTACATATGTGTGAATAGTGGCACAATTCTAGCAGGCAAGAGGGAAGGTAATTGACATAAAAAATATACTAACAAATTTATTCAGATATAAAAACTCTATTCCATTTAATAGATATTCATATAAAAAAACATACATTACATACATAAATGTTGCAAAAAAATTACAAGTATCAAAAAACCATAATTTATACAATTTTCATAAAACATATATTCACATAATATTTAAAAGAAAAAACAAAGTGGCAAACAATATTTTCTCGACGCGCGTTTCGGCGTTTCTGGAAACGCCTTCTTCAGGAGCCACAATATATCTGAAATATACAGTTAAAAGAAATATAAAAATACATTCAATTACATGAAGTTAAAAAGGTTAATCATTCACTAACAACATATCATATAAAGCATAATTTGTTTGACATCTCCAAATCAGAAAAAATATGACAAACTGTTAAATTAAGCAAATATTATAAATTTAACCTTCCCTACTTGCTGTAGCAATATAATAATTGCTAGCCAAGATACACAATTAATCTTTCTGTATTCAAGCAGTTGCTCACTAGCTCAAAATTGAGCTGGGAAAGAGGGCGGAGGACAAGCGGGGTGGGGGCGGGTGAAAGAAAAGGGGGGCCACCCAAGCCAACCCAAACCCAAGACTAGATGGTTTTGGCCAAAGCTGTTGATATGCCATAGTACTAACATGATAATACATTACTCATAATGGGCAGTTGAAAAAGGGGGGCTTGAGATCAAAAACAAGTAATCATTACTTAGTGATATCTGTTTCGTAAACCTTGGAAGTTTCCTAATAGATTTAACTAAAGCTATGCGATGTCGAATAGGCATACTTACTATTCAGAATCTCCACACAGAGGCTAGAGAAAGGATCGTATTTTCTTTAGCAATTCAAACTCTACTGGTGAAGAGAAAGTGCCATCTAATGTCTGCAGGTCAAAGGGATATGTATCAGACAGCAATATATAAAATAAAATGATCCAAAATATCTTAAAACCTTGCAAAAAGGATTGTGAATGCCTAAGCAAAGATATTATTAATGAATAATGCTCGACTATTGAATCCTAGTCCTCATGTGTAAGGATTTCAGTGACACAAAGAGGATGAAAAACAGTGATCTTCTCAACGGAAGATCATAACATTTGTTTTACACGTACTTGCACAATTACCACATGGGTAGTGACCTACCAGACCATGTTGAGGGGGTTGTGTTTGTTGTTGTTTCGGGCGTGTGTGCACCAGCATGTCCTTGAGATTCCTGCCTCGTTTGTGGGCAAATAGTGGTTTCTCAATGTCTAGACTCCCACTTGTTAGGATGCGCCAATGTTTATTCAGTAGTTTCGACACTTCATTGGTTTGGGAACTATAGGTAGTTACACAGATTGGCCTGGTCGCTGCCCGGTCAGTTTGGATTTTGTCTTCCAGTAAGGCTTCCCGGTGATTGTTTCTCGCCCTTTTCATGGCGTTGTTGATGATCCTCTCAGGGTACTGTCTTTTTTGTAATTTGTCTTTTAGGTCCTTTGCTTGTGCCCTGTAGTCCTGGATTTCGGTACAGTTCCGTCTCAACCGTAGAAATTGTCCATACGGTAGGTTAGCTCGTAAATGTCGCGGATGGAAACTGTCAAAACGGAGGAGGCAGTTCCTCGCCGTTGGTTTGAAATGGGTATTGGTATGCAGTTGACCATCCTTCGGGAAAATGTTGAGGTCAAGGAACACCAGTTTCTCTTTCGAAACTGTGTGGGTGAATTTTAAGAAGCGGTTCTGTTGATTCAGCCATTCCATAAACTCTGACACAGATTCTTGACTACCCTCCCATATCACAAGCACATCGTCGATGTACCTCCTCCACGTGTTTATGTGATGTCTGTATGGGTTGTTGCTGTGTAGGATTTTGGTACTTTCCAGATGGTGTACGTACAAACCCACCAGGCTCGGCGCGAAAGTACTGCCCATACTAGTGCCATGGCGTTGGAGGTAGAGGGTCCCCTCAAATTCAAAAAAGTTCTTGGTTAATGCCAGCGTAATGCATTCCATTACCACACCTCTGGGTGTCTGGTATTTCCAGTGGGCCCTGTACAGTACCTCCTCAATGATCGCTATAGTCTCATCGTGGGGTAGGCTCGTGTATAGACTTTCAACTTCTAGACTGAGAAATAATTGGTTGTCCGGATTGAAAGGCAGGTTTTGCAAAAGTTGTAGGACAGATTTGGTGTCCTTGAGATAGGTGTTGGTTCCCAGTACTAAGGGGCGTAAAAAAGCATCCGAAAACTTTGACAGGGGCTCCAGGATTGAGCCTATCCCTGAGACGATTGGCCTGCCTGGCGGGTTTTCCAGGTTTTTGTGAACTTTGGGAATGCAGTAAAAGTAGGGGGTCCTAGGTGTTTTCTGGACTAGAAATTCTGCCTCCTTTTTTGATAACCAATTGTGTGCAAGTGCCTCTTCTACTATACCTCCGATGGTGATCCTGATTGATTCTGTTGGATCTTGGGGTAGGACGGTATAATTGCGTTGGTCCGATAGCAACCTGTGGCATTCCTTTCGGTATGCTTCTGTAGTTTGGATTACTGTCGTTCCGCCTTTGTCAGCTGGCTTGATAGTTATCTCATGATTGTTGGCCAATTCACGAATAGCTTCCTGTTTATGGCGGTTAGTATTGTGGAAGACTTCATGATTCTGTCTATCCAAAGTCTTGAGCTCCGTCATCACGGCCTTCTCATAGGCAAGGACCTCAATGGGCAGCATGTTATCTGGTTTTGGTAGAATCCATTGTCGAACTCATTCCCCAATTGTTGGTACATGTGGCCTGGTGGTGGAGGGCCACAGTTAAAAGGTGGAAAAGATATTGGTCCCCCATATTGAGAGTAAAAGGGTTGCGGTTGGCAACCCCTCCATCCTCTTTGTCTTGGGCGTTGTTGGCCTCTTGGTCTCTGTGTGCCATTGTATCTGGGGTTGCTGTTTGTGCTAGACCCTGATTATCCAGTGTCTGAGCCATCGCTATCACAGTCACTGTTTGTGTTGCCGGGGACGTAGTCATCCTTTGTGTACGGGTACGCAGTTTCTGGGGTAAAGCGATCTTTATCCTTTCAAAGTTTCTTGAATTTACTTTGCTTCAGTGTGGCTTCAAATTCCGACATCTGTTGGTTTAACTCGTCCAGTCTTTTTTTCAGTTCAGCCGGTTTTATATAAGTCTTTAATTGTACCTCAATTTTTTGGATATCTATTTTCAATTCTTGTGTGATCCGTTTTGCAGTTTTTACGATCAGCTCTAACCAATCTCGTGTACAGTGCCACGAGATTAGTGACCATTCCTTCTTAAAGACCTTATCTGATTGAAAGATAAAAGGTTAATTTTTGACCAGGAGCCCTTGTGGTGCGATCTTATTACGCAGATACTCAGTCATGAGGAGGCCATGGAGAGCTGCTTTTATCTGGATTCTTCTCAGATTCATCAGCTCATATCAATCTGCCACACTGGGTCCTGGGTCCGTACTGCTGATGCCTTCAAACGGGTTGACCGCCGCCAAAATTTCGTCTATATCGTCCTCGCCAATCGTGAGTCCATGTTCAGACTCCATTGTGCTATGGTGTGTGTTGCGTCTTATGTGTGTGTTTCAATGGAGTGAGTCAGTGATACTGGTGGGAATAGGGGAACTCCTGCAGCTGTGCGCTGCCTGTATACAGTCGATAACAAAAAGGGCAGAGAGAGAAATTAGATCGATATGGATTCGTTCTCCCTAAACTAATGTAAATAAACAAATAGAATCCACTCCTTGTGTTGTAGGTGTGATCTCCGCAGTGGGGAGCACCCTACTGGTTTTTAGGTCCCCTCACACACCAACAGGCCCCTTTGTGTCATGCTTCATCATCGGGGTCATCGTACCCCTCTACGGGGTACGGCATGCTGCGACCTACGGGTGCGTGGGAGCACTTGATGGACTATGTGTGGTGTACGTGAGGGGTTGATTATGTGAGTGTGTGGTGGGGTTATTAAAACTGAGTGAAAATTAAAAAGGACCTGGCTCGTGGGGTGACCAAAAATTATTTAATAAGCCCCCGGGCTGGTGCTATTAAAATAAAAAGTGTGAGGTTGTGCCGCAGTCAATGTGCGTTACCTCCTTTCTGTGTGTGTCAACATGTTTCGGTGTAAAACACCTTCTTCAGGACGGGGTACACAAATCCCCACATTACTCACGTTTCTCTAACTCGTATTCAGGATTTTCCTAATAAAAGTGAGAAAATATAGTGCAGGGTCAGACAATGTACCTAGCAAAAAAACGTTGTTGTTTATTAATCAACCTGTAAAAGAAAAGAAGGGTACACAGTCAAAATATCGAGTTGGAAATATCGAAGGAGCATAATATCAAAGTCAAGAATATCGTAGGACAGAATATCGACCCTAAGGTAAGTAATATCGAAATTCTTTATATCGATGTAAGTAATATCGAAGTTAGTAATATCGATAGCATATATATCGATGTTACTAATTTCGATGACACTAATATCGATATTTGTATTATTTTATAGTTTTTTATTATGTATGTGTTATATGTTTAACTTAAGTATTTAAAATAATTACTATTATATGTGTATTAATGTAATATAATAATAAATTCATTTATAAGGAAATTGTATGTTTTAGTACCGGAGCGGGTTGTGGGTTTATAGGGGAATAGGGTGGGAAGTAATTTAATTATGGTAAATTTATTAATAATTAGTAGGATTTATTAATAAATTATAATTAATTGGTAATTATTTGTAAATATTGGAAAATAATTTTAATTAATTTATTAATTGATATATATGTTCTGTAGCGGGTTGTGGGTTTATAGGGGAATAGGGTGGGAAGTAATTTAATTATGGTAAGTTGATTAATAATTAGTAGGATTAATTAATTAATTATAATTAATTGCTAATTATTTTTAATTAATTGGAAAAAAATGTAATTGATTGATTAATTGATATATATATGTTCTGTAGCGGGATGTGGGTTTATAGGGGAATAGGGTGGGAAGTAATTTCATTATGGTTAATTATTTAATAATTATTAGGAATTATAAAATAAATTTAATTAATTGGTAATTAATTTTAATTAATAGTTAATTAATTTTAATTATTTGCTAATTATTTTTCATTAATTCATACATGGATAAATGTGTTATGTTGTGGGTAGTGGTTTTATAGGGAAATATGGTGGGAAGTAATGTAAATGTAATTAATTAATAATGTATTAAAACTAATTGTATTGTTAATAATATAATTGTTAATTAATTATTAATTGGTAATAAATTATTATTAAATGGTATTATTTTAAAATGATTTTTGGTTAAATATATTTTGCTAAGCATGTATTTTATAATTATGTATAGGTATTGTGTATGGTTTATATTTATTTAATAGTTTATTTTTTTATAATTACAAAAATCTTTTATTTATAAGTATGTTATGTTAACCCTTATACTATCCAACACTTTCCCTACTGTTGCACTCTCTGGAGTTGGAATAGTATTTTTTACCCCTACGCTATCCAACGCTTTCCCTACTGTTGCACTCTCTGGAGTGGGAATAGTAATTTTTACCCCTACGCTATCCAATGCTTTCCCTACTGTTGCACTCTGTGGAGTGGGAATAGTAAATTTTTACCCCTACGCTATCCAACGCTTTCCCTACTGTTGCACTCTCTGGAGTGGGAATGGTCATTTTTACCCCTACGCTATCCAATGCTTTCCCTACTGTTGCACTCTCTGGAGTGGGAATAGTAATTTTTACCCGTACGCTATCCAACGCTTTCCTTACTGTTGCACTCTCTGGAGTGGGAATAGTAATTTTTACTCCTATGCTATCCAACGCTTTCCCTACTGATGCACTCTCTGGAGTGGGAATAGTAATTTATACTACTACGCTATCCAACGCTTTCCCTACTGTTGCACTCTCTGGAGTGTGAATAGTAATTTTTACCCCTACGCTATCCAACGCTTTCCCTACTGTTGCACTCTCTGGAGTGGGAATAGTAATTTTTACTCCTACGCTATCCAACGCTTTCCCTACTGTTGCACTCTCTGGAGTGGGAATAGTAATTTTTACCCCTACGCTATCCAATGCTTTCCCTACAATTGTTTGAAGTAGTCAAGACTCTGGCAGGGAAAGTAGTAGATTTGAGCCCTCCCCACTCACAGGAATTCTGCAATAATTTAGCAGGTTTCTTTTTCTCAAAAGTAAACGACATATATTCGGAATTTTCGGTTATTTCATCAAATACTAACACACAACCCAAACCTCCAAGAAATAACCCGGACTGTTTGTTTACTAGATTCAGGGATGTGACGAATCAGGAGATAAGAGATCTCATGAGACAAGTAAAAACAGGCTCATCCCTAGATCCCTGCCCCCCTAAAATTTTCATTCCAGTAATTGACGTGGTTAGTGAAGTCATTACTCCCATTTGCAACGCCATGTTCCAATCCGGGATTTTCCCAGATAAGTTAAAAAACACTCTATTGAAACCCCTTCTTAAAAAAACCTATTGCCAGCTTGCCTTTCCTGGCCAAAATAGTGGAGAAAGCAATGAACAGCCAACTAGCTGAATATATCGAACAAAACAACCTCCTGGACGAGTCTCAGTTCGGGTTCCGGAAACTTCATGGAACGGAGACCGCTCTTATAAAGGCTGCCGATGACATCAGAACCATCAGGGACCAAGGAGGAACAGCGATACTGGTCCTGCTGGATCTTTCGGCTGCCTTCGACACGGTCAATCATGCTGTCCTGATTGACCGTGTCGAGGAAATGGGCATTCGCTCAAGGGCCAAAGAGCTTTTGGCTTCGTTTCTATCCAACAGAACGCAAGCAGTGACCCTGGGCGCATTCCAGTCCACTGAGCTTGCCCTCCCATGTGGCGTTCCGCAGGGCTCATCCCTAAGTCCGACACTTTTTAACATCTACGTGTCGGACTTAGCGAGGGTAATCAAGAACTACCGGATGAGCCTTACCTCATACGCCGACGACACCCATTTGGTGATCGCTATTAAGAATGATGGTGAGGAGGTAGCTGCCAGGTTCCAAGAAGGTATGCTGGCCATCAAGGAATGGATGTCTGAGAATTGTTTGCGCCTCAACTCAGACAAAACTGAGGTAATGATCTTTGGAAAACTATCGCCACTGTGGCCCACCTCTTGGTGGCCGAGCCCACTCGGAGCCCCCCCAGAACCTGTGCAAAAGGTCAGGAATTTAGGAATAATATTCGACGACAATCTTAACTTCTCCAGCCATGCCAATCAGGTTGCGTCGTCTGCCTTCTATAAGCTCAAGGTCATCAGGAAAATCCTGCCCTATCTTCCCGAGAGTACTAGGAAAACGGTGGTGAGCTCCTTAGTACTCTCATCACTTGATTATTGCAATGGATTATTTGCAAATGCTCAGGCTCGGGTGGTGGCCAAACTGCAGCTTATACAAAATGCTGCCGCAAGGCTACTAGCTGGTATTCCCAAGTTCCAGTCCACCAAGCAAGCGATAAAAAACCTTCACTGGTTAACAGTAAGGAATCGCATTAGATTCAAGACTTTGTGTCTCACCTACAAAGCTCTCAAAGGTCTGGGACCAGCATTCCTCAGACAGAAACTCTTCTACTACCTACCGAAAAGATCCTTACGATCCGAACAGAGACATCTATTGGTAGTGTCACGTACTAGGACGGTGACATGGGGCGACCGATGTTTCACTAACTCTGCAGCCAGACTCTGGAACACGCTTCCTATTGAAATAAAACTGGCACCCTCGCTACTACAATTCAGAAAGTTGATAAAAACCTGGTTATTTGACCAATAAATCGATCAGGATTACATTTTTTCTAGGGTAGACACATGCCTAATCTGGGATCTTCAGCTAAGTCACAGCGCCAAGACACCCACGGGTATATGCTGCGCTTTATAAATTTTTAAAATAAATAAATAAATAAATACTGTTGCACTCTCTGGAGTGGGTATAGTAATTTTTACTCCTACGCTATCCAACGCTTTCCCTACTGTTGCACTCTCTGGAGTGGGAATAGTAATTTTTACACCTACGCTATCCAACGCTTTCCCTACTGTTATACTCTCTGGAGTGGGAATAGTAATTTTTACCCCTACGCTATCCAACGCTTTCCCTACTGTTGCACTCTCTGGAGTGGGAATAGTAATTTTTACCTGTACGCTATCCAACGCTTTCTCTACTGTTGCACTCTCTGGAGTGGGAATAGTATTTTTTATCCCTACGCTATCCAACGCTTTCCCTACTGTTGCACTCTCTGGAGTGGGAATAGTAATTTTACCCCTACGCTATCCAACGCTTTCCCTACTGTTGCACTCTCTGGAGTGGGAATAGTAATTTTTACCCCTACGCTATCCAACGCTTTCCCTACTGTTGCACTCTCTGGAGTGGGAATAGTAATTTTTACTCTTACGCTATCCAACGCTTTCCCTACTGTTGCACTCTCTGGAGTGGGAATAGTAATTTTTACCCCTACGCTATCCAACGCTTTCCCTACTGTTGCAATCTCTGGAGTGGGAATAGTAATTTTTACCCTTACGCTATCCAACGTTTTATATAATTAATTGTTAAAAAATGTAATGTTTATTTAATTTTTTATATTAGTTACATTTTATTTATGTTATTGTTTTATGTTTGTAAATGTATTAGTAATTTAGAATATATTTTATTAATTTATAAATTAGTAAAATAATTATTAATACTTATTGTTCAGTACATATATATTATATATTTACTGTATATATTTAATTAATGTATTATTAATATATATGTATTATTTATTAAATTTAAACATTATTAGATACTTTTAAATATGTAGTTTTTATTTATTAGTGTTATATACTTTATTTTTCATTTATATATTAAAAGAAAAAAATATCGATATTTTTAACATCGATATTTTTTACATCTATATTATTTTTTCGATATTTTTGTACTTACCATGTTGTAGATAGGATGTCGATATTCTTGCCCTCTATATTGTTGACTCGATATTCCTGTAGGTCGATATTTAGGAGGTCAAAATTCTGTCAGTGATCCGAAAAGAAGATAAAGAATTTTTTCTGGTGGTCTACTTTTCTACATCCATAGGCAAAATGGCCATTGGTTACAGGTGATACAATCGTGATTACGACTATTACTATAGGTATTAATTGTGCCTCTTAAATCTTACTAAAAACATCACAAACTACAATACGAAAGTGTGTGTTTCATGTTGTTTTGTCAGTGTGTCTGGTTTGTCTTTTGCTTTTATCCCACTATAGGCACAATTAATACCTATAGTAATAGTCGTAATCACGATTGTATCACCTGTAACCACTGGCCATTTTGCCTATGGATGTAGAAAAGTAGACCACCAGAAAAAATTATTTATCTTCTTTTCTTTTACAGGTTGATTAATAAACAACAAAGTTTTTTTGCTAGGTACATTGTCTGACCCTGCACTATATTTTCTCACTTTTATTAGGAAAATCCTGAATACGAGGGAAAGAAACGTGAGTAAGGTGGGGATTTGTGTACCCCGTCCTGAAGAAGGTGTTTTACACCGAAACATGTTGACACACACAGAAAGGAGGTAACGCACATTGACTGCGGCACAACCTCCCACTTTTTATTTTAATAGCACCAGCCCAGGGGCTTATTAAATAATTTTTAGTCACCCCACGAGCCAGGTCCTTTTTAATTTTCACTCAGTTTTAATAACCCCACCACACACTCACATAATCAACCCCTCACGTACACCACACATAGTCCATCAAGTGCTCCCACGCACCCGTAGGTCGCAGCACGCCGTACCCCGTAGAGGGGTACGATGACCCCGATGATGAAGCATGACACCAAGGGGCCTGTTGGTATGTGAGGGGACCTAAAAACCAGTAGGGTGCTCCCCACTGCGGAGCCTTGAGGGGCTGCGTGGCGAAGCAGGGTCGGAGGGGGTGCATGACTCCTGGCCCCCTCCCCAATCTCTCTGCCCGGGCATAACCAAGGATTGCCCCCGAAATAGGCGGGCGGTGTCAGGTTCCTGCATACAGCGCCTACCTAATCATCAGGAACTACATCTCCCATGATCCTTGTAGGGAGGAAGTATAAGTGTGGTTCTGCAGGATACTCGTTGCACGTAATTCTTAGTCCTATGTTTGTGTTTCTTGCCTTAGTGGGAGGACCGGCGTTCTTCGAGCTGCTGCTGCCGATGGGAAGCGGGAGCTCTGATCCCTGCTCCGCTTCAACCTAAAGGTATTGTTTCCCTGAATCGGGAAGGAGCCCTGGCCTCGGGCCCCTACCGGCAACAAAGATACTGTCACCTTCGTTTTCTCGAAGGAGCGCACCGTTTGGGTGCGTGTCGATTTTCAAACCCGGCTCCTCGGGGTTTTTGGTTTCCCGGAGCTTAGCGGCGGCCGCTGCAAGCTACCGTGGAAGTTTCCAGAGCTTGGGCTTATCTTGTTCCGTTTTGTCCGGAGCATCGTGGTGAGCCCACTACATGCTGCCGGATAGAATATTTATTTGTGTTTGTGAATCGTCCGGAGTAGCGTGGTGTGTCTTGCTACCTACTGCCGGCTAGAGAGTTGTACCTTTGGTTTCTTTTCATAGCGGAACGTAGTGGCGGTCACAACCACACGTTGCCGTTATTTAGGATAAAGACATGATGTTTTGTTGAGTGCACCAACGGATAAAACCTTATAGAACTAAAGGAAAATTCAAACGTTTCTTGGGGACCGAACCTTGCTTAATGGAGTGATGAAGTGTGGTATTTACTGCAAACTCGTTTTAGATTTATTCGAACTATGAACTTGTGCTAATCTCAAAGAATCATTTAGAGGAACAAGTTCAATGACCAGGGAGGGATCAATAATCTGAGGTTCATATTCCACATGAAATGGTGTGTATTCTCAAAGGGTGTGTGTTTCCTAGAGCATGTACCTGTGTAAGATATGTGTGTTAACAAGTGTCTTTCCTTTCAGGAAGCTGGACTGTTAATCCTTTAGACTTGTTGGCGGACTGTGTACAGCCACATAAGGTATTCAGAGGTCTATTGAGTGCTATTGTGAATAGTCAGAGTATTGGCAGGTGTTATAAAGCTTTTGTTCTGTCATTTCAGATCCCTTGTCCCTGCTGACCCCTACCCGTCCCCGGTCTCTTTTCATTATTTATCCCTCGCCTGATGGTTCGAACCCCCTGTGTACATATTCAGGGGGTTGGTAACGTCAGGAGGTGGACCCCTTTGTTCATCAATCGGATCCCGTGGAGCAGGCTCTGACAGGCGGCTCCCGGGGAGCAGCAGGGATTTTGTGTTGCCTTTTGGTGACTCTCCCCCGGGGAGCCCGCCTCACAGTTTTGAGTCCCGGTTGCTCATCCCATAGCGCCCTGAATTGGGGCCTGGTCCCTGAGGCGA
This sequence comes from Lissotriton vulgaris, assembly GCF_964263255.1. Lineage (NCBI taxonomy): Eukaryota > Metazoa > Chordata > Amphibia > Caudata > Salamandridae > Lissotriton > Lissotriton vulgaris. Next base: position 670,938 of record NW_028242183.1, on the reverse strand, counting down.
GGTGAAGAGGGACGAGGTCGAACTGACTAAGATGGCGGCTGGCGCCCTCCTCTACGGACCATGTCCAGGTCGGACGGCTGTCATACGGATGGGGTCGGGATGCTGGCGGCGTACACTAGAACCCACATCCAAGGACGTGTTGGCTGCCCTAACGATTTTGCACAAGACTCTGATCTGTAATGCTCGGGACCTGGGTAGAAGAATGGTCGCCATTACTGTCTCGCCGTTCCTAACGGCCACAGATCGATCCCAAGGGAATGCCGACGTGCCCGCAACTATGCCCACGGGGAGAGTCCCAGCTTCGCCTAGGTACCGGGAGCCGCCGAAAGACCCGGTTCCTGTGACCGCTCTGGCCGACATGGTTGTACACGTGAGTGTCTCTTTGGGGCACATGTTCAATTGGCGGCTGGGGAAACAACACCGTTTTCCTTATTGGGCTGTCCCGGCGATGTCGTGGTGCTTGCCGGACTGTGTGACTCTCCTTTCTTGGATGGTACTACTGTGTATGGACTTTGGGAAGCTTCCGGGGTCAACATCGACACTACCGGATCTCCGCTGTATATACTCGGATGGGTTTGGGTTGCTGTACTTTTCTGTGGCTACGCTTCGGCCTGACCCGCCCGGATCGCTTGGACCCTCCAGGCTGCTCTGTATACCGATTGACAAGTGGACATCTGGCGGTACCATTGCTAGACAAGGCCAGGGATGATATGGTTCAGAGTTTAGTGGCCTTATTGTTGACTGACGGTGCATTGGGTGTGTTTGACCGGGATTCCATTGCTGTTGTGGCCGGGGCTTGATGTTCTCCATTGATATTCTACTTTGCTTCTGGGATTTTCCTGGGTGTAGGGGTGAAGGGCGGGGTCGGGCGGCGAGACCGAGGGCCCTCCTCCGCTTATATTTTTTCGTTTTCTCTCTCTCTTTTCTATATTTCGGGTCTCCAATAGGGCGACAGGCACGCTGCTGGGGGGGGGAAGGCCATGGCCTTCTGCGGGAGTGCAGGGTGGGGGGTAGGGTGGATGGTGTTTGTTCGGTATTTGTTTCTATGGCCTTAGTCCTTTTTCTCTTTTAAGTGTCGTCGTCGTTCATGATCCCTGCAGTATGTTTTGAGGGGTGGGGTTTGGACTTGCTACGTACCGGGTTTGTGCCTGCATTTCTCCTGATTTGTGTATCTTACCCCCGATACTTCATTCGTATTTGTATTATTTGTGGATATCCTGATTTGCGCGCAGTATTGTAGGACCATGTATGACTGTACGGCACTCTTTTTCAGTTCCCTATTTGAAAATGAACCTTTCACATCCTGATTTCAAACCTGTACGTCTGACCACAAGTTATGTCCTGGTATTTCTATGACCCCGGCTCTCGAACTGCTATAATTTTCCATATTGCTTGCTGTACTCCTGCTCTGATTAGCGGCCGGCCGGGATGGTTGTAGGCCCATACTTGTAAATGCTTGTAATACTAATAAAGGTTCCCAAAAAAAAAAAAAAAAGAATCTGTGTCAGAGTTTATGGAATGGCTGAATCAACAGAACCGCTTCCTAAAATTCACCCACACAGTTTCGAAAGAGAAACTGGTGTTCCTTGACCTCAACATTTTCCCGAAGGATGGTCAACTGCATACCAATACCCATTTCAAACCGACGGCGAGGAACTGCCTTCTCTGTTTTGACAGTTTCCATCCGCGACATTTACGAACTAACCTACCGTATGAACAATTTCTACGGTTGAGACGGAACTGTACCGAAATCCAGGACTACAGGGCACAAGCAAAGGACCTAAAAGACAAATTACAAAAAAGACAGTACCCTGAGAGGATCATCAACAACGCCATGAAGAGGGCGAGAAACAATCACCGGGAAGCCTTACTGGAAGACAAAATCCAAACTGACCGGGCAGCGACCAGGCCAATCTGTCTAACTACCTATAGTTCCCAAACCAATGAAGTGTCGAAACTACTGAATAAACATTGGCGCATCCTAACAAGTGGGAGTCTAGACATTGAGAAACCACTATTTGCCCACAAACGAGGCAGGAATCTCAAGGGCATGCTGGTGCACACACGCCCGAAACAACAACAAACACAACCCCCTCAACATGGTCTGGTAGGTCACCCATGTGGTAATTGTGCAAGTTGCCACCTTACTCAGAAGAGTAAACATCTGACCTTTGCAAATGGTACCAGATGGGAACAACGGAAACTAACGAATTGCAACAGCAGGAACGAAATCTATATGATCACCTGCCCCTGCAATTTGGAGTACATTGTCATGACCAAACGACCAGTAAAAATACAGATTGGGGAACACAAGAGCAATGTACGGTGCAAAAAGATCACAACGAAAATGGCCACGCATTTCTTGGAAAATCATCACTGTGTCAACGACATCAAGTGGACAGTGGTGGAACAACTACCATCTGAGCAAGGACTGTTCGAGAAGGGACAAAGATGGGTTTTCAGACTTGGGACCAGTACCGTTGGCCTCAATGACAATATTCCATGGGGTCAGTTAACCTAGACTAATCTCCTTTTTGATACAAAATGGGAGGCACAATACAAAGAGAAAATTAACAACATTGTGTCAAGTGTGTCTCATAACGCATGCGCTGTTCGGTAACACTACCATCTAAAGCCTCAATCATGAAAAAGAAACAACCGCTTTAAAAACGCATGCGCACAAAACACTGAAAGTATCACGCCCGTATGCGCATGCACAAACCGGAAGTACTTACTCAACGAGTCGCGAGCAGAACCGGCAAATACCCTTATATGAGCATAAGGAAACATCAATTAATGATTTGCGCCATTTACACAACCTCTGGCAGAGGTATAAAACCTTTAGACCCTTCTGACATTATCACCGGAGCCACGAAGGGATCAATCGGGAGGAATTTCCTCACTGAAATCGTGAGTAATACATGGGGTAAAAGCGCAGTCAGTATCTACACGACATGGATGTAAGGACTATGAATATCTGAATATCGTTTTTTTCCCATACAGGTGCTAAGTAGCACACCAGATCCGTTCGTAGGACTCATGAAGCCTTTTTCATCCTTTTAAACAGTATGTTGATAAAAACTTAAGAGCATGAAACTTTTTTCATTTACAGGAGAAGGTTACTGTTCAGCCATGAGTGTTGTTTTACTCTTAAATCTTACTAAAAACATCACAAACTACAATACGAAAGTGTGTGTTTCATGTTGTTTTGTCAGTGTGTCTGGTTTGTATTTTCCTTTTATCCCACTATAGGCACAATTAATACCTATAGTAATAGTCGTAATCACGATTGTATCACCTGTAACCACTGGCCATTTTGCCTATGGATGTAGAAAAGTAGACCACCAGAAAAAATTCTTTATCTTCTTTTCTTTTACAGGTTGATTAATAAACAACAACGTTTTTTTGCTAGGTACATTGTCTGACCCTGCACTATATTTTCTCACTTTTATTAGGAAAATCCTGAATACGAGTTAGAGAAACATGAGTAAGGTGGGGATTTGTGTACCCCGTCCTGAAGAAAGTGTTTTACACCGAAACATGTTGACACACACAGAAAGGAGGTAACGCACATTGACTGCGGCACAACCTGCCACTTTTTATTTTAATAGCACCAGCCCAGGGGCTTATTAAATAATTTTTTGTCACCCCACGAGCCAGGTCCTTTTTAATTTTCACTCAGTTTTAATAACCCCACCACACACTCACATAATCAACCCCTCACGTACACCACACATAGTCCATCAAATGCTCCCACGCACCCGTAGGTCGCAGCACGCCGTACCCCGTAGAGGGGTACGATGACCCCGATGATGAAGCATGACACCAAGGGGCCTGTTGGTATGTGAGGGGACCTAAAAAACAGTAGGGTGCTCCCCACTGCGGAGATCACACCTACAACACAAGGAGTGGATTCTATTTGTTCATTTACGTTACGGAACAGCAAACAGGGAAGTGCGCAATCTTTTTGAAGGACAGGGAATTTACCGGAAAAATGTCTTACTATTACGAAGAAGAGAAGAAGAAACCTTCATGGTTTAAGAAATTAAAAAATGTATTTGCAAAAGATAAGGAAATTGTGACAAGAGAGTGAAAGATACTTCCTCCACCAAAAATGCCCGCTTCTTACATGTTGTCAAAATATGGTTACCATACGTGTGTTTGGCTGGAGAATTGGGCAAGGTATACTTGAAATGATGGTGTATTGGCATTCCCGGAAGGAGGATTATTTGATGTGATAATTTTGAAAAATTTAAGAGATAAAATGATGAATCTTGACCCAAGACCTAGACCGACTCAATTTGAAGCACTAGCTGAATGGGAGGATGAGATGCATGAATTGGAAAGTGAGCGATTGTCAAGACATATCAGACCCAAAGGAAGATTTAGAAATCTTTGGGGAGAAACAAATGAGAGTAGAATGCGTAGATGGAGAGATGCTAATATGTGCGAGGGTATGTATCCGGTCAGATTAGTGGATGATTATGAAGGACGGAAATGTACAGAAAAAAGTAAGAATATAGAAACAGGAAATCAGAGCTATGGTGAAAGTGAATCAGAGGATGCTGTACTAGAGTAAATATTAAGTAGAAGACCACCACAGTATCAACCAGGTTCTTTATGGACTACCCCGAATGCTCCAATGATAGATGAAAGGACTAGTGAAACCCCAAAACAATTTCCAAACTTTAGTGAAGTACCTGAAAGAATGGAAGTGAGATATACTCCGAGTACCTTAATGACAGAACCAAGATTTACTGGTACCTCTAAGCAAAGTAATGAACAAGGAACAGGAAATAGTGCAGATAAGCAAGTTAAAGAGCAAGTTAGTACTGCTGAATACATAAGATCTACGAATGCATTGACAGAACAGATACAGGAACTTACGAAAAATATTGAAGCAGTAACTGTCCCAGTAACGATAGGACCTGTGATCCCAGTGTTTGAGAATCAAAGAATAAAAGAGCCAAGCTTGACAATCCCTTTACAACAAAGTTTGCAGAAAATAAAAGGAAATATTTATCCAGATTTGTCAGAAATTAGGCGAACTAATAATGTGAATCCGCCTGAATTGACCCTTAATCAGAGTATTCCCTCTAGATATGCGACTGGAGCAGAATCTGACTCTGCTACTCCTGAAAGGAGTGTAGATAAAATAGATTTAACACAAACACCCATAGGACCATCAGAAAGAGAATTAAGTGACTGGATTAAAACTTTGAAATTAAAAGAGCATGAACCTAAAGTGTTAGATGTAGCAAAATTAAAAGTAGACATGGAAGAATGAATTATTGGAACAATTGGAACAGAGAGGTTAACAACGTACCAAGATGATGAACTTATGTTTATGTGTAAAAGTATGTTTAAAGTTAAGGAGGTAGGTCCCGGGACGTAGGGTAGGCTGGACCATATATAATTTTTTGAAAAACAAGTGCCACCCCCACCAATTCTCAATGCTCTTTACTACGAGCAAACAAATCGAAAATGAATTGTAGATTTGTTCGGTATATTTATTTTTACCTTTTACTATAGAAATTTCAACATGTAAACTCAGACGGGTTGTCTGAGAAAGACACTCAACATGTAACAACTACTATACAATAATGCAACCAAAAGGAATATACATCACAAAACAAGTTACAAAAACACACAATTAATATGATACACCTTTCATAGTAAATGGTCGTGTTGAGACATTCAATAAACTAATTAGAACATTTACTCAACCAAAAACAGTATATCAACTCAGTGAAAGAGACACGTTCAGGAGAAACATTGGAAGAAAATAGACAAATTAATCAGTAGTCAGTGAGACTCAGAAATAAATTCTGTATCCTTTACAAATTCCTCCAATGATGCCGACGCGTTTCGAGACCGTAAGACAGGTTGACGGACTCTCATCAGGGCTCATTCAATGTAGTTCTAAAGGTGTGTATTAAAAAGAAAAACAAAAGGAGAGCGACATGTCACCAAATGTTTTCATTACCAGGGTGACTGCCCCCAATGCCCCTCTCGGCCCTTTTAGTACCTGAAAGTGACTCCGAAGGCCTTATCTCGGGGATCTGTTAGCACCAATACTTGTAGCGGGACCTTGTTATCTGTAAGATAACATCAAGCTTAGAATGCGAGCAAACAATGCATTTTGGATTTGTTCACACGCGGGCGAACCCGCAAAACATCAAAGAAAAATTCATCAAAGAAAAATTCAGGTTCATACCTAGGACAGTACCAAGTATTCTCCCTGTCCCTTTATCATTCCATTGTCCTGTTGTTCCTTCTTTTCACCTGTGAAGTGCGAACCAAAGTCGCCACATTAGATTATTGCACCGACTCACATATTTAAAATGCGCAAAGATATTCAACAACCAAGATTTTAGACTTTAAACCGCCTACCTGGAGACACAGCGTTTTTTCAAAGGTCTCAGGTATTCAGGCGTGCTGATCGATCTGATAAGGGGGCGAGAGAGCGTAGCAATGTTTTAGAGCCTGCTCAAATCCATACTATTTGCGCTACAGGCAGCACGCGGAATAGATTCATCTCTAAATTACCTTAACTTGCGCGTCTTGAGATCGCGATCAAGCTGCTGATACTTCGTACATCAAGGTAAAGCGGATTCGAATAAAGCCGCACTTTTTCCCATACCTCGGCCTGCAGCCTGTCAAACAAAGGCGAGAGACTAGTAAGTTGTCGTCTCCGTTTGCGGATGTGAGATTAGCCGCCGGTTATTGTGCGGAGCACTCACCAGTTCAGTAGGCGCTCCGTCGTCAAACTCCCAGGTTCGATTCAGAAACAGCAACGCCATGTTTAGGGCGGGGATATAAACCTTTATTTGGCGCATGGAATTCTGGGACATGTAGTTTGGGACAAGTTGCACGAAGTACGAAGTAACAGGATTAAAGCCTTGATACTTCAGACATACTGTTCAATCCAGTTTGAGCACTGTTAAATCTCATGATCAGGTAGGCCTCCTTACGCAGCAGGGTTTCCTCAATATCGACAAGACCTTTTTTGGTGGGCATTGTATACAACACTGTCCAAGAGAAGTCAGTTTCTGCATGTGATTTATCAACAAAGTGTTGGACCATTGGCGCGCTGAGCACTTTATTTTTGATACGGGATCGGTGTTGTGTTATCCTAGTGTTTACTTGCTGATTAGTCTTCCCTATATAGAGTTTGGGGCAACCACAGGTGATGGCGTACACAACATTTTTGGTCCTACAGTTGGAGAACCCTTTGTTGGTCCATTTTACTTGCTTGTGTTGGAATTCGGAGCCCTCCAGGCAGGACCCACAGGACACGCAGTTACCACATTTATGGTGCCCCTCAACCGGTTTGAGACCCCATTTGGATAACAGATCTTGTTTGGGTCTGGGCGTAGCAATATCCACACGTACTAAGTGTTGGCCGATGCTCCTATTTTTTCTATAAGCAAAAATAGGCCTGGGGAAGGGGCACTCCAGTTCTTCCAACAGATGCCAGTTCTTTAGGACCATTTGTCTGACCCGATGTGTGTCTGGCCCAAAGGTCATGACACACACCATTTGTTCAAGATCACTTTTTGTTTTATTCTGCAGAAGACATTCTCTTGGCGTATAGCGAGCCCTTTTATACGAGTGTTTTAGCATCTTCTTGGGGTACCCCCGGGTGATCATCTCATCACAGAACTTTTCGGCATGGTGGTCAAAGTCCTCCAGACTTGAGCAATTTCTCCGAATCCGGAGTAATTGTCCGTACGGTAGATTACTTTTCAAGTTCCGTGGATGAGCACTCCGGTGATGGAGGATGGTGTTTTTGTCTGTTTTTTTGCGGTAGAGAGAAGATTTGAGGTGCCCCTCTGAACAAGTGATTTGGACGTCTAAGAACGTCATGACAGTTTTACTCTGTTCGATGGAGAATTTGATATCCTGATGTTTATTATTAAGCCAATGGTGGAAGGACATCAACTCGGTGTGGCTCCCCTGCCACAGGAGCCACACGTCGTCGATGTACCGTAGCCATTGTTTAATGTGTTTCTGAAAGGGATTGTTATTTTCAATGAACATTTGTTCATATTGCGCCATATACAAAATGGCTACCTCCGGAGCATACGGACAGCCCATGGCCGTCCCTTTGATTTGCATATAAAATTGATCATTAAATCGGAAATAATTCTTTTTTAATGTCAATTCAGCCAGTTGTACAATAAATTTGGTCGGTACTCTATGCGGTCTCTCTCTGGTGTCCAAATACATCTCTATCACCTCAAGCGCCTCGTCTTGAGGGATCTGTGTATATAAGGACGTCACGTCCATTGTGACCATGATTTCAGATTCGGGGTCGAATTCCGTGTCCTCCACTTTAGCTAGAAAATCCGTAGTGTCCTTCAGATAGGACCTTACTCCACTGACAAAAGGTTTTAAAAAGAAATCAATATATTTGGAGATAGGCTCCAAACACGAATCACACCCCGAGACAATTGGTCGTCCCAGGGGATCAGTCAAGTTTTTGTGGATTTTTGGGAGGAGGTACAGCACAGGGGTTCGGGGGAACTTCTTCACAAGATATTCACTTTCCTTTACACCTACAAACCCACTGTCTTTACCTTCCTGAATTAGTTGCATTATCAATCCCTGAATTTCCTTAACTGGGTCTCCCTGCAATTTCCTATACCATGTTACATTATCAACCTGCAATTGCCCTTCCATTATGTATTTATCTTTGGGCCACAGTACCACGGCCCCGCCTTTGTCGGCTGGTTTTATCAGGACGGAATGGTCCTCTTGTAAATTCCTAAGTGCTTGTCTTTGTCCTTTACTCACATTGGATTGGACATACTTTTTTTGTTTCTCAAACTTGTTAATGGAGGACAATAATACTTGCTCATATGCAAGGACTTGCTTGGGGATATTTTGGTTTGGGATGAAATTCGACTTGTTTCTCAACCCAGTGGTTTCAATATTTGCAATAGGTGGCTGATTAGCAAAAAATGCTCGCAGGCGTATCTTGCGGCAAAAAGCAATCATCTCCATCTTAAGTTTGGTATAATCAGTTTGCTGACTAGGAACAAATTTGAGCCCCAAATTAAGCACAGATTCCTCGTCCTGAGTAAGTTTTTTAGTAGATAAATTTACAATATTAGTTGGAGCCGCTATGATTGATAATGGTTCCTGCGCGTGCGCATTTCCCACGGGACTTTGTATCTTGTTTTGCCCTGTTGGTTTTTGTCTAAAAAAGACACCTGTTTTTTGTTGGACGTGCCCTTTTGATCAGACCCAGAGGAGTCAGATGAGGAGGATGTTTCTGAAAAGGTCTTGAAACGATTCCGTGACCGACCCTGAAATTTATAGAGTGCTCCACGCGAGTCAGCCTGAGTATAATAGTCGTCCTTCAGGAAGGGATATGCCTTTTCTAAACTGAATGATTTGGCGTCTTTCTCGTATTGTGAGGTTTTATTGTTGATTGTGATGTCCCGAAAGGCCAGAATTTCCTTTTCAATTTTTTCAATCAATGTTTTAGCATCAGGAACCACAGTACTGTCCAAAATGCTTTTAGTAAGTTCTTGAATTTCTTCTAATTCCTTCTGACATAAGCGTTGTGCGGTCTGAATGGTATGGACCATGAGGTCCCGACTGCATTTGGTATTGATGCAACTGAATCCTTTCTTGTACTCAGCATCATCAGTGAATATTACCGGGACATTCTTTATTTGAAGACCCCAGGGGATTGTGCCTCCCCTTAGGTGTTTCAACAAAAAATGCCCATGTAATTCTGTTCTAATGTGTTTTTTGCTAAGTCTTGTTAGTTTATCGGACTCGTTCTGTTGTTGTGCCGAGGTGCTGAGGGCAACGTCGGGGAAGGGGTCTGACTCACATAAGGATTTAATATCGCTCTCAGAAAATGAAAGAGTGTCTTTCTCAGACATCCCCTAATGAAGGACGAAGCGTCCTTCCTCCTAAAAATGGAAAAAGTGGCAAAACAAAATGACTCGAATGCCCTTTATCCTCTCGCGGGTGAATACGCCCGCCCTAAACTGTTTAAAGTTAAGGAGGTAGGTCCCGGGACGTAGGGTAGGCTGGACCATATATAATTTTTTGAAAAACAAGTGCCACCCCCACCAATTCTCAATGCTCTTTACTACGAGCAAACAAATCGAAAATGAATTGTAGATTTGTTTGGTATATTTATTTTTACCTTTTACTTTAGAAATTTCAACATGTAAACTCTCGCGGGTGAATACGCCCGCCCTAAACTGTTTAAAGTTAAGGAGGTAGGTCCCGGGACGTAGGGTAGGCTGGACCATATATAATTTTTTGAAAAACAAGTGCCACCCCCACCAATTCTCAATGCTCTTTACTACGAGCAAACAAATCGAAAATGAATTGTAGATTTGTTCGGTATATTTATTTTTACCTTTTACTTTAGAAATTTCAACATGTAAACTCAGACGGGTTGTCTGAGAAAGACACTCAACATGTAACAACTACTATACAATAATGCAACCAAAAGGAATATACATCACAAAACAAGTTACAAAAACACACAATTAATATGATACACCTTTCATAGTAAATGGTCGTGTTGAGACATTCAATAAACTAATTAGAACATTTACTCAACCAAAAACAGTATATCAACTCAGTGAAAGAGACACGTTCAGGAGAAACATTGGAAGAAAATAGACAAATTAATCAGTAGTCAGTGAGACTCAGAAATAAATTCTGTATCCTTTACAAATTCCTCCAATGATGCCGACGCGTTTCGAGACCGTAAGACAGGTTGACGGACTCTCATCAGGGCTCATTCAATGTAGTTCTAAAGGTGTGTATTAAAAAGAAAAACAAAAGGAGAGCGACATGTCACCAAATGTTTTCATTACCAGGGTGACTGCCCCCAATGCCCCTCTCGGCCCTTTTAGTACCTGAAAGTGACTCCGAAGGCCTTATCTCGGGGATCTGTTAGCACCAATACTTGTAGCGGGACCTTGTTATCTGTAAGATAACATCAAGCTTAGAATGCGAGCAAACAATGCATTTTGGATTTGTTCACACGCGGGCGAACCCGCAAAACATCAAAGAAAATTTCATCAAAGAAAAATTCAGGTTCATACCTAGGACAGTACCAAGTATTCTCCCTGTCCCTTTATCATTCCATTGTCCTGTCGTTCCTTCTTTTCACCTGTGAAGTGCGACCTGTCTTACGGTCTCGAAACGCGTCGGCATCATTGGAGGAATTTGTAAAGGATACAGAATTTATTTCTGAGTCTCACTGACTACTGATTAATTTGTCTATTTTCTTCCAATGTTTCTCCTGAACGTGTCTCTTTCACTGAGTTGATATACTGTTTTTGGTTGAGTAAATGTTCTAATTAGTTTATTGAATGTCTCAACACGACCATTTACTATGAAAGGTGTATCATATTAATTGTGTGTTTTTGTAACTTGTTTTGTGATGTATATTCCTTTTGGTTGCATTATTGTATAGTAGTTGTTACATGTTGAGTGTCTTTCTCAGACAACCCGTCTGAGTTTACATGTTGAAATTTCTAAAGTAAAAGGTAAAAATAAATATACCGAACAAATCTACAATTCATTTTCGATTTGTTTGCTCGTAGTAAAGAGCATTGAGAATTGGTGGGGTGGCACTTGTTTTTCAAAAAAAAAAAAAAATATGTGTAAAAGTATAACATGGAAAGCGAAATCAATACACAATCAGTTGGAGAATTTGGCTATTGAATTAGAAGTAGAGTTTGCAAAGAATAAATCATAACAGAAATCCTATAGAGTAGATTTTTCAGAAAAAGACATTGAAAACATGAATACAGCAGGAAGATTGTACCAAATAAAAGAGCTAATTGTTCTGTTATGGAAATGGGGAGATGTGAATAAATGGAGAGCCAAATGGGCAAATAAGAAAGAGGAGACTAGTGACAAATCCACATTAGTGTTTCCAGTTAGGGAAAAAGAGCCAGTTGTAAATGAATTCCCAATGAGAAAAATACCTGGAGGAGGATATGTACATGTCCCATGGAGTAGACAGGATATATTATCATTTACAAATGATTTTCCTCGATTAAGAGAGAAACCGGTAGAATGGTATCGACAAGTAGACAGATTTGTGAAAGTCACAAAAGTGCTTTGGGTTGATTTGGATGGATTGTTTGATATAGTTGTACCAGCAGATTTGTGGACTGAGTGCAAAATTACTGTAAACTGGCCAAAAGAGGAATATCCTCGAGACAAAGTAACAGGTGCTCCATCGCCTGAAGTAATGAGAAAATATGAACAAGTGATTGCGTTTTTGAAAAACAAAATTCCACCAAAAGAGACAGATTGGGTGCATATAGACAGAACTACACAATAACCAAAATAATCTGTACATTCATTTTATGAATGACTGTTGTTAGTATTTAAACAATATAGTGGTTATGAAGAATTGAATGAGAAGGACATGAGCCTCTTTATTTACAGATTTGTGTATGGATTGAAACCAGAAATTGGAGACATGATCAGGCACAACATGAGAGGTTGGCAGTCAGGGACTGTAGATGAAGTTTTAAGAAAAGCAAAGTATTGCAGTGAAGAGATTGATGCAAAACAAAAGAAGTTGAAAGAAAAAGCTATGTGGGCACAAGTGAAGGTAGCAGAACACCAAGTGACACAAATGGAAAACAAAAATAGTGATACAAATCAAGGAAGACCGAAAGGAAATTTCCCAAAAACGAAGTTAGTAGGGAATATAGATGAACTCAAAAAGAAGTTACTGTGCCATAATTGTGGCAGGTTAGGACATTGGAAAAAAGAGTGTAAGTATCCGCCGAAAGTTAACACAGAAAATGCATAATTAAATCCGCAGGTGCAGAATGAGGTAATTCAGCAACAACCGCAACAGCCGCAGATAGTTAATCAGCAAAGTCAGGTGCCACAACTGCCACTTCAACACAGTGTAAATCAATAGAGATACAGTGCAGAGACAGGATTCAGCGGAGGCGAGCAGGTAAATAGATCGTCTAGAGTGAATGTGTGCCCTCAGTATTGGTTGCAAGAGGAAGGTGGGAGCGCGTCGGATAAAAGTTTCTGACGGTGCCTGAGAGAGGGAAAAGAGTGTGTGCTTGGAGCCACTCTTGAGGTAGATCAGTCTGGCCCATTTGTAAGCGGAAAGGTAAATGATATAGAAATAACTTTCCTTGTGGACACTGGTGCTACCCGTTCTACTCTTAGATCAGTGGAAGTTCAGAATCTTCCTCTCTCGGGTGAGTCAATCCAAGTTGTAGGTGTTGCCAATAGACAGATTAAAACGTCCCTAACACAACCAGTTGAGGTTAAAATTGGAAATTTTAAAGATATGCACCGATTTGTGGTGTGTGACAGTAGTCCTGTAAATCTGTTAGGAAGAGCTATACTGTGTAAAATGAACTGTGCCATATACTGTTCACCAGATGGCATAGAATTGCAAACCCCAGATGAAGATTGTCTGTACAAAATGACCATGCTTATGATGGAGGCAGAACAGAATAAATTGTTTCCCGTCTTTGACCGAGAAAACATATTGGGTGAGTTGAAAAAGGTAGTGACAGAAAAGGTGTGGGATTTTACAGGTGAAGATATTGGATTAATGAAAGATGTAGATCCTGTAAAAGTCCCTATAAAAGAAGGTGCAAGTTATCCGAATATTCCCCGGTATAAGATGACTGCAGAAATAATTGAAGGAATAACCCCTGTGATCAACAAAATGATTGAACAAGGTATACTGAGAGAGATAGAAAGTAGTTGTTGTAATTCGCCAATAATGGGATTGAAAAAGCCAAATGGATCTTTTAGAATAGTACAAGATTTGAGAAAAGTTATTAAAATAGTTGTCCCCTGTTGTCCGATTGTACCAAATCCAGCAATTATTTTATATCAAATTCCTCATGATGCAGAGTGGTACACTGTGATTGACCTGTGTAATGCGTTTGTTACGATTCCATTGCACCCAGAGAGCCAACCAATTTTTGCGTTCAGATTCGGAGACCGTATTTTGGCATGGTGCCGAATTTCTCAGGGGTATACCGAGAGTCCATCTATCTTTAATCAATTGCTAAAGAAATCATTAGAGAGTTTGAATATTCCTGGAGAGTTAGTACTGGTTCAATATATTGATGATCTCCTTGTAGCATCAAAGACAAAAGATGCATGCATGTGTGACAGATGCTATTGCACTATTGAATCATTTGGCTGAAGAGGGACATAAGGTGTCTCCGTCAAAATTGCAATTTTGTCAGCAGGAAGTGCAGTATCTAGGTCATAAAATCGCTAAAGGAATCAGACAAGTAACTACAGAGAGAATCAGAATGATACAAGTAATGCAGCCGCCAAAAACTAAGAGACAAGTGAGAATGTTTCTAGGAATGGTAGGTTATTGCAGACAATGGATTAGTGGATTTTCTTTGATTGCAAAGCCACTTCAAAGATTAACGAGAGCAGATATCAGAGACCCTATAGTTTTGAAAAAAACTGAAATGGAAGCATTTGAGCAGCTAAAAAGGAGTCTATGTGAAGCACCAGCTTTAGGAATGCCCGATTATGAAAAAGAATTTGAGCTATACTGCAACGAGCGAGAAGGATGTGCATTGCCAGTCTTGATTCAGAGACATGGAAAACTGAGAAATCCTAATGCGTATTTCTCAGCTGTTTTGGACCCTGTTGCAAAAGCATTGCCAGGTTGTTTGAAAGCAGTAGCTGCTACAGGCGTTAGTTTGGAACAAAGTGAGGGAATAGTGATGGGATTTCCTGTAAGAGTGTATGTACCTCACTCTGTGAAGATTCTCCTCACTAGAACGAAAACACAATATTTGACAAACAACAGGATGACCAAGTAAGAAAAGGTAATTCTAGGAGCTGAAAATGTGACCATTTCAGGATGTATAAATGTGAACCCTTCCACGTTACTGCCTGACACAATGGAAACAGAAGTGAGAAATGAAGTTGATCACAAATGCTTGGACGTTCTTTAATACTGTACAAAACCAAGAGCAGACATCAGAGATGAGCCTTTGCCTGAATCAGACTATGTGATGTTCGTAGATGGTTCATGTTTGAGAACAGATGATGGTGCTTTGAGTGCAGCATACGCTGTCTGTACAGTGGCAGATGTATTGGAAGCTTCTTGTTTGAAAGGAATTCGAACTGCTCAAATAGCAGAGTTGATTGCCCTGATTCGAGCATGTGAGTTGGGAAAAGAAATCAAAGTGACCATAGTGACTGACAGTCAGTATGGCTTTGGAGTTGTTCATGATTATGGACAACTGTGGTCCCAAAGAGGTTATATAACTTCTGCAGGAACACCCATACGTATTGCTGAATTTGTACGAATGTTATTGGATGCCATTCAACTGCCAGACAAATTGGCTGTGGTAAAATGTGCAGCACACAAAAAGGGGATGACTATATCACCCATGGTAACAGGTATGTAGACTCAATTGCTAAATACTGTGCCAGAAATCTTGCATCGATTAATAAGAAACGGGAGAAGGAGCATGTTCCAAGTCCTTTAATGCTAACCACTGTAGTTGAGACATGGCAGGAAGTAAGGCAAATGCAGGAAGAAGCTGATGAGGAAAAGAACAATTTCTGGTTAAAAGCAGGGTGCAGACAAAGAGAGGAAGATGAAATCTGGGTTTACAAAGATGAAAGACCAGCCTGATAGCATGATTTCAAATATGGCCCGAAGGTACCATGGTCAAGCACACATTGGAAGAGATGCCATGCTACGCTTGTTCAGACAGACATGGTATAATCCCAAGTTTAGGATAATAGCTGAAAGTTTGTGCCAAAGATGTTTAGTTTGGCAACAATTTAATCCAAACAGGAGAACAATTGTGAGTTTGGGAGCCATAGGACAGGAGGGAGGTCCATTTACACGAATGTAATTGAATTTCATAGAACTACCGCCATGTAACAGACTCAGATATGTTTTGGTGATCATCTGTTTGTTCTCCCGATGGGTGGAAGCCTTTCCTATGGGGAGGAATGATGGGCTAACAGTTGCAAAACTGCTTTTAAGAGAGATCATACCTAGGTTCGGTTTCCCAGTGACGATTGAAACTGATCATGGTTCACATTTTTGGAATGAGCTCATACAAATGGTATGTGAAGCACTGGAAATTCGTCAGAGACTGCATTGTGCTTACCAACCTGAGGCTTCAGGAGTGGTAGAGCAAGTCAATGGAACAATTAAAAACAGGATTGCAAAAATGTGCCTAGCAACAGGATTAAAGTGGCCTGATGCCTTGCCACTTGTTTTGATGACCTTAAGAAGCATTCCTGACAGGAAAACTGGATTAAGTCCACATGAGATCTTGATGGGCAGGGTAATGAGACAAGCGTATGTACCAGTTGATAAATTGTTAACAATTAATGATGACATCATACTGGATTACTGCAGAAACCTGTCTGATGTAGTAACTTCTGTGTTCCATCAGGTGGGAACTGAATCAAACACCAAAGAGAAAAGTCCAGCACATGATCTAGTCCCTGGAGACTAGGTGAGGATAAAGGTATACCGCAGAAGAAACTGCTTGGTGCCGCGCTGGCAGAGACCAAGACAGGTTGTTTTGGTTAGCACTACTGCAGTCAAATGTGCTGGAGTAAAGAGATGGGTACATGCGAGTCACACCATCCGTGTGCCTGAACCTGAAAATCTTGACGAGGAAGGTGAAAGCACAACTGATTCAGATTCAGAAAGTGAACCAGAGACGGAAGATCGTCAGGAACGTCGATATCTGGAAGTATCAGATACTAGTTCCGCATCTGAAGGAGAAGAAGAGAGTACTGAAATACCGAATTCTGAAGATCAATCTGAGGATCGAGAATTGGTAAAGACAGACACTAGTAAGAACACTGAGCAAAGTGAAAATAAAACTGGTGAAGAAGAACATTCTGAGAGACAGACTGAAAGCTCTGAAGGCAGGAACGAAAATCTTGACACTGGGAAGGCGGAAACAGCTCATGAAGAAGATGAGATTCCAAGTACCAGCTATGGAGATGTTCCTCACAGAGTGAAAGAACTGTCAAAAGATAAAACTGACTCTGAAAAGGAGAAAGACACTGTGAAAGTCATTATCAATGGAACTGTTGAAGATACTGACAGTGAGACTGATGACAGTGCAGATGAAACTCCATTGAGAAAGAGTCCAAGAAAAAGGGCTTGGAGAGTGGAACATAACACCACAGAGCCTAAGACAAAAATACTTTGTAAAGGAGATAATTGGCCTAAAGGAAATGATGGACTGAGATTTAAACGGGTTAATAAAGAAAGACAACAAGAAGAGCAGGTTAATGAAATAACCAGTCAAAGGGAAGCATTGGGAAAGAAAATAGAAGTTGTACAAAGGCCAAAGAGAGTGAGAAGACCAAATCAGAAGTATAGATCACCTGAGTGGACCTATATAGTACTACCTCCAATTGAGGAGGTAAACAGCAGACAAGAGAATGCCCAAAGACAAATGGGAAAGGTGAGTAATAGGCTGAACCAGGAAGGAAAGTGGTAATTGATTAAAGGTAAACTTTTAAAATTTCAGAAGGAAAAGATAGAAGGGCAATTGAAAGTAGAAAGAACAATTTTGTAAGTGACATAAGGTCGAAGAAATCTTGTTAGAAAACAAAAGCTTGTAAAGACACTTGGTCGAAGAAAACTTGTTAGAAGAATTAGAACTTATAGGTGACATAAGGTTGAAGAAAACTTGTTAGCAAAACTCGCTGTGTAAAAAAAAAAAATTGTTACTAATGACCATAAAACGAAATGTTCTATTTTTAGAAAATGGTGAAGAATGTGCTTGTTTTGTACTGGAATATTAATACTGATATGGATAATTTTAGCTATTGTTATTCCTTTCCAAGATAGCTTAGTGAAATCGAAACATAATGAAAGCTCAAATGAAGAGAATGTCAAATCAAAATCAGATGAGCAGCATGTATATAAGCCAGAATTGCATCAAGATTGCTCTATTAGTGACTTTAAGAAAAACAATTTTTCAAGATTGTTAACTGAATATCTTAGAACAATGGATGCTAGTGACTGTTATGTATGTGTAAAGTTGCCTGCATCTGTTTCTGAGGGGTTGACCTATCATCATCCCCCACTTACATATGGAGTCACATGTAGTGTGATTGCAAGCTTGTTTTATCAAATAGGTAAATTGGAATATCATTATTCTAATTCTGATGAAGTATTTGCAAAATTGAAATAGATAGTGCAATAAATAAGAAAAGACCTGCAGCAGTCCTTAAACAGGTATCAGGGACAGTATGCCCAGTGATGATGCAGGTCATTAACGCGTCCCTGGCCTCGGGTGTAGTGCCCCCCAACTGGAAGAAGGCTAAGGTCAGAGCCCTGCTGAAAAAACCCAGCTTGGACCCTGAAGACCTGGCCAATTATAGGCCTATTTCATTATTACCAGCCATCAGCAAAATAGCTGAAAAACCTGTGAACCAGGCTCTTTCTTCCTTTATTGAATCTACTGATGGATTACATTCCACCCAGACAGGGTTCAGAGCAAAACAAGGAACAGAGACAGCTCTGGTGGCGGTAGTGGAGGCAGTTAGGGGTATCGTGGATGCAGGAGGCTGTGCTGCTGTAGTCCTGTTGGACCTCAGCGCAGCCTTCGATACTGTGAACCACTCTCTCTTGTTGCACCGGCTGCATCTCACAGGGTTCTCCGGATTGGCCATCAAATGGCTCCATTCTTTTCTATCAGACAGAAGCTTCTCCATCTTTGAGGGAGAGGTGTCATCCAGCCAGCTGCAATTGAATCACGGCGTTCCCCAGGGATCTTCCCTCAGCCCTACCTTGTTTAATATTTACATGAGACCTTTGGCTGAGGTGGTTCTTCCCTGGGGAATCCAACTTGTTACCTACGCCGATGACACGCAGCTGGTTGTGTCTTTGGTGAGGGACGATGCTTTAGATCAGGGGATCAATAATCTGACCCCGTGTCTCACCAAGGTCCTGGAATGGATGACCTCCTCCTTTTTAAAGGTAAATGGGGCCAAAACGGATATTATGCTTCTGGGTTACAAAGCCCCAATTAACCTGGACCCTTGGTGGCCGTACTGCCTAGGACCCCCTCCGGTACCTAAGACCCAAATAAAAAAGCCTGGGGATTTGGTTAGACTCCTCGCTAGGATTTCACTACCAGGCTAAGAAGGTGGCCGTGACCTGCTATGGACTGCTGAGAGTCTTAAAACATTTTTTAGATCTCCTGCCATTTGAAGCTAGACGAATGCTGGTCCAGTCGCTGATCCTGTCGCGGCTGGATTATGCAAATGCCGTCTATATGGGGGCTCCTGTCGGCACCATAAAAATTCTGCAATCTGTACAGAATTGTGCAGCTCGACTGCTCATGAAAGTCCCCAAAAGATGCTCAGCTAAGGCCGCACTTCAATCTCTTCATTGGCTACCCATCCAGGGAGGGATTATATTTAAAACCCTGTGCTTGGCGCATAAGTCCATCCATAATGCTGGCCCGTCCATTCTTGATCCCCTGTTTCGTCGCCATCAATCAGTGAGATCTCTGAGATCCAACCAGCGGAACTTGCTGGTAGCCCCCAGGGTAAAGCTGGCTCGGATGGGTGGCCGTCGGCTTTCTGTTCACTCAGCCAAAGAATGGAACAAACTCCCAGATAACATCAGGCATGAGTCTAACCATCTTGCTTTCAGGAAGCGATTAAAGACACTCTTGTTCTAACAGTGTCTTTCTATGTCCTCTGGTCTTACAGCGCTGGGATGCTCGAGAGTAGCCATGCGCTATACAAGAGGGTATTCATTCATTCATTCATTCATTCATTCATTCACAGTTATGGGAGAATATTTCTTGGAAGTTGATGAGTTGAGTCATGACTATGCATTCAAAAACAATTTAACTTATAAAATGAGAGTAGAAGAAAAGGCGTTTTTAGACATGGTTGAAGAAAGGAGAATTGCTTATAAACGTAAGGAGAAAGTGAACCATGAAAAATCTAAATCAAAACATTTAATGATGAAAATATTGATGAAAGAAATGTGAATGTAGCAATAAATATAGACACTCCAATGTTAGGGAAATTTTGCATTAGGAGAGACAATACCATGTATGACAACTATTTTGTGGGAGCAAGTCAATGTAAAGATACTTATCGCATCCTAAGGGGAAGGGGATTTAAAGGTGGGAATGATCCTGTTTTTCCTGGAGTTTATTTCATATGTGGAAACAAAGCTTATTATAGGTTGCCTGACCATTGGTATGGGACATGCTATGTGGGTTTGGTCTTTCCTAACATTTTCCATGTAGATAGAGGAACAAATGGAATTCATGAGATAGGTAAACCTTTAAGTCGTAGAAAAAGAGAGAGTGTGATGGAAATAATAGGTGATGTTTTTGGAGCACTTATACTAGCAGTGGGAATATCTTTCAATGCAAATCGAATTCGGAGATTGTCAACGATAGTAGATCGCTTGTCAACAGATACAGCTGGTGAATTCCTAATGGTAAACACTGAAATGATTGCTATGAGAACTATGGTAATGCAAAATTGTCTTGCACTTGATATTATATTGACAAAAGAAGGAGGAGTTTGTGGAATTTTGAAGGTACAGCATTGCTGCACCTATATTCCAGATAAAAGTCAAAACATTGCAAAGTATATTACAAACATTACGGAATTGCATAGAGAAATTGAACCACTGGAGGTTGATGGTATCCTTGAACGACTTGGTAAAAGATTAACAGCAATTAAACATTGGTTTCAAGAAATAGGTAGTTCAGTTATAGGTAAAATACTAATTGCAGTAACAGTAATAGTATTAGTCATTTTGATGATAAGGTTATGTTGCATATATAGAAAAATAAGGAATGTTAGAAAGTCATTAAAGAAAATGATTCAGAAAAGACGAGGAAGAGAAAGAGATAAAGGTGATATAGAAATGGAAGAGTTTCAAGAGAAAGTCTTTAAAGAGACAAGAGAAAAGGATACTAAAGTATAGAAATACTAACCAGAAGAATCTGGAACATGTTTTGGGAAAATTAAAAATTGCAAATTTTTGGGTGGTATATGGTTAATATTTAATCTATTCTTGGATTTTTCTAAAATAAATGATTTAACAGTCCATAAATCACCAAAGGGGGGAGTTGATGGAGCAAAGTGGTGAAACAAAATTTTGTGTACCCCTTGTGAAATCATACTCCGATAACAGTAACTTGTATTAATGAAACATCGTGCATGTATAACCAACATAGAATAAGAAATGCACCTACACAAATACACATGGGAAATTAATCTTGCTTGTGTTGCAATCATAATCAACTAATTACGTGATTTTGTCATGTCCTCAACTAATAAGCAGCTTCTAGATAATGAAAAGCGGCATATATGTGCTTTTGTTTATATGTCTTTGTGCAAAAACGTGAAGATAAACTAAGTATATTGCGCTTAAATGTACCTTTTTGCTAGGTGAATACTAATTGGGAAATCCTTAGTAAAGGGGGAGGTAAACAGAACGGTTAATTGATTTAAATTAACCTTCATTTGTGTTTGTTTCTATGATAGTTCCCATTTTTGAGTCATGAGGCCTAAGAGAAAATGGAGTCACTTGATTATTGTGGCCACAAAAGAACTGCGCATGCGTGAAATCTGAATGCGAGCAGCTTGAGCCTGGAATGAATAAGGTTCAAGGTCGACTTGGACTGGAAGTGTAGATGGGTGCCAAGTGATGAGCACAGTGGTACAGAACGTGGGAAAGATGCCGAACTTTGCGAATAAGGATACGGACTAGGCTAGACATTTAATAAAACAATAGGCCCATTAGAAAAATTGCAGACGGAAGCAAACATAAGTTTCGATGATGAGATGATGCTCGTCCACCCCAAAATTGTCCAATCAGAAATCGCATTTAAGTCAAAAGATACACTTTTAGTTAGATAGAGCTAGTGAAAAAGGTATAAAAAGTGCTGATTTTGCTGAAGGGGATCGCTTCCTTCAATTTCCTCTCGAGATACTGCCGGATTGATGACTTTTTCCTGAGATGTAAGAAACCTGCCTAACTCTGTTTTTCTTTACAGGGAAATTCTCTTTATCTAAGAGTCTAGATAGGGATGTTAGGAGAATAGGTAAATGATTGGGAACTATCTGTCTTTTGCTAATATCTAATCTATTCTTGGATTTTTCTAAAATAAATGATTTAACAGTCCTAAACCTGAATCTTTATAATTTAAATGTCGAATTTTCTGAATAAAATAATTAAAAGTGAATAATTTTAGACATGCTGAATTTGCTATTAATAAAACTTAGATAAATAGAAAATCAAGCTGGTCTTGAGTTTTCCTACGCCTAATTTTCTTACTAGCAGATTTATCGATCTCAATGGTGGTGTGTCTAATAAAATGTCGTATTTTATGAAACCATGGTAAATATATCTAAACTGCAGGTGTAAATAGTATAAATATGCAATTTTGTTTTTTAGGCACTCCAGTAAGATACAGCAGCTTTTCCTTTGAATTTCACCGATCCATGGACTAAAGTGTAAGTGTTTAAGAGTGATTCACAGTGATAGTATGATAGAAATTATGCTTCAGGGAAAGGTGAAATGTCTTTAGAAATTATTTCCGTAGGAGCGCTGCATCAGGTGTACTGATTCACGCGGGGGTTCCAGACCCGCCACACGTCACAGAGACCCAGGGCCGAGGTCCAGCTCGACAGGGATTTAGCGGAGGTGACGCAAGCCTCGGACGGAGTCCCCGTCGTATCACACAGGGGCTGTAGGACGGCATTAAAGCCTCCCCCGACCACCGTAAGACCCTGCAGGAGGGAAGAAAGCACCTGTGTAAGATGTCGGAGTGTTGGAGGCAGGAGGGCAGGGGGAATGTAAAGGCTCAGGAGGTTTAGGGGGTGTCCATCCATAGTACCCGAGACCACCACATAACGGCCCTGTACATCTGTCTCGGCGGCCGCCAGGGTAAAGGGAAGGCCTTTCCTAAGTAAGATAGCCACCCCCCAGGATCCCCGTGTGAAGCCAGAGTGCCAGACCCTGTCAAAGCCATAACGGGCTAGGAAGTTACATTGTGTACCTGAGAGGTGTGTCTCTTGGAGAAAGAGGATGTTCGGTGTGTGGCGGTGGGCAGCGCGGAGGACAGCCGTATGTTTGATGCGACCCAGGAGGCCATTGACATTCCAGTAAAGGATATGGATGGGCCTAGTGAGAGTGCATGTCATCGGAAGGGATGGGACGTGGAGGGACGGAGAACCCCAGGGGACCACACCCAGCCGAAGGAGGGCATCCAATCAAATGTAGGTTCAGAGAGGGGGTCTTGGAACTGGTGATTTGATCGTCAATGGTGGAGACCCAAGGAGAGGAGGGGGAACGACCGACTGCAGCCGTTCCCGATGGCGGCCCGTAGGCGGGCGAAAATAACAAAATGGTGGAGGCAATGAGCTGTGTGTCAGTTGTGGACCCACCCGTGAGAGAAGGCTAGTAAGGAGAACTGCAACCAGCGGCCCAGCAGGTGGCGCCAACAGCGGCCCGTGGGCGGCTAAAAATAACAACAATGAACAGCGGCCCGTAGGCGGCTAAAAATAACAAACTGTTGGGAGACAACGGTCTCCCCTCCCACCCTCGCCCCCCAACTCCCCCCACCCTACACTTCTGAAGTGGAAGCATCTGTCCCCCCAAAGGCCCCAACCTCTAACTACCCCACAAGAGGTGATTCGCTAATCTAAAACGGTTAGCAGAAAAACAAAAACAACAACCAGGAGTGTGGCTAAATAGGACCCCCCTCCATGTTAGAGGATGAATACCAACAACTGTAAAAGGAATGATGTGATAAGAATTAGGTTAACAGGATGAATCGGTCCTGGCACTGCAATATAGACAGATGAGTGTCAGCAACTGAGAAAGACCAGGAGTAAAAATCGTAAGAGTAACAGGAGGATTCAATCCCGGCGCTGCATCGGGAAGGCGAACCCTTGATCGGGCCACCCAGTGGAGTCGGGCAGGACTTCACTCAGAGCGCCCGGAGCAGACCCATTGTGAAGAGACTCGAAAAGTAAAGGCCAGTCACGCAGTCTGTAGTGCTGGTTACACCCCCTCTTCAGCACCAGAGCCACGGATCACGGGGCTACCAGACAGGTCCGAGTCCGACATGGCCTTTCGCAGGTTCACGTCCGGCCCGTGGATACTCCCCATATCGATCAAGGAAGAGGCCAAGGTGGGGGAAGAGGTTCCCTGGTTCGTGAGCTGAGTCAGGAGACGTAGGGACTGCGCCCCCCGTGAATGGGAACCGCCTCCCCGGTGACCGCCCCGTATTCAAGAACTAGTCCGGCGCCTCTGGGCCTTGGGCGCCTCGTGGCTCGGCTGTGCCTACGGTCTCCGGACAGGGGAGGGGGCTGCACCAGGCAGGAGGGGACGCTCTTCCGTGAGCCAGGTCCATGCCGCCTGGAGGGTGTCGAAGAAGAATGTTTTATCCTGGAAGAACCCCTTAAGACGTGCTGGGAAGAGGAGACCGTAGCGGAGCCCCAGAGCCCTGAGCTTTTGCTTGACCTCATCGTAGGACCGGCGCTGAGTCTGTACCTCTCAGGAGTAATCCGGGAATACCATGACTTTGGAGTTCTGGAAGAGCTGCGGACCCAGTTCTCTGGCCGCCCCCAGAATTGCGTCCCTGTCCCGGAAGTTGAAGATTCGAAGGATGATGGGATGGGCCGGGGCTCCGGGAGGGGGTTTAGGAGCGAGAGAACGTGAGCCCGCTCCACCGCGAACCAGGGGGAGAGTTTCTCCTTGGGTATCCAGGAGCGGACCCAGTCCTCAATGAAGGTGTCGGTGCAGCCCTTCTCCACCCCCTCCCCAGGAGGCGCAGGTTGTTTCTCCGTGCCCTATTTTCAGCATCCTCAGCCCTGCAGTGTAAGCCATTTTTGCTCTCTAATCAATAGGTATTTTGATATGTCAGTGACAAATATGTCAGCGACAATTTTAATTCACTCTTTTTCACACTCACATGCATTGCAATTTTTTTCACCCATCATATTAGACTATTAGTCAACATCGGAAGGACCGCACGGTGAGTCATACATTGGATGTAGGAAATTCTATGCAGTCCTTTCTCATCATTAATGTCTCACAAATGGGAAGGTCCATAAGGTGTCCCAACGATGAAGGGTGGTACCGTGTGGTGACTGATGGGTATCCTTATCGCTAGGATAATTCCAGGACTAGCCATGCATCTTTTCTTATTGTTGTTTTTTATTTTTGCATCTTGTAAGGTAGTAGGTTCATTATATTCAGACCCATGGATACTCTTATTGTGATACAGTAGTAATAGGGACTGTGTCCATACTTGGTCTTAAAATATTCCCTAGGGCCCTTCCCCAATGTGTTTTTTTCTGTTTTCAAAATAGGCTTGGGCCATCTTATGGATCCTGCTCAATTCTTCACACTGTCCTGCCCTGATGAGCGTGAATGATTTTTGAAACATAGATTATTTTAAATACAATGTTCCTTTACTCTTAATATAGGTAATGTGTGGGAGTCTGTTAAAGACATTATGCAGATAAATGTTGTGTTTATGTTTTTCAACACCATGCAACATCCATAAAAAAGGTCCTTTTGGATCAAAACAGTACCTCACATATGAGATAAGGCTGTAGGCGTGCTGCTATATTACGTTACTGAAAACACACATCACTATCCCTAATTATTAATTGGAAACACACTTAGAATTTGGACCAGCATGCCGGAACAGTATCTGTGACCTGGCCAAAGAGGGCATGATAAAGCTAAATTGGATCATAAGTCCAAAGCTGCTCCGGCCAGAGGGTCCCCACACAATATCCTGCCCAGGCCCCCAAAATCCTTACTATGTCCCTGTTCATGTGATCTTCCCATAACCTCTTCATGACAGAATCCTTCAAAGTCTAAAAATCAAACACTTGCAGAGAAGTCTATCATACAAGAAAGAGATTCCACTAACAGAAGAAACCTTGACCGAGAAGGAGTGGTTGGTGGACCACATGGAAGTGTGGAACAGCCATGCAGTATTCGGTTCCATTCCGGAGAATGTGATTGAACCAAACGTTAGCTGGTGGGCCTGGGAAGCCACATGCAGGACCACTTCCAAAGGAGGGAGATGGTCACAGGAAGAGATGAAACTCCACATAAATTTTCTGGAACTGCTAGTGAGATCCTACGGCATCTGCAGCCTAGCGAGTGGCAAGGTGGAATGATGTATTTTGTTTTAAATGGACAATATCTCATCTGTGCAGTATGCCAACAAGCTGACAGGAACGAGGCCCAGGTACTTAGAAGAGATCGACAAAGACTTTTACTTTTGCCTGAAGAGGAGAATCTGGGTGCTGGCGATTCACCTTCCGGGTAGCTCCAATATGATTGCAGATTCGAAGTTAAGCTTCCTGAGGAATGCCAGCAACTGGAAACCTGATTCTCAAGTGTTTACTTGATTGTGCTAGAGATAGTTAACGCATGCACAAATTCATTTTCATCAAGACTCAATGATATGGTTCTGCAATGTTACAGTTGGAGTACGGATCAGGAGGGCACAGGTAGTAGACAGTGTTCTCCAGGTCTGGTACAAGGATCTAAATTATGCCTTTTCCCATTTTCTCATGATCAGCTGGGTGGTGGCATAGGCGTGACATCAATAGGTGGAATTGATATTGGTGACCCCTCTCTGGAGATCACATATTTGGTTTTCATTACTCCTAGTGATGTAGTCTGTTTACCCGGTTAAGCTACTGAGGTTACTGGACCTCCTTCGGGGTCCAAGATGAGAGATTCACCAGATGATTCAGGAGCACAGTCTGCATCTCATGGCCTGACGGATATCTGGAAAAGATGGGAGATGCCAGGAATGATGCAGACAGCTTCCTAATACATTGTCATGATTCTCCAATTCAGGCACCTCTAGTCAGATTCTACTCCACCGGTCCCGCTAATCTTATGGCTTTATAGCCTGTAGAAAACCCGCCCCTTTCCCGTGCACCCGCACGTCCTGGTTATCAATATATGTTATTGTGATTATTGAACTACGATCATAGAACTGTTTATGCACTGTACTTTCGAATTGTTGTCATCGTTTTATGGTGCCATAGATTCTTGACTCTAAGTGTATAAATCACCGATCTCATTCTTGGCAGCAGAATTCTCGAACGCATAAACATTTGTCACGCTTGCCGCGCTTTGTTATCTGCTAGCGTCGGCAAGCGTAAAGGAGTGCACGTTCCGTTTGGGTGCGGTTGGCTATTTAAACCGCACCCAATGTTCCAGAAGCGCTTTGCCTTCCACTGGGATTCGAGGAAGGATCGCGTCAGCGCACTAACTATTTTAGAGGACTTGGGGAAGCTGGAAGACATCTCTGCAGAATCCGAGCAGCTGAAAGGCCATCTGCGGAGCGTCATCGGCCCAGCATCCTGCAAGAAAAGAAGTTTCCAAAGTTAAGTGCAAACTTATTTTAGGCGCCCAACGCAAGAAAGACTTGAACTCTTTAGGAAAATTCAGAGACATTTCGTTTTTTGGCTTTACAAGACGTTATTGTAGAAAAGGGATTTTTGGTGCAAATATTTGGCAATATTTCGGGAAAGAAATTGTATGATGTTTAATAGGTCGAAAGAGAACACTGTATATTTTTCTGTGA
This sequence comes from Lissotriton vulgaris, assembly GCF_964263255.1. Taxonomy (NCBI): domain Eukaryota; kingdom Metazoa; phylum Chordata; class Amphibia; order Caudata; family Salamandridae; genus Lissotriton; species Lissotriton vulgaris. The sequence goes on along the minus strand of NW_028242183.1, from coordinate 643,309 downwards.
AGTTTTATTTCGTTTAAGGAAAGCAGGCCAAGACTCATGATCAAACAGAACCCCTTATTTTGAGTTCAGAGAAAAGAATACAAGTAAGTTAATGGTAGGAAGCTGAATGTTAGTAAAGAGAAAAGCAGGGATTGTATTTTAATTTTACGTGTTTGATATTTATAGAAACTCACGTCTGCAATCTACAAAGGACTGCTCACCAGAGAGATCATCTGATGACTAGAACCCCAAGACAAGACAGAGACATACTGGACGTTCGCAGTTACAAGACTGATCGCAGGTAGGCCTTTAGCCAAGATGCTCTCTAAGGGTGTATGGGTCAGGACTTAGTTTAGAAACTTAGGAACTAGAGTACCAAGGGGAATTGTATTTACAATTTAGATATTTGTTGCCTCGCAGGTCGACAGCAAGAATCATCCCAAGACTCATTCCTCCCATCTACGCTCTCCACGTCCAGTACCGGCCCTCCTCCCATATAGCTAGTTTTAATTTTACTGTGAACAAATATCAGTAAGAATAGATTTAGTCATTTGGGAAGTTGGTCCATTGCGTCTCTGCGAAAATCATCTACGTCATCCGCTACGCATTCAAGATAAGGTAAGGGACGACGTAGCTTGTCCTGACAGAAGGCAAAGCCCACGGATAATTTTTCGCCCAGGCACAATGGACCAAGTTACTTTGCAGGATATAGCTGCAATCTTAAATGACTTAGGAGAAGAAAATACTTCTTTATGTAGGGATATGACATCTTTACAGGAGGCAATTCAACGCAAGCCTATCCTGAAACCAGCAACCTTCCATGGATCATCCTCTGACTCTGCTCCCCAGACTCAGATCCAAGTGGTAACTCCCGTTCCCACTCCATTAGCTCAGCCAGAGAGGTTTTATGGAGATAGTAATAAATTCTCCATATTTCTTCAACAATGTCATTTACATTTTTTAGCTAAAGTTACCGCTTTTCCAGATGATTCATCTAAAATAGCTTTTATGTTATCCTATTTAGGAGGTGATGCAGCACTTTGGTCTGTTCCGTTAGTGGAGAAAGATGACCCTCTTTTATATAACTTTAGAAATTTCGAGCAAGCTTTAAAAAAGATTTTTGCTAAACATGTATTCGTACAGTCTGCAGATAATGAACTGTTAGGTTTAAACCAAGGATCTTCAGATCTGCTTCATTATATCTCTCAGTTTAATCGTCTGGTTCTAGAGGCTGATTGGCCTTATGAGAAAAGAGTCTCAATTTTTTACAGGGGGCTAAGGGATGATTTAAAGGACATGGTCACCCAGATCCTAGAGCCCCCTGCAGACATAAACGAGTTCATTGATTTAGTGGTTAAGTTAAACCATAGGATGCTGGAAAGAAGAGGGGAAAAAGGGAGATCTGACCACAAACTGGTTTTCTTTAAAGAAAAAGAAAAAACTTTTTCTTCCTCTAGAGAGACCAACCCTAAGGTAGATCCTGTAGAACCAATGCAGATAGGCTCCATAAGAGGTCCCCTATCTAAAGACGAAAAGGAAAAGAGAAGGAAACTAAATCAATGCCTATATTGTGGAAAGACAGGTCATTTCGTGAAAGAGTGCCCTATTTGCCCAAACAAGTCTAAGGCAAAACACTCAGAAATAGCCATTACACAGGAAGCGTCGGAAAACTAGTAAACTCGATGAAAGAAGAGGTCAGTTTATCGAGTAAGAGTTCTAGTTTTGCCTCCTTAGGTCCACCTGTTGTTTGCAAACATTTATGCATTGTAGTGTTATTATGTAGCTTACTTCCAACATCACATTCAAAGAAAGTAGAAGCTATAATAGAAACTTTATTGATTCACACCTTTTCACTCAATTAGGTTTCACCTCGGGCTTAAAAGTTGTCCCGAAACAGTAAGAGCTGTAGACGGAAAGGAATTGACTTCAGGTCCAATAGACAGACAAACAGAACTGCTTGAAATGGACTGTTCACCAATTCATAGAGAGAGAATCCGGTTTGACATAATTGATACCTCTCAGTTAAAATTAATCTTGAGGATTCCTTGGTTAATGCAACACAACCCGAATATTGACTGGGTCTCTAAGGAACTAACTTTTATTCTTTTCACTGTTCTAATCATTGCTTCCTTTTAAAGAAAGAAGTAGATGTAATACAAGGATTTGACTTTTCAACCGACTCAACCAGTGTTCTAGCATTAGATGGTGTTCCATCCGTTTACTCAGATCTTCTGGATGTCTTTGATAAAAAGAAAGCAAACACTCTACCTCCTCACAGGGATTTTGACTGTAGAATTGATCTAGGAGCTGGTGCCACCCTGCCCTGTAGTAGGATTTATGCCCTTACAGAGAACGAAAATGTACATCTTAGAGAATATCTAGACGAATATCTGGCAAATGGTTTCATTCGACATTCCAAATCTCCGGTGTCATCTTCTCTTTTTTTCATTCCGAAAAAGGGAGGGGAGTTGCGTATGTGTATCGATTACAGAGCCTTGAATAACATAACTATTAAGAACAGATATCCTTTGCCACTTATACCAACTCTATTGGATCAAGTTAAGAAAGCAACCATTTTTACGAAATTGGATTTGCGCGGTGCATACCACCTGGTAAGAGTCCGAAAGACGACAAATGGAAGACTGCGTTCTGTGCAAAATTCGGCCTTTTTGAGTACCAAGTTATGCCTTTCGGACTTTGCAATGCACCTGCTGCTTTCCAATTTTTTATTAATGAAGTATTGCATGAGTTCATTGATGTATGCTGTGTGGTATATATTGATGATATACTGTTTTTTTCCAATTCAGAGAAGGAACATGTACAGCAAGTTCGTGCCATTCTTCAAAAATTGCTTTCAAATTCTTTATATGTAAAACTGGAAAAAAGTTTATTTCATGTGTCCAGGGTGGATTTCCTTGGTTATGTTATCAGTCCCAAGGGAATTGAGATGGACCCGAAAAAAGTCGATGCAGTTACTTCTTGGCCAAGCCCATCATCTGTGAAACAAGTTCAAAGCTTCTTGGGCTTCGCAAACTTCTACCGTCGTTTTATTCAAAACTTTTCTCAAACAATAACTCCCATCACAAGATTATTGCGAAAAGGAGAGAAGTTTGTGTGGTCTGACTCAGCAGAAAGAGCTTTCCAAGAACTTAAAAATAAGTTTACATCTGCTCCCATCTTATGTCATACCGATCCTAGCCAACCATTTATAGTTGAAGCGGACGCTTCACAATTTGCCTTAGGAGGCATCTTGTCTCAAAGAAATTTAAACACTGGTCAGATGCACCCCATTGCTTTCTATTCTAGGAAGTTTTCCTAAGCTGAACTAAATTATGCAATCGCTGACAAGGAACTTTTAGCTATTAAAGCGGTTTTTGAATAATGGCGCCACTACTTGCTAGGAGCCTGTCACCCTGTAACAATATATACTGATCACAGGAATCTTCAGGCTTTACGATCAGTGAAAGCTTTGTCAGCTAGACAATTAAGGTGGTCAATGTTTTTAAACGACTATAATTTTGTCATAACATATTGTCCTGGAAAAGAAAATCTCAAGGCTGATGCTTTGTCAAGATTAAGTGAAATCAATGTCGACCAATCTGCTGAAGTTCATCCTGTGATTCCAATATCATGTTTTCAAGTCAGCTTATCAGTTTGTGACATCATTGTAGATATAAAAGAAGAGGTGCAAAAGAAGGGGTTAAATGAATGGAAAAAATAATTCCCTTATCTTCAGGAAAAAGACAAACTAATTCTGGTACATGATCTCATTATGGTTCCCACCAAATCACTTCAAGAAGCCATTATTCACTTACATCATGACACTCCTTTAACGGCCCATCCTAGTGTAATTAAAACTTACGAATTGATTAAACGAACCTTCTGGTGGCCAACCATGTTAAAAGATGTTCAACAATTTGTAGAAACTTGTAGTGTATGTGTTCAGAACAAGGTTTCACACCAGGCCCCTAGTGGTTTATTAACTCCTCTTCCCGTTCCACCTCATCCATGGCATACTATCTACTTGGATTTTATAGTGGAACTTCCAAAGACTCAAAAAGGGTATACAACCATCTTGACCATAGTAGACCAGTTTTCACGAATGGCACATTTCATTCCTTTAAAGGGGTTACCTACAGCCATGGAACTGACTCGTCTTCTAATGGAAAACATAATACGATTACACGGCATCCCGTCAGTAGTAATCTCAGACAGGGGATCCCAATTCATATCCCGAGTTTGGCGAAATTTAGGTTCCCTCTTGAAGATGGAGGTAAGGTTATCATCAAGTTATCACCCTCAAACAGATGGTTTAACTGAACGCACTAATCAGACTATAGAACAGTTTCTTCGCTGTATGTTAGCAAACTCTTCTGAAGATTGGTCAAGCCTTTTACGCCCTTTGGAATTTGCTTATCTCAATGTATACCATACTTCTTTAGAAATGTCCCCTTTCTTTTGTAATTATGGTTTCCATCCCAAGTGTATCCCACAAGATCTCAAAGATTCCACTCCTGTGCCAGCACTCACATAATATGTGTCAAAATTGTCGTCTATCCAAGAGCAAGCCTCTTATAATCTAGCACGTGCAAAGGAGTATCAAAAGACTTTTGCAGATAGGCATGGGTCTGAACAACCTAAATACGCTCCTGGAGATAAGGTCTGGTTAAGTACCAAAAATTTAAAAATAAAAGGAAACCGCAAATTCAACCCCAGATTTATTGGTCCTTTTCCCATAGAAAAGGTTATCAATCCCGTTGCTGTAAAATTATCTCTCCCCTCAAAATACCAGATCCATTCTGTATTCCATGTCTCGTTACTTAAACCGTTTAACCCTCTTACCAGGTTGAGTCACCATCCTCCTTCCATCGTGATTGAAGGTCATCCTGAATACGAGGTTAAGTCTATTTTAGACTCCAAACGAATGCGAGGGAGACTCATGTATTTGGTAGATTGGAAAGAGTATGGTCCGGAGGAAAGGTCATGGGAGCCTTTGGAAAACCTAAAGCATGCTCCACGAAAGGTTAAAACCTTCCATTTACAACATCCTGGTAAACCTAAACCCATTTCACCCGTTTTGGGGGGGATCTTGAGGAGGGAGTACTGTCATGATTCTCCAATTCAGGAACCTCTAGTCAGATTCTTCCCGCCGGTCCCGCTAATCTTATGGCTTTATAGCCTGTAGAAAACCCGCCCCTTTCCCGTGCACCCGCACGTCCTGGTTATCAGTATATGTTATTGTGATTATTGAACTACGATCATAGAACTGTTTATGCACTGTACTTTCGAATTGTTGTCATCGTTTTATGGTGCCATAGATTCTTGACTCTAAGTGTATAAATCACCGATCTCATTCTTGGCAGCAGAATTCTCGAACGCATAGAACATTTGTCACGCTTGCCACGCTTTGTTATCTGCTAGCGTCGGCAAGCGTAAAGGAGTGCACGTTCCGTTTGGGTGCGGTCGGCTATTTAAACCGCACCCAATGTTCCAGAAGCGCTTTGCCTTCCACTGGGATTCGAGGAAGGATCGCGTCAGCACACTAACTATTTTAGAGGACTTGGGGAAGCTGGAAGACATCTCTGAAGAATCCGAGCAGCTGAAAGGCCATCTGCGGAGCGTCATCGGCCCAGCATCCTGCAAGAAAAGAAGTTTCCAAAGTTAAGTGCAAACTTATTTTAGGCGCCCAACGCAAGAAAGACTTGAACTCTTTAGGAAAATTCAGAGACATTTAGTTTTTTGGCTTTACAAGACGTTATTGTAAAAAAGGGATTTTTGGTGCAAATATTTGGCAATATTTCGGGAAAGAAATTGTATGATGTTTAATAGGTCAAAAGAGAACACTGTATATTTTTCTGTGAAGTTTTATTTCGTTTAAGGAAAGCAGGCCAAGACTCATGATCAAACAGAACCCCTTATTTTGAGTTCAGAGAAAAGAATACAAGTAAGTTAATGGTAGGAAGCTGAATGTTAGTAAAGAGAAAAGCAGGGATTGTATTTTAATTTTACGTGTTTGATATTTATAGAAACTCAACGTCTGCAATCTACAAAGGACTGCTCACCAGAGAGATCATCTGATGACTAGAACCCCAAGAAAAGACAAAACATACTGGACGTTCGCAGTTACAAGACTGATCGCAGGTAGGCCTTTAGCCAAGATGCTCTCTAAGGGTGTATGGGTCAGGACTTAGTTTAGAAACTTAGCAACTAGAGTACCAAGGGGAATTGTATTTACAATTTAGATATTTGTTGCCTCGCAGGTCGACAGCAAGAATCATCCCAAGACTCATTCCTCCCATCTACGCTCTCCACGTCCAGTACCGGCCCTCCTCCCATATAGCTAGTTTTAATTTTACTGTGAACAAATATCAGTAAGAATAGAGTTAGTCATTTGGGAAGTTGGTCCATTGCATCTCTGCGAAAATCATCTACGTCATCCGCTACGCATTCAAGATAAGGTAAGGGACGACGTAGCTTGTCTTGACATACATCCAACAAGCGTTTGCAGCAGGTAAATAAAATATATGTTTGCATGGTCAGCTTGGAGCAGGTGGTGGGAGAGAACCCTGGATCCTGTGGGGGCCGGCATTGTCCTCGTAGTCCATTTCTCCTCCCACCAGGCAGGGGTAGTCAGAGCATATTTAGCGGTTCATTCCTTTCGCTCAGCTATTTCACGGGCCACCTAATAGTGGCAGGCACCCGGGTGGGCTCTCATCCATTGATCCAAAGACTAATGAAGACTAATGAAGGAAATGTAGTTTTCTACTCCACCCAGAGCCAGACACACCCACACTGGGGATGTAAACAAAGTATTAGTCCCTCTTACAAGTTGGCCGGATAATGCTGACCTGTTGCAGAAGAAACATTTTGCAAAGCTAACTATGCTACTGTGCCTCATTACATGTAAAAGGGTGTCTGGGGTGAGTGCAGTGGATGTTCAGTGTAGGTGCTATACCATAGAGAGGGTTATGTTCATGATCCCTCAATGAACCAAATCTAACACTAAACAATCTTCCACCCAGCCTTCCTGGACAACTCCAGATTGTGTGCTGCTTCAGGGAGTTTGAAAGTGTGACTCGACTGCTCAGATCTGCTGATGTTTCCATTTTCGGGGCCAGGAGGGCTACGACTTCCAAGGCTTTCATTTTGGGAGCCAGGTTGAAATATGTCTTGGAAACTGCAGATTGGGCAGCTGACTCCACGTTTAAGAGATTCTATTTCAAAACCAACGGATCATATATCTTCATTGAAGGAGAGTAAGTGTTAAACAAGCATAATCAAGCCTCCAGTGCTGTCACAGAATGAAAAACTTCCTAGCTAGAGTGAAGGAAATTTTAAATTCTATTACAGAAACGGGGACACCGATTATCCCCCCCCTTTGGAATGCCATACAGTTTGGATCCAATCTGTGGTATACTGAAAAGACCACGTTGGGTACAAGTATTTTACTTAACATTGTATTGTTTCAAATTTGTATTCAAGTTGCTTTTTGGTGCATATTTTCTTGGTATTGTCATTACCTGCTTCTGTTACAAAGTTAATTTAAACAAAGCTTTAATGACTATTGTTGCCTTTTCTAGTTACGGAAGATAAACAATAATAATCATCGCGACCAGAAGGAAAGAGTGAACCGGCCACTGTTTAGGACAGGATTTGGATGACATGGACCATTATAGCTGGAGGATTCATATTATTGGGCTTCAGTGTCACATGATGTAGATGTCATTTAATAGTTGTTCGTGGAATTTGTAATTTCTATTTCTTTGCTGCTGTGAGTTGAAGTAAAGAAAGTTGGAGCATAATCTGCACCTCTGTGTCCTTAATAGAATTGAAATTTTCCTTCACGCTAGCTAGGACATTTTTCATTTTCAAGACCATCATTAGTTTACCAATTAACGTCCTGGTGATCAACTGCAACTTTCCCACAGTGATCTAATGAGGAACTAGAGAACTAACATTCTCTATGTATGAGTGTGACACACTTCAACAATTTCTTGATGGAATCAAAGCTGTAAAACCCAAAGCATTTTCTAGGGAGGATACTGCAGTAAATGAAGAAATGAGGGAACTTGATACCAAACAAGTCTCCCCAAGATGGCCGCCCAAGAAAAAGAGATCAAATGTCAGTGAATCATGAAATATTCAATTTAATTTTTTTTAATTTATTTATGGTTAATAAACAAACAATGATGCATCTATCATATGAATACCACCATACTTACATTACATCCAGTGAATCCACATAAGATAATATGCAGGTGCAGTAACAATATGCATTGGGTGGGTGGGGTTTAAGCGGGGAGGGGAACATCAAGGTAGAAGACCTGCAGACAATGAGGGCAACGCAGGAGCAAGGCCTGAAAAAATAGTCCATTAGATATGAGGCTGACATGGTGACAATGAACAGTTGCATTAGTCAACAGTGTTTTTAGAGGCATCAGAGTCCAAAGTTAAAAGGTAGGTACCAAGGGGAGCTCAAATGTCCTGAGGTCTAGGAGTTGGTGGTTGCAATGAGGCATACAGTTCACTAGTGGTATTACAGTACGTCATGGCCTTCAGCTAGCCATCCATGGAGGTTGCCCTGCTGCTGTCCCATAAGAGGGCTATGCTCTTCTTAGCTAACAACAGTGACATGGCGGTGAATCATCTGAGGCCAGGACTCAGTGCTTTAACATATCCTAGAAGTGCCATGAGTGGATCATTATAAACAGTATGTTCTATTATAGTAGAAATCAAGGCAAATACAGCCCCACCCCATATGCATGGATAACAGTACAGTTCCAAGTTAAATGGGCAAAGTCAGCATTATTAGCCGCATATTTGGGGTGGCTATGTGAGATGACGGATCAAACAGCGCTAAAGCCTTGAGGGTGGGTTATGCCTGATGTAAATATTTATAGTGAAGTAGTTTGTGTCTACTGGTACTGGGTACCAGTTTTGTTTGTATGCAGCAGTAATGCCTGGTTTTATCTGGTATGGGCTACTCCAAATTGCGCTTCCACACCATTTGGTATTTAAGTGCACATGTTGGCTTTAGTGCAAAGCAAGAGTGGTAAAGGCGAGAAACTAATCTGCTACTCTCAGTGGTTGATATCACTAAAGTTAGGGGAGGAAATTCATCCAGTTCCTGTGGATATGCAGGTTGTTTTTCACATAGGGTGCTGTGAAGGCTGAGGAAGACATATCTGTCCATTTAGGAAGTGGTCCCTGCGGACTCGAATGCTGTATTCATGTCCACCTTGCTGTTTGTGAAGAGGTCACCTATGGTGTGCAGTTGGTGAGCCGATAGTGTGCGCTGTACTAATATCTCCTGGGTCAGTGATAGTCATGGGTTATTTATGAGGTGGATGTCTGGGGATTATAGTAGATCAGTACCCAAGTATCTACGGAGTTTGGACCACACCCAGAAGGTCTTAGAGAGTGTGTGTATACCTGAAGGTTTGCGTGGCAGTCCCTGAAATAGAATCAAGGACATTGGAAGCTGTTTCTCCTGGTCCTGCTCTGGCTTCAGATAAGGGAGTCTAGCATCCTGGTGGTACGAGTAGTAGGAAAAAGTGGCTTTGCACCACCAAGTAATACAGTTGAACATCTGGCACACTAAAACCACTCATGTCATACCGGGAGTGGGGGTCAGTGTCTTCCATTTGATTCAGGGCCATCGGCCCGCCCATATGAGCTGAGTCGAATGGCTGTGAAGAGTAGCAAAGACGGAGTTGGTTAGTGCAATAGGGATGTTTAAGAAAAAATATAGGGAGCGTGGGAGCACTATCATCTTCATGATGGATAGTGGCAATTTAATCCATCCGTCTGTCTGAGTTGAGAGTTTATCAACTGTAGGGCCATCATTTTGGTGTATCACCTCTTTCTTCTGTCTATGTAGGATAATACCAAGAAATTTGGGGGGGTCCACACACAAGCGAAGAGGGTTTTCTAGATCACATTGGACAGTAGCATCTGTGAGTGGGAAGGGTTCGTATTTACTCCATTTTATAGAGAGACCGGAGAGATGCCTGTATTGTAATATTTCTCGAATGGTGGATAGAATGTGTGTGGGGTGTCACGTACGAATAGTAAATTGTCATCAGCATAGATGGATCCCAGGAGTAGTCCTTTTTTGAAATGGCAACCCCCTGTGCACATGGCGTTATTGCAGAAGTTGGATCAGGTGGTCCAGGGCAATGATATAAAGAAAAGGAGGCACCCTTGACAAGAACCTCTAGAGGTAAGGAAAGCATTGGTGATTTGGTTGGTCACATTTAGTCGGGCGTAGGACCAGCATATTAAAACATAATGAGGTCACAGAAGCCTCAGGGCATTCCTAATTTAGCTAGGGTCCTGCTCAGAATTGACCATTTAAAGGATTCATGCACTTTTTCAGCATCAAGGAGGGTGACGGCAGCTGGGAGAGTCACTGAGTTTTGGTTTAGTACTGTAAATATAGTACGAAGGATAATGGCGGTGGAGGGATGTGGCACAAAACCTATTTGAAGGGGGAGATTATTTGCTCTATGAGGTGCACAGGTGGACTGGTTTGCCAAGGTTAAGGAGGAGAGTGAATGCTATCTTCAAGGGCCTCAGCATCTACCTCTAAAAGGTGCGGGTCTAAAACATGTTTGAACACCTTATAAAAGTTGCCTATGAGTCCATCCAGGCCTGGTGTCTTGGACTCTCCCAAGACATTGATTGCCTGCTTAATTTCCTCGTGTGTGAGGTGGGATGCAAAAATTGTTGCTGCCCATCCGTTAGTCACATCATTGCTACCTCGGCTAGGAGTGTGCCAAACGCCCCAGTGTACCCCAATATAGGCATAATTAGTTACACAACCCTTTACCTACATCTGTCATACCATTGTTCTACATAACAGATCTGGCGCTAACCTTTTACCTAGTTAGGTGCTACTTAACTTTTGAGTGGTTTTCTCCGAAAACTAGCCTCTTCTATTATGCATGAGGATTCTCAGTATCACAGCAGGATTACCATCTTCTGCATAATAGCTCTCTATAAGGGTCACCTCTATCGGCATTCTTGCCCACCATACCATAGGGCACTTCTAGGTGAAATCCCTGAGGGTACCTTTTGGGTGTAGAAGCACTACATCTTCGCTGGGCAAAGCAGAGGAGAAAAAGACTTCCATGCTGACGCTATACCCTGAAGTTCCTGCACGCAGACACTTCAGTAGGCAGTGGTCTGACCAGGTGGCGCCTTGTGCGAGAATGTTTGTTGGCGCCCCCCCCCCCCCATGACAACCTCCACTACGGATTCCCTTACTACCACCATTTGACAATGCCCCCCAAGTCTCCGTAACCACTCTCTTATATTTATTTAGTTTAATGGCGCCACTCATACCATTGTAAGATGTCAGAACACTTTACATCACACACGCATTGCACAGAGACAGTCATTGTTGTGCAAATCAGTATATAGGAAAGGTTATGTAAGACAGAGGCCTACAAGGAGTAGGAGTCACATGTCATCCTTACTGTTAGGCAGTATAGTTTAAGAGTCCTTGGACTGGAAAAGCAAAAATTCAGAATTTAAAATATAACACCATTTTTAGGGGTTTTCTTGAATAATAAGAATTGATTTCTCCCCAAATGAATCCCTTTTGCAAAATTAGGACAACAAAAGACTGGGCAAAAAATATATAGCTCTAATATTTTCCTTGTAATTTGCACGCAGCAGGCACATTATCCAACTCCACTATGATGATTCAAAACTTTTACTAGACAAAGCTCCGGTCTTTCTCAAAGAAGAACACTAATCACTGGAGTAGTCATTTTTATTGATTTCTGGAATCTGCTGAGTCAATGTACGCGGCATCAGGTGCTTTTGAAAGATTAACATGACGCCCCCACCCCAAGTCAGCACCCGGTGCGGTGACACTGATCGCACCGCCCTAGTGCCGGCCCTAGGTCTGACATCCCTCGCAGGGTGTCCATCTTGAGACCAAGACAGGTTATTTCACTCTCTCACATCAGTTAAGGGGGTTGGCTTTATCCTAAGGGGATTCTTGGCTATACAATTACATACATGCTAGATACATTTAGGTACATCTAGTTGGGGTTGCATCGTGGGAGTACACATTATTACTGTCTTGGATCTGTATGCCTGCCTATAGTCATTGTTTTAATACTACGATGGAATTCAACCTTTTCTTTACTCTGCTGGTGCTTAGAACCATATATATATCTGTTTCTGTCTCATGGTTGTTGCAGCACACATATTTTATACTAGAATGACACTGGTTTAATAAATACTTATTGAAAACGTCCCCATTGTTCACTCTGTGTATCTCTCTGAGACAAAGTGAGCACGAGTGACTGAGCAAAAAGTACTGTACTGTTTCCACGATTCCTGGGGGGTCAGGGTTGTCATGTTTGATAGTTGCCAGGAGCTTTTCACTCCTTGGTAAGAGGGGCTCGTAGTGGCACTGTGAGCTAGCTAGATTAACAGACTAACATATCCTTTGTCTGGAATCATTCTGGACACCAATCCCTACATTTATGTTGTCTAAATGAACAGTTCCTGTATAGATTTGAGGGAACTACACTACAGCCTCAGTGTCACTTGTCGACCGTGTTGTGTACAGATGCTGGTTAGTAAGTTAGGAGTGTTGTGGCTATACTGGTGCCATCTAAAACAATTGTGCCCCTCTCTGTAGGATACTCTTTTTATAGGTGTTGTGAAAGTTAGGGAGTAAGAGCTGCGCTAGAGTGTGGCCTGGTCTTTCTCCCTTCCCGTAGCAGCCGACACAAGCATATTTACCTAGATAGGCCAGTTCGCAGTCAGTCGGGTCTTGAAATTCATGTAGCATAATCGAATGCCTATGCAATTGGGTGGTTTGTGCGCAATCTATTGTTGCAGAGTCAATGGCCTGTAGTTCCCCCTCCAATTGGGTCAGGTCACCGTGGATGCTCCTCAAGACCCCTGCATGTTTAGATATGCAGACACCCAAAATATAGGCTTTATAGGCCTCCAATAATGCAGCCTTTTTGGTGACAGAGCCAGAATTTAGTTGGAAATGTTCATTTAGGGCATCTAAGAGTCCGGATTAAAATATCTCATCATGGAGTGCATTTTCTGCAAAATGCCATTGTCGGGGCACACTTTCTGGATACGGTTCTTCTTTTTGGTTCTTGCTGCAAGTTTCACCGAGGCGCCTCACCTCTCTGTCCAGCGGCCGGGCTTGGCTCCGCCACATCCTTCCTTGTTTCGACCGGCCGGGCTTGGCTCCGCCGGTCGGACTTCAATCCCCAGCATCCCACCGGGGCAACTGACGACGCCAGCAACCAGTGCGCCAGGAGGCGCATAAAGCACCGGCATGGGCCGAGTTCCCCGTTCTTCTTTTTGGTTCTTGCTGTAAGTTTCACCGAGGCACCTCACCTCTCTGTCCAGCGGCCGGGCTTGGCTCCGCCACATCCTTCCTTGTTTCGACCGGCCGGGCTTGGCTCCGCCGGTCGGACTTCAATCCCCAGCATCCCACGGGGGGAACTGACGACGCCAGCAACCAGCGCGCCAGGAGGCGCATAAAGCACCGACAGGGGCCGAGTTCCCCATTCTTCTTTTTGGTTCTTGCTGCAAGTTTCACCGAGGCACCTCACCTCTCTGTCCAGCGGCCGGGCTTGGCTCCGCCACATCCTTCCTTGTTTCGACCGGCCGGGCTTGGCTCCGCCGGTCGGACTTCAATCCCCAGCATCCCACGGGGGGAACTGACGACACCAGCAACCAGTGCGCCAGGAGGCGCATAAAGCACCGGCAGAGTTCCGCGTTCTTCTTTTTGGTTCTTGCTGCAAGTTACACCGAGGCACCTCACCTCTCTGTCCAGCGGCCGGGCTTGGCTCCGCCACATCCTTCCTTGTTTCGACCGGCCGGGCTTGGCTCCGCCGGTCGGACTTCAATCCCCAGCATCCCACGGGGGGAACTGACGACGCCAGCAACCAGCGCACCAGGAGGCGCATAAAGCACCGGCAGGTCCCTCGTCCCGCGAGGACGCGCGCGGGACGCGCCGGACGAAGCCCGGACTAAGGGCAGACAGTCTAAGACAGTCCGAGACTGGCAGAGACTGGACTGGGCCAGTTACTCTGTCCGTAACTTCAAGGTGAGACTTTCCCATTGCTCGAGGCCCAACTTGGACACTATTTGCTATAGACTTTGTATGAACTGTGGCTAAGTCGCTTTGAGGGTTTGTGGTACACGTTGTCTACGCATCTACACAGTGTACTCGGGAGGGTATTGTACACTGGTGAGCTATGTCTAGTAAAAAGCTATCCCCGGCAAAAAATACTATGGACAACTACCTAGTCCAGGTAGTTGCAAAAATCAATAGTGAGAGGAGATCCTCACTTGGGTTGGGTGTATCTCCTAAATCACTTACATCCACTTTGCCGGCACCTGACCCGGCCCAATTCCCTGATTCAGCCAACAGTAGCAGTACTGCTGCAATACTTGACCATGTTGACAATGTCATTTCGGTTCAGACTAACTGTGTAGCGGAAGATAGTGATAATGAGGAGGAGGTTGAACTACATCCATCTGAGGAAAAAGCCCCTACCCCAGTGCCTGCGCGAGGAGTTAGAAAGGGTCAGCCCAAGCGCGGAGGGCTTCGATCAAGTCGGAAAAAGCTTGTTTCTCCACCTAGTAATATTGTGGTGGAGGAAGAAGAGTCAATTGATGAAGTTTGCATGTCTTTAACCAATGAGCAATTTAAGAAGCTGTTGGGTATGATAGACACTAAGATCAAGGGAATTGTAAAGCCGTTGGTAGGCAGGATAGAGAAGCTCACTAGCGAGGTTAACCGATTAGGGGATCTATTGAAGAAAACTTTAGTTGAAGTAGAAAAATTGCCTGACGAAGTCGCTAATAGGGTTGAGCTAAAGAAGGGAACCTCTAGATCTGAGGGTGGCGGTGGAGTTTTTCCTTTGTCCACCCATCCGATGGCTCCTCAGGTAGCCATAGTGGATGGTGAGCAAGGGGAAGTTGTCCCTCCAGTCGTATTTACTGCTCCGGAACCTGCGAAAGGCTCGGTTGAGCTTATAGTTGAGGCTTCCCCTCTAGTCCTTGTCCTAGCTAACATCCCCACATTGGCTCCAGGACAGGATGAAACTACCTCATCGCTGCTGTCCAAGGCCTTACACTGGCTGACTAACAATATGGTGATAACTCCCTGGGGTAAGCAACAGTTGGCAGAAGAACTAGTTATGGCCAGGAGGGTGGAGTGGATTGGAAGAAGTCCAAAAAGATTTAGGGGTGATTGTGTTGTTCTGAATTTTTCAGACCCTGAGGTATTAACCAACATACTGCCTAACCTCCTACCGCCACAGCGAACATCCACTGACATTATCCCACTTACCTTAGACTTTTTCTACTATCGGAATGGGAGGGGTCCTAATCGGTGTACACTAAGGACAAAATGGAATGTGGTTTCAGCCAAGGGGAGGAGGGTTGCCCAACCCACTGAGTGGGGACTAAATCTGGAGAATAGGTTCTCAGCTCTCTCCAATTTGAACGACTGTGATTGACTCCCTGGGGGCAAAAGTTTAGCACTATCAGCTACAATCGACCAGAGTCTATGCAGCTTGCCTGCCCAAAATGGCAATTGTTATAGAAACAGGATGGCGATTAGGCCTGGGGCCGTGTTCGGTAAGAAGGTTGCCCAACCGGATGCTTTAAGCAATGTAGCCCAGACAAGTCCTGCAGTATTAGTAGCAGGTGAGCCTAGTTTCCCGAACTTTACTCCTGAAGTGCTAGTTGGTTGTTCGACTGGGGTAGGGAACCTAATCTCTTGGAATCTGGCTGGGCTGTGTTCTAAATTAGATTGTGGGGACTGGCTTGGCTTTGTTAGATCATACGATATATGCATATTCCAGGAGACTTGGGCATGTGAACCTGTTTTTGTGCTAGGATATTTAAACTTTTCTGTGCCAGCAATAAAGGGTCCTAAAGGGAGACCAATGGGGGGTCTCACAATTTGGGTTCGACAGACCCTTAAAGTTACAATCAAAAGTATAGTGACTAGCCATAATGACATCCAGTTGATCAGGATAACTAATGATGTGTTAGGGTCACTCGACATCTATAATATATATGCTAGAAGTGTCAAGGGTGGTCGATCTGAAGTTCTAATTG
Source organism: Lissotriton vulgaris (assembly GCF_964263255.1). Taxonomy (NCBI): domain Eukaryota; kingdom Metazoa; phylum Chordata; class Amphibia; order Caudata; family Salamandridae; genus Lissotriton; species Lissotriton vulgaris. The sequence goes on along the minus strand of NW_028242183.1, from coordinate 627,205 downwards.
CCTTGGGTAACTTTCTTGATACATTTTCCCACGACAACAATATTGTTATAGCAGGTGACCTTAATCGGACTTTTGAGCCTTTGGTCACGTGTGAGGCCTACCTTGGAGCAGAAGAGGACTCCCATTGGGGTATTCCTGAGTTAGATCTGAAGCCAGTCACACGTTGGACCGAGGACATAATAGATCTGAACGCTATGTGTCTCGAAAAAGGTCTGAGAGCTTTGAACAGAAGAACAGCATTGGATAAAAAAGGCTCTATGACCTTTGATGACGGGAGACATAAAAGCAGAATAGACTATGTAATTTGTAGCATGATGCTGTGGCCATCTGTCTGTGACATGGAGGTTGTCGTGAGACCCGAGAGCGACCACAACCCCCTTTGTGTGGAGCACAAATGGTGGCCCGCCGGGTCTAATTCAACCTGCCCGAATGCTCCTGTTCCACCTTTGATCATCCCAGAAAATAACATGCGCAGGCTTAGATGGGCTAGTGTAGTGACCAATCAACAGGCCATTGATAATATCAACCATGAAACTGACAAAGCTATATTAACTTTGGAATCAATTAGCGTTTCTCCCTCTGGCTTGGGGGATGTGGTTAATATCCATGATACCCTCTTTGTCAAGATCAAAAAACACTTTCTGAAACCTGCTAAGCGCAATGGGGCAAGAGTTTGTAAAGATGCAAAATGGTATAATGCCGAATGTAGGGCTACACGACTTGCTCTGGGTCATGCCATTAAGAAGAGGGAGACTGAAACCATTCGCCTAGCCAGAAAGGGTTACAAAGCCTGCATAGCGAAAGCTAAAAGAGCCTGGGATGAGCAACATTGGTGTAAACTGAAAAAAGCTAGCGACAGAAAGGATTCCAGAGTGTTCTGGAATATCGTCAAATGGGGTAGTGAGAGAGTAGAGGAACCCCCTAACAACAATGTACCACAAGAGGACTGGGTAAAAATGTTTAGCTCACAGTATGCTCTTAATACTCAGATTATAGGTGAGGACAGTATTACTATGTCTTTTTCTCAAGGTAATCTTTTTACTTGCAAAGAGATTATGTCTGCCATAAATGCAGTGAATAGAGGGCGTGCTCCTGGTTTAGATGGTGTCCCTGCCGATATTTTCTTAAATGACAAAGAGCGATGGTGTAAATATATCCACTTACTTATCAATTTCATTGCTAAGGGTGCTGAGGTCCCGGCTTCATGGAGAGGAGCTGTGATCATCCCAGTGTTCAAAAAGGGAGACCGCGCACAGCCGGGTAATTACAGGCCAATAAGCCTGATCGACACCGTGCCAAAAATAGTTGGTCGTGTGGTTGTAAACAGGCTCCTTGACTGGGCAGAGGACAATAACATTGTATCACCCTACCAAGCGGGATTTCGCAGGGCAACAAGCACGGTGGACCAAGTATTCCGCTTTCAATTGCTACAATGGAAGACTGTGGTGCTGGGAGGAGGCAGCCTATATGCGGCTTTTGTCGATCTAAGGGCTGCCTTCGACCTGGTGCCACGGGCCAAATTGAGGCAAGTCTTACAGAGTCTGGGGATCCCTGAGGAACTACTGACCTTGGTATTGCGCCTCCACGAGCTTACTTTTGCTAAAATTCAGTGGGGAGGCCATGGGATGGTCACAGATGACTTTCCCGTTGAGCGAGGGGTTCGACAAGGGTGTTCAATGGCTCCAACCTTGTTCACTTTGTACATAAACGGTGTTGTCCCCCGTATGGTAACAGCTCGAGTAGATGCTCCCTCTCTTTCAGGGATAAAAATCCCTATATTAATGTTTGCGGACGACACGCTTATTCTATCTAAAACCCCTAGTGGCTTGCAGCGTGCCTTGCCAATTTTTGATAATTTTTGTGGGGAACATGGATTAGAGGTGAATGCAACTAAAACTAAACTCATGATTTTCAAGCCGCACCGCAGCTTCAAGTCTAAAATTGTCATGAGTGGTCAGCCTCTTGAGGTGGTAAACTCATTTACATATCTGGGTATCCTTATTGCAGATAATAACAGGTGGAGTCAGCACATAAACATTGCTACCCTGCGACACAAGCAATTAGCGGGTGCCATCAATTCGGAACACAGGAAGTCTTTGACCAAACCCGTCAAGCCAGCTTTGCTGGTTTACGAAGCAAAGGCAATCGGGTCCGCACTCTATGGCGCGGAGATGTGGGGCTTTGAAAATTTGAACTCCTTACAAAGCTCAGAGAACAAATTTTTACGGCTACTCACTGGTACCCCGAAAAGCACTCCATTGTTGCCTCTAAGATATGATCTTGGTAGGAAACAAATCAAGGATCTAGCCAGACTACGACCAATCCTGTACTGGCGAAGGCTCTGGACTACTCCAGAGCTTTCGCACTATGCTGAAGGTTTTATTGATGTCATAAAGGCGGACTGCTTTCATAAAATTAGTTGGCTTAATTCACTGAAAGCAATATTGTTTGAGCTTGGGTTAAGTTCAATATGGCTAAATCCAGCAGGTGCATCATTTCCCACCAAGTCTGTCCTAAAAAATATATTTTGGGAAAACGTTGCTAGCAGGAGTCTGAGTAGTTCTAGCAATGGGTCCATGTCTGCGGGTTTTCTTGAGGTCAAACTGTATCCCGCTTTGGAGTCGTACTGGGATATTATTTCAAAGCCGGGTGACAGAAAACTCCTATTCCAACTGAGAGCAGGAGCCCTCCCCATAAGATCCTTGACAGCCAAATGGGGCACAGGGGTGTGTGACACTTGCCCAGCCTGTGGAACGGGGAAGGAAACACTTGGTCATTTTTTGTTTTCTTGTAAAGCTTACTGTGCTCCAAGGCGTGTTTGGCTAGCACCTATGTGTAGGAACCTTGGGACCACCTGTAGTTCTGTTGCCCTGCGTATTATATGTTAAAGCCCACTTACATGGATATTAATAGCCACAGCAAAATATATTGGTTGGGCATGGGCGATCAGACAGAGACTGCTAGTTAATTAACTATTCTCTGTCTGTATATTCTGTCTCCATGAACTTGTTCCTATTGCTTTCTAGACTATTAATGATTTTGTAACCATACAGAGACTGCTAGTTAATTAACTATTCTCTGTCTGTTATCTGTCCCCATGAATTTGTTACTATTGCTTTTTAGATCATAAATGTTTTTATAATCTTGCTATTTTTTAATAATGTATTAATCTCTTTTTAATTATTTAACAAACACTGTGAGAAACTTTTTTGAATGTATTTTATGGATTCAATAGTGCATTGCCATTGTGATTGACTGTAAATTTAATTCTTTTTTAATCATTTTTGTGTATGCTTTGCTTTTATGAGTAACTAGCAGCCCGTCCCGAACTTGTCCGGGAGCAATCAGGCTTCAGGGCCCCCCCCCGCCCCGGCCCCCGCCTGCCCCGACATTGTCCGTGGGTCCCCCCGAGTAGCAGCCTGTCCCGACCTTGGCTTCAGGGCCCCCGCCCGCCCCGACATTGTCCGTGGCGTGGGTCCCCCGGAGCCTTACCTCATCCGCCACACCTCCCCGCCGCTCCTTGCCCCTCCTTGCCGCTCCTCCCCTCTCCTCCCCGCCTGTCCGATGCTCCTCTCCGCTCCTCCCAGCCTGTCCACCGCTCCTCACCGCTCCTCCCCGCCTGTCCGCCGCTCCTCCTCGCGCTCCTGGACGTCGCTCCTCCTGATGTCAGCACGCACGTCGCGGCCGGCGCTACTTCCATGGGACTACTTTTTTTTTCTCGGAAATTTTTTAAATAACGTATATTTTTTACATTTATATAGCCTATGTCCATCTGTACACCCTGACAATTTCAACGATGTATCGGGTGTGTGGATTGGCGCTGTGGTTCCCGAGTTTACCCGCCTCAAAGGTTCAAAGTTCTTCCTTTATAATAATAGTATAGATTACTCGAATAAAGCACTATTTGAATTTGATTTGGATACGGGACAGCTGATTAGACCCCAATGTCAATCGCTTACTGCAAATTTGTTATATAATAGCGAGGAATATTCCTGGTTTGAGTGGAGTGGGTAGATTGGCTTGGGGTAAAAGGGAGTGAGGTAGATGGAGTGTGGTAGATTGGACAGGAGTGAGGTAAATTGGAATGGAGTAGGGTTCAGTAGAGTGGAATGGGGTCAATTGTGGTGGATTGGAATGGGGTAGACTCGAGTGGTGTAGGTTGCAGTGGGGTAGATTGCAGTGGGGTAGGTTGGTTTAGAGTGTGGTAGATTGGAGTAGAGTGGCATACATTGGGATACATTGGAGAGGGGGGTCGGGTAGAAAAGAGGGAGGTGATCGTTTGGGGTAGAGTGGAGTGGAGGGATAGATTGGAGTGGGTTGCAATAAACTATGGTGGAGTGGAGTTGGGTAGAGAGGAATAGATTGGGGTGGAATGGGATAGATTGGGGGTGGAATGGGGTATATTGGAGTTAAGTGCAGTGGGTTAGACTGGAGTGGGCTAGAGTAGATTGGAGCAGAGTGAGGTAGACTGAGTGGAATGGGGTAGTGTGTGGAGTGTGGTAGTTTGGAGTAGCGTGGGTTAGATTGGGGTAGATTGGAGTGGGCAAGAGAGGTATAGTGCACACTTGATTGAATCTGGTAGAGGGGGTAGGGTGGGGTAGATTTGAGTGGAGTTGAGTTTGGTGGGATAGATTGGAGTGGGATGTATTGGGGTGGAGTGTAGTGGAGTGAGGTAGATTTAGGCATAGTAGGGTAGGGTAGATTGGAGTGGCATGAGGTAGATTGAAGTAGAGTGGGGTGGAGTGGAATGGAGAACATTGGGGTAGAGTGGAGTGGGAAAGGTTGGGATAGATTAGAGTATAGGGGAGTGGGGGAGATTGGGGTGGATTGTAGTGGGTAGATTGGATTGGGGTAGAGTTGGGTGGGGTAGATTGGGGTGGGGTAGACGGTCGAATTTGGAATGGAGTGAGGTAGATTGGGGTATTTTGAAGTGCACTGAAGTAGATTGGGATAGAGTGGAGTAGAGTACATTGGAGTGGAGTGGGGTTAACAATGTGAATTGGAGTGGGTTAGATTAAGGTAGATTGGAGTGGAGTGGGCTACACTAGGATAGATTGGAGTTGAGCGGAGTTGGCTAGAGTGGAGTGGAGTGGGGTGAGGAATATTGCAGTGGAGTGGAGTGAGATAGATGGGAGTGGAGTGGTATAGCCTGCAGTGTAATCGATTGGAGAGCAGTGTAAGAAAGAGTGAAGTGGGGTAGATTGGAGTGGAGTGTGGTAGACGTCAGTGGAGCGGGGTAGATTGGAGTTGGGCAGAGTGGAGTGGGTAGATTGGGGTAGATTAGGGAGGGGTGGGGTGAAGTGGGGTCAACTGAGTGGAGTGGACTGGGGTAATTTAGAGTGGGGTGGATTTGAGCAGATTGGGGTAGACAAGTGGGGTAGATTGGAGTGGGGTAGGTTTGAGTGCAGTGGAGTGAGGTACATTGAAGTGGTGTGGGGTAGATTGGGGTAGAGTGGAGTGAGTGGGATCTATTGGGATAGATTGGAGTGGAGTGGGGTAGATTGTTATGGAGTGAGGTAGACTGAAATAGATTAGATTGGAGTGGAGTGGGGAGGGGTAGATTGGTGTGGTGTGGAGTGAGATAGATTTGAGTAGAGTGGTTTTGGGCAGATTAGAGTAGAATGAAGTGGGTAAAGTTGGCTAAATTGGAATGGAGTGCGGTAGATTGTGAAAGGCTGAGATGGAGTAGAGTAGATTGGAATGGAGCGGGGTAGATTGATGTAGATTGGCGTGGAGTGGGTCGATTGGCGTGGCACTGGGAGAGTGGAGTGGAGTGGGGTAAATTGGGGTAGATTGAAGTAGAGTGTTGTTGAATGGATTGGGGTGGGTAGATTAGGGCAGACTGGGTTGGGGTAGATTGGAGTAGAGTGGGATGTAATGGGGTAGACTGGAATAGAGTGGGGTAGATTGGAGTGGAGTATATTGGTGTAGATTGGAGTAGAGTAGGATAGATTAGATTGGACAGTGGTAGATTTGAGTGGAATGGATTAGTATAGATTTGGGTTGAGTAGGGTAGACGGAAGTGAAGTACAGTGGGTAAATTAAAGTGGAGTGTGCTAGATTGGAGGGGAGTAGACTGGAGTTAAGTGGGGTAGATTGCAGTGAGATGGACTGGGATAGAGTGGGGTAGATTAGAATGATGTTTATTGGGGAAGACTGGAGTGGGATAGATTGGATTAGAGTGCATTGGGATAGATTTGAGTGGAGTGTGGTAGATTGGAGTGGAGTGGGTTAGATTGGAGTGAAGTAGGGTCAATTGGGGTGGGGTATAGTTAGGTAAATTGGAGTGGAGTGAGAGAGACTAGAGAAGATTGTAGTGGAGTTGGGTAGATTGGAGTGGAGTGTATGGAGGCCGATTGGAGTTCGGTAGATTGGATCGAAGTGGAGTAGATTGGCGTGGAGTTGAGCAGATTGGGGTAGAGTGTAGTAGGGTAGATTGGAGTGGAGTGGGGTAGTATGGGGTAGACTGGGGTGTAGTGGAGTAGATTCAAATGGGGTGGATCTGGGTGGAGTGGGGAAGAGTGGGGTGGCACAGATTGGGGTAAATTCGGATAGGTTGAAGTGAATTTGGTAGTTTGGAGGCGAGTGGGGTAGATTTGAGTGGAGTGTGGTAGACGAGTGGGTTCGATTGGAGCAAAGTAGCGATGATTGGGGTGGGGTAGAGTTATGTAGATTGGAGTGGAGTGGGGTAGACTAGAGAAGATTGGAGTGGAGTTGGGTAGATTGGAGTGGAGTGTATAGAGGCCGATTGGAGTTGGGTGGATTGGATTGAAGTGGAGTAGATTGTAGTTGAGTAGATTTGGGTAGAGTGATGTGGGGTAGATTGGAGTGGAGTGGAGTTGTTGTATAGGGTAGACTAGGGTGTAGTGAGGTAGATTCAAATGGGGTAGATCGGAGTGGAGTAGGGTAGAGGGGGGTGGTGTGGATTGGGGTAAATTGGGATAGATTGAATTGGAGTTTGTAGTTTGGAGGGGAGTGGGGTAGATTGGGGTAGATTTACTTGGAGTTGGATAGATTGGAATGGGGTGGGTTACATTGGAGAGTAATGGAGTGGGGTAGGTTGGGGTAGACTAGAGTGGGTAGATTGGAGTGGAGTGGGGTATATTGTGGTTGATTGGAGTGGAGGGGGTAGACCGCAGTAGAGTGGATGGGGCAGATTGGACTTGAGTGGGGTGGATTGGGTTAGAATGGAGTGAGGTAGATTGGGATAGACTGTAGAAGATTTGAGTGGAGTGGGGTAGATTAAAGTGGAGTAGATTTGGCTAGATTTGAGTGAAGTGTGGTAGATTGAAGTGAAGTGGGGTAGATTGACGTGATTGGGGTTGGTTGGAGTTGAGTAGATTAGGTAAATTGGAGTGGAATGAGATAGATAGGAGTGAATTGGGATACAGTAGGGTAGAATGGGGTATATTTGGTGGAGTGGGGTAAATTCAAGTGAGGTGGAGTAGGGTAGATATGGTGGCTCGGGGTGGGGTAGATTAGAGGGGGTAAATTGGAGTGTAGAAAGGTAGATTGGAGTAGATTTAAGGGGTTTGAGGTAGATTGGAGTTCAGCGGAGTGGGGTAGATTGGAGTGGGGTATCTTAGGTTAGAATAGGGTAGATTGGGCTTTAGTGGATTTGATACAAATGGGTGAATTGGGGTAGATTGGGGTGGCCCAGAGTGGGATAGATTGGAGCTTAAAGGGGTAGATTGGAGTTGTGGTGGAGTAGATTGAAATATAGTGGGGTGGATTGGGTAGATTTGAGTGGAGTGGAGTGGGGTTAATAGGAGTGGAGTGTGGTTGGTTGAGAGATTGGAGTGGGGAAGATTTGGGGGGATTGGAGTGAAGCAGAGTAGGGTGGATTGGAGTAGAATAGAGTGGAGTGGGGTAGATTGGAGTGAAGTGGGGTAGATTGAGGTGGAGTGGTGTAGATTAGAGAGGGATGGGACAGATTGGAGTGCAGTAGAGTGAGGAACATTGGCGTGGAGTGGAGTAGATCCAGATCTGAGTGGAGTGGGGGTAAACTGGAGTAGATTGGGGTGGAGTTAGGTAGATCGGAGTGGAGTGCTATAGATTGGAGTGGAGGGGACATAGGTGGATTGGATTTGAGTGGGGGTGATTGGAGTGAAGTTGAGTAGCGTGGGGTAGAGTGGAGTGGGGTAGATTGGAGTGGAGTAGAATGGGATAGATTTGGGTGTAGTGGGGTAGATTCAAATGGGGTAGATCGGGTTAGAGTCGGTAGATTAGGGTGTTGTGGAGTGGGGTAAATTGGGGTAGATTGAAGTGGAGTGGGTGGTTTGGATGGGAGTGGGGTAGATTTGTGTGGAGTTACAGATTGGTGTATGTTGAAGTAGAGTGAAGTTGATTGGATAAGAGTGGGGTAGATTGGGTAGAGCTGGAGTGTGGTAGATTGGAATCGTGTGGGATAGATTAGAGTGGAGTGGATTAGGCTAGATTGGTGTGGAGTGGGGTAAAGTGGAGGGGAGCAGATTAGGGTGGAGTGGGATTGATTGGAGTAGAGTGGAACAGAGTAGGGCAGAGTGGAGTGGATCAAGGTACATTGGGATAGATTGGAGTGGGGTAGATTGGGGTAAATTGGAGTGTGGTAGATTTAGTAGGAGTGGATTGGGGCAGATTGGAGTAGAGTGTGGTAGATTGACGTGAAGTGGGGTAAACTGTGGTAGAATGGAGTGGAATGGGGTAGATTGGAGTAGATTGGAGTGTGGTACATTGGAGTGGAATGGGGTAGATTGGAGTGGAGTGGGGTAGAGTGGAGTGAGGTAAATTGAGTTGGAGTGGAGCAGGGCAGATTGCAGTGAAGTGGATTGGGTAGAGTGGAGTGGATCAAGGTAGACTGGTATAGATTGGAGTGGAGTGAGGTTGATTGGGGCACATTGGAGTTCATGGGGTAGATGGGAATGGAATCAGTTAGATTAGGATAGAATTCTGTAGATTGGTGTGGAGTGGGATAGATTCAAGTGTGGTGGAGTAGGGTAGATTGGGTGGCTTAGAGTTGGGTAAATTGGAGTTGAGAATGGTATGCACAGTGAAGTGGGGGAAAAGGGGGGATGCATATGAAACTGAGGACACAGTTTGTAATGAGAAATTGACTAGCTGCAACTGGTGAAACCATAACCCCTTCGGTGCTCATGATGCCCCTGGCCATCATGAGTCACGGTGGGAGTGTGCGCCCAAGAATGGAATGTACAGCACCGCAGCAGAATTCACGCCGCAGCCAAGGTGTTAAAGGAAAGTTCCGGCTTGGCAAAAGGGTCATTTTGCTAAGTCGAATTTACTGTTAAAAACTACGCACAGGCTGCAGTGGCAGGCCTGAGACATGTTTTGAAGGACTACTTAAGGGGATGGCACAATAAGTGCTGCAGACCAACTAGTAGCATTTATTTTATTGGCCCTGGCAGTGCTTAATCTGAGCCAGTAGTTGTCAGTGGATGCCTCCGGCACTTATTTTATGGGATCAGTCCTCCATGTTCCTAATCAGACATTTCCCAAGAGTTAGAAAGGGAAAACACACAAACGGGAAAGAAGGAGGAAGAGAAAGATGGTAAAAACATCACTAAGGGAAAAAGCAGTCACCTGCAGGACTGAGATGAAGGGACAACAGTGTATGTGGTGGAATAAAAAACCTTGTGTGGATTCAGGATTCTGCAGACTTGGGGCCTAATTTAGATCTTGGCGGATGGGTTGCTCTATCACAACAGTGACAGATATCCCGTCTGACAAATATAAATCCCATTGGATATAATTGGATTTATATTTCGGCGGACAGGATATCCGTCATCATTGTGACTGAGTAACCCGTACATCAAGATCTAAATCAGGTATTCAGCATGTGGACATTTAGTCGTGCCAGCAGCGGGCATCTGAGCATTGCTATGGAGACCAGCATTCAATATTTTACATGTTAGGCACCGGGCCCTGGGTAGATGTAGGGCCATTTTACTAGTAAATTGAATGTGCAGGTTTAGAGTAATCCAGTTTTAGCATGTTTAAAGGAGAGAACACAAGCACAGGTATTTGGACAAAATATCAAGTTTTAAATAATGTGATACAGAAATATCGTTGTCAGGAATAGTGATTTTTTTCAGGTAATATCGTTGTCAAGAATATTATTGTTGTAAATATCGTTTTCAATAATAATAATATAATAATAATATAGTTGTGAAAAATATAGTTTTAAACTATTTTATGTATTAATTCTATGTGTTATTTTTGTTTGTATAACTGAATAATATTTTTAAATGTACTTTGTAAGTTTAAGTGATTTCTATTTTTTTATTTAATTGATAGTAAGTAGAGTGTTGCAGTGGGTTGCTAGGTTAGTGGTGGTAAACATAGGACGTTAATTAAGTATAATTAATTAACAATTAATTATTTATTTATTATTAATATGTATTTGATTATTAATTATGTAAACAGTGTAATTATATTTTTTAAGTTATATATTTGGAATGGGACGCTGGTTTTTGTGGGGTGTAGCACGGGAAGGTAAATAAGTAATAATTAATTATGAATTGTTAATTAATTTAATAGAAATTATTTATTTGATTATTAACTATGAAAATTGTGTAATATTTTTTTATTATTATATGTTTGGTGCTGGCTTCTGGGCTTGTTCGGACTATATGGAGGGAAGCTAAGTAAATTTTAACCTATAATTATGAATTTATTAATCATTATTCACTTGACAATTAATTATGTTAATTGTGTTATATTTATTTTTTGTAGTTATAGTTTAGGAGTGGGCTGCTAGGTCTGTGGAGGTATAGTGTGGGCAGTTAAAGAAGAAATACGTTATGTTATGTTATGTTAGGAGGTTCTTTTAAAGCGCACTGTCACCGTGAGTTTCCTGGCGCTGATTGGGGTTCAGTGAGATAGCAGATTAAAGTTTAACCAGATTGGGGGAAAAGCCAAGTTTTGAGAGACTTGCGGAAAAGGATGAGTGAGTTGACAGATTTGAGAGAAAGGGGAAAAGAGTTCCAAAGTGTAGGGGCAAGATGTGAGAAGCTCCGACCTCCAACCCTCGCGAGTTTGAAGGAGGGGGTGGCCAGGAGATGAAGATGGGAGGATCTGAGATTACGCGGGGGCAGTACGGAGTGATAAGGGATTTCAGAAACCTAGGGGAGGGACCAGTCAGGGACTTGAATACTAAGCAGCCGATCTTAAAGGCTGCCCTAAGATTGACTGGGAGCCAGTAGAGTTTGGCAAGGAGAGGCTTGGCCGACTGCCATTTTGGAATCCTGAAGACCAGTCGCGCCGCTTGGTTCTGAGCGATCTGCAGCCTATAGAGCAAGGTTTTGGGCAGACCATAATATAAGGAATTCGAGAAGTCCAAGCGGGAGAGGACCAAGGCCAGGATGACTTGGAGCAAAACTTCGGGGGACAGGAGATAAGCGACCTTCCTGATCCTGCGGAGCTGGTGCATACAGGAGGAGACCACCGCCCCCACCTGGGCCTTGAGTGAGAGTTCGGAGTCGATGATGACTCCCAGACTCTTTACGGATGCCACAGGGGCGGGGGGAGGGCCAAGCCCTGTGGGCCAGAAGTGTGGACCCCAATGGATGGAGCTCTTGCCTGGAAGAAGGCGCTCCGTCTTTACAGGGTTCAATTTGAGCTGGTTTTGGCTCATCCAGAGGAGAATGTGAGACATGACAGCGTGAAAGTTGGAGACAGCGGAGGGGGTGGAGAGAGGGAAGATGAGTTGTAGGTCGTCAGCGTAGTTGAAGACGGTGACGTCCCACTGCCTCAGAGAGAGAAGAAGGGGGCGAAGATAGAGGTTGAAAAGGAGGGGGGACAAAGAGGAACCCTGGGGGACACCACAGGGGGAAGGTACTTTGGGTCCACAGAAGGTGCCCAGACTGACCGACTGAGACCTGCCGGACAGGAAGGAATGGACCCAGGCCAGCGCCGGACCCTGGAGGCTGGCTTGTCCGACACGGCGGATAAGGATGTCGTGATCCACCGTGTCGAACGCAGCCGACAGATCTAACAATACCAGGGCCTGGGTGATGCCCTTGTCAGCATTGCCTCTCAGAGCGTCGAGCACGGCCAGGATGACTGCCTCCGTGGAGTGGCCGGGTCTGAAGCCGGCTTGATTGGCCTCCAGGAAGTTCGAGCTTTCAACGAACTGTGAGAGGCTGGCAGTGACGTGGGCTTCCAGAATTTTGGAGAGGTAGGGGAGGAGGGAAATGGGTCAGTAATTAGCTGGGACCGAAGGATCAGCCCCAGGCTTCTTCAGAAGAGGCACAAGAACGGCCTCCTTAAAAGAACCAGGCACCGTACCCGAGGAGAGAGAAGAATTCAGCAGAGGGAGGATGCATTCGGGGAGGGTCAAGCAGAATAGCAGAATAAATATTTTTTTAATTGATACTTATTAAGGACCTGATTTTGTTGTCCGTTGAACCGACCAACAGCCCTTCGGTCTGACCACCGGATTACAATACCAGTGGTCGGACCACAAGGTGTTGGAGTGAAGACCGCTGCCTCCATCAGAATCTCAGATCCCGACAGGGCGGTGGTCGGAATCATAGTCCCGACATGAGGCAGTCCTGAGGCAGGCACCGTCGTCAGGATTATGAAACCCCTTTCCGATTGCCCTTTCATGTTGGTTAGACTATCATGATAAGGCTGTCAGAAATGAGTTTTGGGGATCCCCAAACAGGACCCATGTCCCTCGTGGACCACAGCAAAGTGATGTTGGGGTACATGTGGTGCTGGTACTTTGGGCTCACAGAGGGCTGATTCAAACCCCTCATTGATATCAGAGTCGCCAGACGGGTACGCAGCAAAAGTAGCAATGATCCTATCAGCATTAGCAAAGACGAGAGACTAGAGGATGATCAAACCAGCAGCATACACAAAGGGGCAAGCAACCAACAGGATTGAAACCCTGGATCATTCTTTCCCCTCTTCCGTTACCCACTTCGGTAGGGGGACGCCTTTAACATTACCTGGAAGAGTGACAAGATGTCTGAGTTCTGCAGATTGTTCACAATGGATATGATCTCAGATTCACCAGCCCTCCACCATCCATACCTCTGACACCATCCAGATACCATCTTCAACAATTACAATCAGTGGCCAACATCCTCTTACAGAAGTAGGCGGTGGAGGCTGTGCCTCCTCTCCAACGAGGCACAGGGATATATTCAAGGTTCTTTCTGATAAAAAAAAGACAAGAACAGGTTCAGACACCTATTCGACCAAAAAACAGCCACAAGTGGATTCAGCAAGAGAAGTTCCGGATGCTGGTGTTAGAACAAATTTACCCACAATTACACCAAAGGGATTGGCTCTACTCCATTGACCTTCAAGACGCTTCCTTTCATGTGCATATTGCCAGAAAGCATCACAGGTTCTTGAGGTTCGTAGTGGGGCACAACCACTATCAGTATTGAGTGCTTCTAGTTGGCCTGAAGTCAGCTCCCAGGACTTTCTCCAAATGTATGGCAGTAGTGGCTGTCCATCTCTGGAAACACAAATTGTTTGTCTACCCCTATTTCTGTGTTACTCAAAGTACGGCCCTCTGCCTGCCACCTGCCTGGCAGACCTTGCTTGGCGGCCCGCAAAACTTTTTTTATGGCAGGTTTCTTGGGCAAGGCCAACACAGCTGCTCCATAGCGGGCTCCCTGAAGGCCGATGCCTTCAGTAAACAACAAAGAGGGACACTGAAGCAAGCGTGATAGCAATGTCACATGCACATGCTCCGGTGTCCCTCTTTTGTGTTTACTGAAGTCATCAGGCATTGGCTAGCCCAGTGTGGTGACATCATATGACCGGCAGTGGCAGGAAGCAAAGGCCCTTTAAAAGTCAGCTGTTGCACATTCACAGCTGACTTTAAATGAGCCTTTTTGCAATCTTCCATCTACCTTTGCCGAGGATGTCGTCGCCTGAAGCCTGCTTTGTCCACGGCCCATGCAGCCTGCTTTGATGCCACTTGCAGCCTGCTCTCTCCTGCAAAGAGGAGTGCACATGCAGCAGGGGCATCCCATGGATCGGCCGTACTGCTTTCCTCCTTGACACCCACCGACCAGCTTGTTTCCTTCCTGCTCGCTTACCAGCTACCTGCCCTCCTGGCCAGGTTGCCTTCAGGTGAGTAGGGTGAGTTTGTGGCTGTTTGTGGGCCTGTTTTACAGTCTGCTGGGTCAGATTTTACTGTTAATTTGCCTGATATCAAAACTCACATTGCCTGCTCAAATCTATGCAGACTTCCATAGCTTGCAAAAACACGAGTACAGCAGTCTTCGAACATTTTTACCATTTTTATCTGTAAACATGGCCCGCTTTTTACAGTCTCGTGGGCCTGTTTTTACTGTTTATTTTCCTGATATCAAAACTAACATTGAGCCTGATTCATAAAGGGCCTCCGCAGTCATTGCGGGATCCTGCAGCTGTGGTGGAACCTCTGCAATGGAAACTGCAGTACGGAGGTTCCACCACAAGTGGGGGACCCCCACCATGACTGCAGATCCCCCCACGAAAGTGGAGGCCCTTTGTGAATCAGGCCCATTGCCTGCAGCAAGCTCAGATCCATGCAGGTTTCCATACCTTGCAAAAACCTGTACAGCATGTCATTGCAAATTACAACAGTTTTTATCTTGTAAACATACCCCACTTTTTTTCTCGTGAGCTAGTGTTTACTGTTGATTTCCCTTTTATTTTAGCTGTGTAATTCACAAATGGGGGTGTTAGACCTGGCACCTTGGCGTGAGTCTCCCTTCCACTTTTTGCTGATGTGCCTCCGATGTTTTGCTGGTTTTCCGATACTCAGGGCACTGCGCCACGGCTGATCCGTGCCGCAGTGCAAGTGCTCCCTACTGTAAACTGTACATACGATTGGTATCCATGATTGGTGCATTGGATTTACTGTTAGTCCCTAGTAAAGCGCACGAGAGAGTGCCGGGGCCTGTAGATGCCAATACTGCTGGTGGGCCTGCAGCGCTGGTTGCGCCACCCACCGAAGCAGCCGTAAAGATGTGTCTGGGAACTGCGACCGCAGAACCCGCGTGCGGTCTTGTACTGTCACGCTAGCTGGGCAAGTGTCCCCACTTGCCAGCACCGACCCTTCCCTTGACTACATATTAGTCACCCCTATGGTAGGCCTGCGGGCAGTGTGCGTTGTAGGTGCAAGGTAGGACAAGCCCTGATGTGCGCGGCATGTCCTAGTAGTGACTTACAACGAAGACCGTATTTCACTACTGAAGGCTACCTGCTCCATTAGGCCAGACTGAGCTGCGAGGATTATTACACCCTATAATCCCCGCAGGCTCAAGGAGCATGGTAGTGAGTCATGTTTAGTATGCCTGAACTCAGGATAATGAGATATTTCTTGTAGTCAAGTTTATTTTAGTATCCTGGGTTTGCAAATGCTACTTTTAGAAAGTTAGCATTTGCTTGCTTAACCATTTCAGCCGCCTCTGCTGGTATGTGTATCTGTCTGTCTGGGATGTGTGAGTGACAGGGCTGGAGGGATGACAGGTGGTGAATGCGCAGATTACACCTTAGTGGGAGGTAGGAGTGCCTCTTGACTCGAGCTGTCACTGTGCTCGGCCACCACAATGCTGGCTCCACCCTCCTGGGGAGCGGCGGATGACTCTGCCGGCACCTGGCCCAGGAAGGGCGAAGCCCCCATCAACAAGGTACTCTGGCCACCCCTGTCCGGACAATGCTGGCTCCACCTCCTGTGGGGCGTCTGATGCGCCTGCCCCTCACACTGAAAGCAGAAGCCGGAGTACACCCGCGGGGGTACTCCAGAACTGAGAGTGGCTATGCAAAGGCCCCCCTGGCCTGCGAGAACAAAAGAATTGGCCTATAAAAGAAGGAGCCCTGCTCCTTGAAAATTAGATCCGGTTTGGGCCACAGAAGGACTCTGCCCTACGAGAAGGACCGTGAGAGACAAGGAAGGGTGCTGACTCTTGCCTGTGTCTGGTGCCTTGCTGCTGAAGGAGAGGAAGACAATAAGACTACGAAAAGACTGTTGTGCTATTTGTGCCAAACTCTGCAAAGAGATCTCCAAGGGCTTGCAACGGAACTTGCCCCCTGACCAGCGTCCCAGGACCAGTGGACGCTACCCCCTTGGAAAGCGACTGCGGGTGCTGACCATCGCCGCAGCACTGACGGAGGAATCTCCTCTAAGGCATCAACATCCTCCCGACCACCGTGACCGGGGCCCAAAGCAACAGCGGGAGCAAAGTGAGGACCAGCCGCCGCTGGCCCGAACACCGTGACCGCAACTGCACCGGGAGCCCGAGAGCAAAGCAAAGGAGGACCCGTCCGGTCCGAGCTCTCGAGGTGACTGCATAGCGAGCAGTCACTCACCTGCAAAGACGGACAGTTGCCCTACGAGAATCCGCAAGGTCGGTAGCTTGCCCGACAGCCCAGCTGTGAGCCCACAGCTGCACCGGCACTTGGCTGGGTACGTCCTGCACTTGGGGACCGTACTGCCACTTGCCACCACCGCACAGCCGCCGCCTCCAGGGTCGGAGCGGACGACGAGGAAAGGACCCTGCCGCCACAGAACACCGCTGCCCCGGACGACCAGTGACCTGCTCGGCCGAAGAGCCGCAACGATCAGCGACCCCGGGAAGGCAACGCGACGTGGGACAGATCCCTTGGAAGCCGCCGGCTCCACAAGAACTTTGAGTAACACCGGCCTACGGGCCTCAAGAGAACTTCCATATGAACTGTGGTAACCCGAATTAAGTAACCTGCAACCGTCTTCATAAAGTTATTGACTGTATTCATAAGCCTGCTTAAAGATCTATATAAAGATATATATTTTTACAAGAATACAGTCTGGTCTCGTTGTGTGGTGGGTTGGTTGTAAAGGTGTACTGTTGCAAGTGTTTAACCCTATGTGCCCCAAAGATTAGCCTACGACTGCTTAAGCCACACTACCTAGAGGGTAAGCAGAGGTTGTCTGGAAGGTAACCCTCAGCCCTGACGAGGAAGAGAGAGTCCCTGCTTGTCGCTAGTGCTACACTGCGCCAACTAGAGCCTCCCCCTTCCTACATTGGACGCAGCGGTGAGGATTTCGAATTTACACTTGCGATAGTTATACCTAAGCTTCTGACCACTACACAAGGATTACGGTACAGTTACTAAACCACAGACTTTGCTTTTTGAACTTTGCCGAAAGAAGATTCCGAGTGCAGAAGCCATGCCGGGCACGAAGAGCCTGGATGGAGCGGAGTCCACGACCTCCGAGGTGTTGGAGGTAGAGTGGGACCCCACCAAAGTGGATAAATATTCCAGGGACGAACTGAAGTTCTTTTGCAAGAAACTCAAGGTCCCGCATGCTGGCTGCAAAAACAAGACCCAGCTCTCCAAGGCCCTGAAAGCCTGGGTGGAGTCCAGAAAGACCCCGGAAGAGCAAGACGTCCTCGCCGAGCAGAATACAACGGAGGAGCAGAATGCACTTGGGGATCTGATCGATCTCGAGAGGCAAGACAGCGAGCACAGCTTTGGTAAAGGCCTGTCGCCAGAGGAGCTGGCGGACAGGAAGGAAACCCGGAATCACGAAAGAAAGTTGGCAGAATTGAAAATCCAGCTGGAGCTGGAAACCAAAAGAATGGCGCTGGAAGAGCGAAAGCACCAGATGGATTATGAAATCAAGATGAGGGAGATAAGTCTCAAGGAGAGAGACTTGGATCGGCCTCCCTCTGGTGGCAGCACATCGCCAGTGCAGGTAGAGTCAAGAGTGCACATCCCGAAGGACGTAGTTAAGGAGTTCTTTAAGGGGGATGACATAGGACAGTGGTTTAGGGCATACGAGGTAGCCATGTCCTCCCACCGGGTCCCTGACAAGGATTGGGGAGCGGGGTTGTGGGGAAGGTTCCTTAGCGAAGGGAGAGATACCTTGCTAGATTTGCCCGTTGAGAATCAGAGATCCTATGCCCACATGAAAGAAGCTTTATTAAACAGGTACGGGCTTACCCCTGAAATGTATAGACAGAAGTTTAGGGGATGTACTAAGCGGCCTGGGAATACGTATGTGGAGTATGTGACTTACTTTTGCAGAGCACTGGATGGTTGGGTGAAAGGTGACAAAGTTAATGATTTTCAAGGTCTCTTTGATTTAATTGCATGGGAGCACTTGTCTGATCACTGTTTTCCTGAGTTACGCCAACACCTGATCGATAGCAAGCTGTCCAACCCGAGGAAGCTTGCTGAGGAGGCGGACCGCTGGCTCAGCACCAGGGTCCACAAGGGTCCCGTGGGAGATTCCGCCAAGAGTGGGCAGGGTCCCCAGCAGAAGAGTGGGGGGGACAAAGGGGGAAAACAGAAAGGGTTCCAAAAAGGCCCCCAAAGTAGTTCCCAAGGGAATCCGCAGCAGGGTTCTCAGCCTCCCCCACCCCCGAAGCAGAATGGAGCCCCGACAGGTAAACCTGTTCCAAAGGGGCCCTTCAATTGTTTCAAATGTGGCGAGCCTGGGCACATATCCAGTGACCCCAAGTGTCGCCTATTTGGAAAACCTGCACCCACTGGTGCTCCACCCCGACAAGTGACTAGCGTTCACCTGGGAGAAGAAATGATGGTCCCGGGGGGTGGAGATCCCGTTCACATGACCCTGGTCTCATTAGGAGACAGCGAGATGATCCCTACGAACTACCTGCCCTCTAACACTAAGAAATATGGGCAGGTGGTGATCATCAATGGTAAGGAAGCTGAGGCTCTTAGAGACACAGGAGCCAGTGTGACTGCAGTGAGGCAGCACCTGGTGTCTCAAGAGCAGGTTGTACCCCATGCCTACTGTAGGGTTATCAACGCTGATAATTCTGAGAGCCAGTGTCCGATGGCTCAAGTTCCCTTCGAGTGGGGGGGGGTCTCTGGTACTCTGCAGGTCTGTGTGAGAAAAACCATGCCTGTTGACTGTTTGCTAGGGAACGACTTGGAGCACTCCCCTTGGGAAAAGGTGGAGAAAGCGACTCACCTGCGGATGGTGGGTCTGCCTGACTGGGCGTGCGTGACCACCCGGTCAATGGCAGCCAGTAAGGGTGATCGAGAGGTCCTGGGGCCTGATGGAGAGGCCCAGGAACCGGCTTTAGGGAGAAGGCGCAGGGGGCGCGGGAAACCGGCCCCTGAAGTTCCTACGGTCCAGGAGGAGGCAGACCTTGAGGGGGATGCCCTGGAGCCTACAGGGGAACAGATCGCCGAACTGGGGGACCTGCCTGAGCTGACCCATTGGCAGCAAGAAGGAGGACCCTCCAGGGAGGAATTCTGCAGGGAGCAGAAAGAATGCCCTTCTCTCGTGGGTATGCGGCAGCAGGCTGCAGACCAGGCCAATGGTGTTCAGGCCAAAACACATTACGTGTACTGGGAGAACGACCTCCTGTATTCGGAGCCTAAGGCTGCTGAACCTGGGTCAGCCCGTGTGCTGGTGGTACCCCAGAAGTTCAGAGCCTTCCTACTGGGTCTGGCTCATGATGTGCCTTTAGCAGGACATTTGGGGATGGACAAGACCTATGACAGGCTTGTCACCCACTTTTACTGGCCCCAAATGCATAAAAGCTCAGACGCTTATTGCAGAACCTGTCCAACTTGCCAGGCAAGTGGGAAGACGGGAGGGAAGAACAAGGCTCCCCTCCAACCCTTCCCGGTGGTCGGTACGCCATTCCAGCGAGTGGGTATTGACATCGTTGGGCCTCTGGACCCCAAGACAGCCATGGGCAACAGGTTCATCCTGGTCTTGGTGGACCATGCCACCCGGTACCCTGAAGCCATCCCTCTGAGGACAGTGACGGCTCCCGTGGTGGGGCGTGCACTGATGGGAATTTTCTCACGAGTAGGATTCCCTCTAGAGGTGGTGAGCGACCGGGGGACCAATTTCATATCGAAATATATGAAGTCCCTTTGGCAGGAGTGTGGCGTAACGTACAAGTTCACCACACCCTACCATCCCCAAGGTAACGGGTTGGTTGAAAGATTCAACCGAACCCTCAAAGGCATGATAATGGGCCTGGAAGGTCCGATGAGGCGTAAGTGGGACGTCCTCTTGCCATGCCTGCTGTTTGCATATCGCGAGGTACCACAGAAGTCCCTAGGGTTCAGCCCCTTTGAACTGCTGTACGGTCACCCCGTGAGAGGACCACTGAGTTTGGTAAAGGAAGGCTGGGAGCAATCTCCCAGGAAACCTCCCCAGAATGTATATAGCTACATGCTGGCCTTCAGAAACCAAACCAGACGCTTCAGACAACTTGCCGAGGCAAATCTGGAAGCGAGCCAGGAGGAAATGAAGCGGTGGTACGATCAGAATGCCACTCTGGTCGAGCTTCAGCCTGGACAGGAGGTGTATGTCTTGGCCCCAGTGGAGCCCTGTGCCCTTCAAGATAAGTGGACAGGACCATTTGAGGTTGTGGAGCGCAAGAGCCCCGTGACATACTTGGTGGACATGAAGACGCCCAGGAACCCTTTGCGGGTCCTACATGTCAACCGCCTCAAGCCCCACTTGCGAAGGTCCGAAGTGGGCATGTTGTTGGCAACCGATGACGGAATGGAGGAGGAGTCGGAGCCTCTTCCTGACCTCTTGGTGGCCTGTGAGAAGGATGGGTCAGTGGATGGAGTTAACCTCTCACCCTCCCTGACCGCCGAACAACAGGAGGACTGCCGCCAGTTGCTGGGGCAGTTTCCAGACCTGTTCTCCCTGGTTCCGAGTGTCACAGATTGGTGCGTCCATGATGTGGACACTGGAGACAGCTTACCGGTGAAGCACAAGGCTTACCGGGTAACTGACAGGGTACGGGCCTGCATCAAGGAGGAGGTCTCCAAGATGCTTGCCCTCGGGGTGTTTGAGTCTTCCAGCAGTCCTTGGTCCAGCCCCGTGGTCTTGGTTCCGAAGGCTGCTGCGCAGGGAGCCACACCCGAACTCCGGTTCTGTGTGGACTACAGAGGACTCAATTCAGTCACGAAGACTGACGCGCACCCCATCCCCAGAGCTGACGAGCTCATTGATCGGCTAGGGGCTGCCCGGTTTCTCAGCACGTTTGATTTGACGTCTGGGTACTGGCAGATCGCCTTGACCGATGGGGCAAAGGAGAGGTCGGCATTCTCTACCCCAGATGGGCATTTCCAGTTCCGGGTTATGCCATTTGGAATGAAGAATGCCCCTGCCACCTTTCAGAGATTGGTCAACCAGGTGTTGGCTGGACTGGACGAATTCAGTGCCGCCTACCTGGATGACATCGCGGTGTTCAGCGGCACCTGGCCCGAACACCTGCGACATCTCTGGGAAGTGTTGATGGCCCTTCGCAGAGCAGGCCTCACAATCAAGGCAAGCAAGTGCCAGATTGGGCAGGGTTCAGTGGTGTACTTGGGACACCAAGTTGGGAGTGGCAAGGTAGCCCCCTTGCAGCCCAAAATCGAAACCATCCTGGCTTGGGAACCCCCCAAGACCCAGACTGCAGTGAGAGCCTTCCTGGGGCTCACTGGGTATTACAGGAGGTTTGTCAAGGGCTATGGCACGATCGTGACCCCCTTGACAGAGCTGACTTCGAAAAAGCAGCCCTGGAATGTGATTTGGACTGACGCCTGTCAGAAGGCTTTCGACACCCTGAAGACTGCCATGTGCACCGCGCCCGTGCTCCTGGCCCCCGATTTCTCCAAGGAGTTCATTGTGCAAACAGACGCTTCAGAGCATGGTGTAGGGGCTGTTCTTTCACAGATGACTGAGGAGGGCTTTGACCAACCCGTAGCCTTCATAAGTCGGAGGTTACTTCCACGGGAAAGTAGGTGGAGTGCAATAGAGCGTGAAGCATTTGCTGTGGTCTGGGCACTGAAGAAGCTAAGACCCTATTTGTTTGGGTCTCACTTCCGAGTTCAGACGGACCACAGGCCCCTCAGATGGTTGATGCAAATGAGGGGTGAGAACCCGAAACTGTTGAGGTGGTCCATTTCTCTACAGAGTATGGACTTTACGGTGGAACACCGCCCTGGCACCGATCACGCCAACGCTGACGGTCTGTCCAGATTTTTCCGCCTTAGTGATGTGGAACTCCCTGGGGAAGGGTAGTTCCCCCCACATTTCAGCTGGAGGGGACACATGTTAGACCTGGCACCTTGGCGTGAGTCTCCCTTCCACTTTTTGCTGATGTGCCTCCGATGTTTTGCTGGTTTTCCGATACTCAGGGCACTGCGCCACGGCTGATCCGTGCCGCAGTGCAAGTGCTCCCTACTGTAAACTGTACATACGATTGGTATCCATGATTGGTGCATTGGATTTACTGTTAGTCCCTAGTAAAGCGCACGAGAGAGTGCCGGGGCCTGTAGATGCCAATACTGCTGGTGGGCCTGCAGCGCTGGTTGCGCCACCCACCGAAGCAGCCGTAAAGATGTGTCTGGGAACTGCGACCGCAGAACCCGCGTGCGGTCTCGTACTGTCACGCTAGCTGGGCAAGTGTCCCCACTTGCCAGCACCGACCCTTCCCTTGACTACATATTAGTCACCCCTATGTTAGGCCTGCGGGCAGGGTGCGTTGTAGGTGCAAGGTAGGACAAGCCCTGATGTGCGCGGCATGTCCTAGTAGTGACTTACAACGAAGACCGTATTTCACTACTGAAGGCTACCTGCTCCATTAGGCCAGACTGAGCTGCGAGGATTATTACACCCTATAATCCCCGCAGGCTCAAGGAGCATGGTAGTGAGTCATGTTTAGTATGCCTGAACTCAGGATAATGAGATATTTCTTGTAGTCAAGTTTATTTTAGTATCCTGGGTTTGCAAATGCTACTTTTAGAAAGTTAGCATTTGCTTGCTTAACCATTTCAGCCGCCTCTGCTGGTATGTGTATCTGTCTGTCTGGGATGTGTGAGTGACAGGGCTGGAGGGATGACAGGTGGTGAATGCGCAGATTACACCTTAGTGGGAGGTAGGAGTGCCTCTTGACTCGAGCTGTCACTGTGCTCGGCCACCACAATGCTGGCTCCACCCTCCTGGGGAGCGGCGGATGACTCTGCCGGCACCTGGCCCAGGAAGGGCGAAGCCCCCATCAACAAGGTACTCTGGCCACCCCTGTCCGGACAATGCTGGCTCCACCTCCTGTGGGGCGTCTGATGCGCCTGCCCCTCACACTGAAAGCAGAAGCCGGAGTACACCCGCGGGGGTACTCCAGAACTGAGAGTGGCTATGCAAAGGCCCCCCTGGCCTGCGAGAACAAAAGAATTGGCCTATAAAAGAAGGAGCCCTGCTCCTTGAAAATTAGATCCGGTTTGGGCCACAGAAGGACTCTGCCCTACGAGAAGGACCGTGAGAGACAAGGAAGGGTGCTGACTCTTGCCTGTGTCTGGTGCCTTGCTGCTGAAGGAGAGGAAGACAATAAGACTACGAAAAGACTGTTGTGCTATTTGTGCCAAACTCTGCAAAGAGACCTCCAAGGGCTTGCAACGGAACTTGCCCCCTGACCAGCGTCCCAGGACCAGTGGACGCTACCCCCTTGGAAAGCGACTGCGGGTGCTGACCATCGCCGCAGCACTGACGGAGGAATCTCCTCTAAGGCATCAACATCCTCCCGACCACCGTGACCGGGGCCCAAAGCAACAGCGGGAGCAAAGTGAGGACCAGCCGCCGCTGGCCCGAACACCGTGACCGCAACTGCACCGGGAGCCCGAGAGCAAAGCAAAGGAGGACCCGTCCGGTCCGAGCTCTCGAGGTGACTGCATAGCGAGCAGTCACTCACCTGCAAAGACGGACAGTTGCCCTACGAGAATCCGCAAGGTCGGTAGCTTGCCCGACAGCCCAGCTGTGAGCCCACAGCTGCACCGGCACTTGGCTGGGTACGTCCTGCACTTGGGGACCGTACTGCCACTTGCCACCACCGCACAGCCGCCGCCTCCAGGGTCGGAGCGGACGACGAGGAAAGGACCCTGCCGCCACAGAACACCGCTGCCCCGGACGACCAGTGACCTGCTCGGCCGAAGAGCCGCAACGATCAGCGACCCCGGGAAGGCAACGCGACGTGGGACAGATCCCTTGGAAGCCGCCGGCTCCACAAGAACTTTGAGTAACACCGGCCTACGGGCCTCAAGAGAACTTCCATATGAACTGTGGTAACCCGAATTAAGTAACCTGCAACCGTCTTCATAAAGTTATTGACTGTATTCATAAGCCTGCTTAAAGATCTATATAAAGATATATATTTTTACAAGAATACAGTCTGGTCTCGTTGTGTGGTGGGTTGGTTGTAAAGGTGTACTGTTGCAAGTGTTTAACCCTATGTGCCCCAAAGATTAGCCTACGACTGCTTAAGCCACACTACCTAGAGGGTAAGCAGAGGTTGTCTGGAAGGTAACCCTCAGCCCTGACGAGGAAGAGAGAGTCCCTGCTTGTCGCTAGTGCTACACTGCGCCAACTAGAGCCTCCCCCTTCCTACAGGGGGCCACTTTTATTTTGGTGCCTGGCCTATTTTCTGTCCCAGTCTGACGCAGAATTTTATTTACTCTGTGCTTTATTTTTTTTTCTAGATGTTGTGTTTCTGCAGTTATTTTCATGAATACATTACTCTTGCGTGCAGTACTGTGAAAAGACCTGCCTCCATATCTGTGTGCGTTCATGTTGTGCGCCGGTGATAATAATAGGACACAATTGAGAACTGTGCAGTTTGTTGCATTGTTGTTACACCTGCATTTAAAATACTTTATTGTCTGATAATGGTTTGAAAAGACCCTTTCCCGACCTGACCCCGCCCCACCCGCAGGTCTATCAATGCAGCCCTCAGCCACAAACTAGACTATACTTTTGGCCGCCGAGAAGTTTGTGAATACTTGTGCTCTATATAGACCACTGGCTGTTCAAGGTGTCCACATCTCAGGAGTCTCAGCTTCACTACAATTGGACTTGTGATCTCCTGCACCAGCTGGGCCTTCATGTCAACCATGCGAAGTCAACATCTGTCTTATTGCAATTGTTACAATTTCTGGGGGCCTCCATCGCACCTTTTGAGCAAGTGCGTGTCCTTTGAAGAAGAGACAATTATTGATCTATGGGAAGTTTCAGAATTTTATGACAATCTTATCCCGTGTGTGGAAAGTTTTATCTCTCCTCTGCTGGATTGCTTCTTGTATTTGTTTCATGCCAAAAGCCCACCTCCATGTGAGACCCTTACAGGCGTGCCTCATAGACCAGTGGGACCAACTGATAGGCAGGTCGGATGACAGTATACAACTATCTCAACATACCAAGCTGTCCCTGAGATGGTGGTGCTGTCCAACCTATCTCTTACGAGGGATTCCTTTTCACTGGGAAATACATCCTCAGACCAAAGTCATGGATGCATCGCTGCTAGGATGGGGAGCCTGCATGAACCATCTCCAAATCCAGGGTGCGTGATCATGAAGGGAGACCACATACCATATCAATCTTCTGGCACTACGCGCAGTCCATCTGGTGCTGAAGGCTTCTCATTCAGCATTCAGCTCCAACTCTCTGTCTGTTCAGATGGACAATACAACAACCTTGTACTTCCTCACTTCCTCACCAAGCAGGGAGGGATGATTTCCAGGCCCTTGTCTTAAGAAGCCCAGACAATCTGTAAGTGGATTCTGGCGAGAAACCTCACAATCACTGCGGCTCGCCTCTCAGGTGTTCAAAATGCTCAGCAGGTTCCTCCAAGAAAATCAGGAGTGGATCTTAAACATTGACATCTTCAGAAGATGGGGCACTCAGGATATTGACTTGTTCCCTATATCAAAGAATAGCAAATGGCAAATCTTCGCATCGAGGTACTTCCAACCTGGAACGCTGGGAATGCCCAATGGATCAACGGACCAGCAAATTTCTCTATGTATTTCCATCAGTTCCCCTGATCCTAGCAGTCCTTGTCAAGCTGCCTTGATCGAGGGTACAGTGGTCCATCCATACACATCTCAGGCTGCCATGCAAAGCATATCTACTAACGAAATTGAGAGGTCAGATGGTACATCCTAACATCTCTAAGTTTGGCAGCATGGCTCCTGAACTAGTACAGTACGAACACTTGAACATGCTGCAAGACTGCATGGAGATCCTCAGAGAAGCAAAGCATCCTTCCACACGTTCTGCTTATGCCCTCAAACTGAAGAGATTCTGCATATGGTGTTCATCTAAGAACTTGCCAGGCAGATGACCTACTTACATATTTACTCCATTTGGCACAATCTGGCTTGTAATTGTCTTCCATTAAGGTTCCCCTGGCAGCTCTTACTGTTTTTAGAAAATGGCCTTCACAAACCTCCTTTTTCAGAATCCCTGTCATCAAAGATTTTCTTGAGGGTTTGAAGAAGGTTTTTCCTCCCATTAGACGCCCTTCTCCTCCATGGGAGCTTAATGTGGTCCTCTCATGCCTTATGCAGGAATCCTTCAAACCCATACATAAGCTGTCTCGTCACACCTGTTTCAGAAAACAGCTTTCCTTGTGGCATAACATCCGCTTGCTGGGTTAGTGTACTCCAAGCTCTCTACTTTCATGAGCCACATTGTACTTCATTCTTCCAAAGTGGTCAATAGGACTCTTCCGAAATTTCTCTCAGAGGTGGTTTTGGATTTCCATGTTAACCAAACAATCTCTTTGCCTACATTTATTCAGAATCCTTCTACTCCAGCAGAAAGGTCCCTCAATTCCCTGGATGTTAGATGAGTTCTCAAATTCTATCTCAACAAACAAGAGAAATATTAAGATCGGGCCATTTGCTTGTCAACTATGGCCCCCTCTGTATAATCTTACACACTTCTAAGCAATTCATTTCCTGATGGAGTTTCTCATGTATTCTACTTTGTTATCAAAAGGCTAACAAAACTCTCACTGCTAGACCTAAAGTACAGCCTACCAGGGGAAAAGAGGCTACCACCGCTTTGCTCCACAATATTCCCATTCCAGAGATTTGCAAAGCGGCGACCTGGAAGTTAGTTCATAAATTGACTAAACACTGCTGCCTAGACTCTGATGCTAGGGCAGATGCTCAAGTAGGGCAAGCTTCCCTAAAAACCTGTTTGCTTACTCTTTTCCAATGATCTTCTGTCTTCTCCACAGTGCTCTGTGGGGATTGGCTTGCTAATTTATTCAAGTGCTGATGACTATACATGGACATCCCCTACGACATAAGGAACAGTTTCTTACCTGTAACTCTAATTCTCTCATATGTATATTTATGAGATCATTTTTTAAAGAATTTGTTGAAAACATGCAGAATTTTAAGGAAAAGAGAATATAAATTCCGTCGATATTGTATGTTTTTTATT